>NC_133585.1:54311375-54632767 GCF_964106895.1 Numenius arquata
ATAGTGACAGTTTAACTTTGAATACATAAATTACAAGACAGAAAACTGAAACTGCTGAGGTGAAACTGAAACAGCGTAAACTGAATTGGCACCAGCCTTTGTTTAAAGGAGGGGAATCCTTTGCCAGAGCAAGCACCTGAAAGAACGGCCCATCATGACTGCACATTGATGGAGACGTTCTTAATAAAGCACTGGATGGTATTTTAGGTACTTTTAGGTATTAGAAAATAACGCAGTCCCTGATTCTGTACACTTTTTTTTTTGAGTACAGTAAATACAACGCATACAGCTGATACCTAAATATATAGGATTAGAATGTATGTTTGATCAGAGAAAACTCTGATAAGGACGATGAATAAAACATAATACACAATTTTAGACATCGAGTTAGAGAAAAGTGATGGCCCTGCTTCAGAGGATGGCAACCATCTTTGTGCCCAGAATGGTTTTACTGGTCAAAGTATCTCCCAGGTGGTACATTGCAGAGCTGTGACCATTGTATTTCCAATTCAAGGATTACTGAAATTAACAAGTGTTAGAAAGGATTTCTAAACAAATAATAAGATGTATTTTCTCTCGAAGTCTATAACTACTTTCACCTTAAATAATATTTGCTGGGATAGGCCTTTTGGAGAAAACTTCATTAGGTAATGTGTCACAGGGATTAAGTCAAAATGGGAAATTCTTACAATTTGAGAAATAAATTAACAAAATAAATGTTATGGAAAAACCAGCCACATTTTGTTCAACTTGTTATAAAACAGAGCAAGGGGACCTGCTCAGGATTCCCCGCTCCTCCTCCCTGCTGCCATATTCCCAGTAATTTGTGGTTTGATTAAAATACATTAAACAGGTATGTTTTCAAAAAATGTAAGGATTGGGTTTTTTTGATGGAAGTCTATACAGTAACACCACAATTTCAATATGACATTATCCACCTTTTCATCAACTCATAAAGGCCCTTTAAGTAAAGTCTAAGTGATATTATTGCTACAGTGACTGACAAGGTTGTCAAATTTCAAATTCTGGAGCAAAACTAGATTTGCTTCTAAACAAAGAGTATCTCCAGGCTACTGGGAAAATGAACAGACAATAAAGATGCTGGACTTGACCAATTTTAGCAATTTGAGCTTAGTGATGTTTTTGTTTAATATTTTAGATGATGTTTTTCTTTCTCTCAAGTAAACGCTTCTAGAATTTGCAAAATATTTAAATAGAATGAAAACACACAAAATCTGAAGCAAAACTCTGATGTTATTTCTATCTACACAGTCTCCTTTGCATTCTGTGCCCTTGCACTTGTGTGACCAGGAAAGGTTGAGATTATCAGACTCAAATAATGAGACTAAATACTTGCAAAGTAAGTAAACTCAGACTCACACCTGCTGCTTAACCGTTGGCTTGCCCCCTTGTCTCTAGGCATCGCATCCTATGATTTAATCAGTACAAAAGGTCAACTTCTGGCACAAAAATGAACGTTAAAATGTAGTGGTAGCTCATAACTTTGAATTTCTGTGCTTTGCATCTCAGCCATTTCACTCAAACCACATGAAATACATGTAGAAATTATAAGTTGCCATATTTCTAAGATAATATTTGTATAATGCAAGTTTCTGGTTGCTTTCCTTTCAACACTGAAAACTTTAAGTATGCTCATTTAACAACGTCAAGATAACTTTCAGACTTGGGGGGAAGCAAACAGTAAGTTGTTGTGTTTGTCCAACAACTTTATTATTGCCATGGATCACATTTCCGAAGCCATCATAAAGTTATAAGAAGTTGTAATAAAAAAAAAGCAGTTCCAGCAATGTAAAGTGGTCAATTACATGTTCCATATGACAACTTTATTACTGCAGCGGACCCGTAGAGCAATTACAAATAGGAAATATATTACACAGAACTTGTTTTGAGACAGAATGCTACAACAGGCCAAAATAATACTATAAGAACATATTACTCTGTGATGTGTAATAATTATTTTGCGGTTCCACAGTAAGAAAGCAAGCTACTGTAACTCAGCAATCTGATTAAAAGTGGCAACAAAAGCAAATTTAGCAACGGAAACATGACTGTTATTGTTTAGTTATTATTGATGGCTGCTGGGTTGTTATAATTAGCATCTGTATTTTTTCTCATTAGTGATATTAATGGTTATTAACGTATTGTCAAGGATCAAAGCTAGGACACGCAGGTGCCATACGCTGTACAAACTTAAAATGAAATGACAACCCATACCCAAAAGTATGAGTGAAAGAGAACAGGTAACACACGGAAAAAAAGATTGTTGGGAAAGACATGAAAATGTGAAAACAGCATGCGAAGCAGAGGTCTGGATAACCGTCTGATTTGAACGTTACGCTTTTTGACAGGCCTCACACTGATGCCGAGTTTTACGGAGGATTCCGGTGAGGATAACTAAGTAGCTTTGAAAATGTTTATAAATAGCTCTTCTCAAGCACGAAGAGAAGGCATAAGGGTCTTTCCTAGAAGATTGAAGAGGTAGACGATGGAGACATTCACCATGAGTAAATCTTGTCATCCTTTCCCGTATCATTCAGTGAATGAGAGAACATATGTATTGTAAGACGCCATGAAAGGGATCCAAAGAGGAAGAAGAAAAAAAAAAAAAGAATTTTAAAAACTGAGAGTACAGTGCTTCCACAAATCCACTCAAAACAGAAAACCACAACACAGGGTCATTGAAAAATATTTTTCAATTAGAATCATGATGGATTCAAAATCCTAGGTGCCAAAAAAAAATTCACACTTAAGTATGTTTCCATAAATAATGCTAATCAAACAGTTGATTATTTTTATTAAGAAAATTATTCTCAGATTTGCTTTTGGTGTGTTTGTGTATGTCAATATTAGACAGTGCAAGTAAAATCAAGATTAAAATGTAAACAAATTACAGCTATAACTGCAATACTTAGATTTCAAAGCACACTTATGGAAAATTTGAGACAGCAAAAAGGAGCCAGGCGTGCATTTTTTGAACAGATGGTGCTAGATAAGGTCACACAGATATAATTGAGATCAGAATTTGGCCACTGTAGGAACAGACACTCTCAGTGAAAGAGGTGAATTTCCTCCTGTGTTTTTCATTAATTACTCAGTGCCATTCAGTCACAATGTTGTCTGTGGTAGGTCTTTTCAGAAATCCCTTGCCCATACAAGCCCTTCTCTAGAATATTCTTTCAATATTATGCATTTGATGAAAAAATCTGTTTGTGGAAACATTGATTTGTTTTTTAGCTGCAGAGACAAAAGTCTACTGGTATCACCACTTATCTTAGCTATGGTCTGTGAGATAACAGTAAGCATTGGGGGACAAATAGACTGAGGTGCGTTTTCATTGCTGATGTAGGAAGAACTGATATAAAACAGCTAATTTTTTATGAAAATACAAACAAGTTTTAAATTCAAAGACCAATTTTAAAATACTTTATATCAGAGACAGAAGGCAAATCGAGAGCCTGGATGGACGCAGCACAATTGACATGGAGGGTTGTCTTGGACAGATAGTGCTCAAATTCTCCTCAGCTTTCAACACAGAAACCAGAGTTTTATCGACCTTGCTGTTGATTTTACACACGCTGTATCTGACAGCAGCATCTGCTTTGTGAGGTTTTTTTCCCACTTAGCATAAAAATATATGATATTAAACAGCCTTGTATACAGCAAAGCACGGATTGATGATCGCATTTATTTCTAGCAGGAAGTCATTCACATTTGAATGCCAGTTAGAAAGAATACCACGGAAACCAAACCAACCGAGTGTCTACACGGGCCTCAAAGCATAATGTTATGCTGTTCCAAGTCGTACAAAATATTCTCTCCACAGCTGTGCAGGCTCAGCCTGCAGATGCAGCCATCACAGTCAATACTTTTACTTGAATGACACCCATATCAAAGTGTTTTTCTTTCATAATTGTCCATTTTATCTGGCTAAAAGAAAACAGTATTTGAAAAATATCATTAATGTATCAATTTTTAGGCACATGTTTGATTATGTTTTCCTTTGCACTTCTTACTAAATTGCTTTCCTGAAAATATTTTCCTGTGTTTTCCTTCAGCTAACATTAATTCGAATCTGTATTTTGGCCCTTTTCCCTTCTCTAACAGTTTTACACAGAAATACGTGTCAGAAATAGGAACAATAACATCAGAAATAAATCAGCTACCAGTGTTTACCTGAATACAGGCTTCTCCAGACTACTTGTAGCTTTGCTTTTGGGAACTGGCTGAAACCAAGGCCACGCTATTACTGAAGTCAAACCCAATACTATTTTATTATTTTGTGACTTCTGTAACAAAGGATAATACGTTTCTCTCGTGACAACCATTTAATACCAAAGTCTGTAGATCATTTTGTAATAAGAAAAATTATATTGCTTCAGGCTTTTTAAACCAGCTTGGGCACACTTAGCAATTTATGCTACTTAGAATTTATACACACCTTCAAGCTTGAGCTTGACACACAGAAGGTCCAACCATCTCCTCTTACTACAAATACAAGACCCAGCGACATCGCTGGGAAAGTGTAATTGAGTTTGGCCCATCATATATTGATAAGGAGTAATGAGAATGACCTGAAGAAGTATATGAACAAAAAAAAAAAAAGAGTATATTTTATATCCACTTCCTCTGGGAGAAGGAAAAGGCACCTTTTTTCACGCTGTTCAGAAATAACAGCTGGCTGATGACCAGCGGCTGCTTGAAGACAGGGGCAGAAATAAGAAATTACTTGTTTTATGATTTCTAGAAAGAAAGGCTTTTTATTAATTCTTCCATGAGCACTTTGATATAGTAGATCCCACAACGCACCCTTTGCAGAACTGTCTCTGCACCCTGAAGACACTTTTGACAGAAACATATGTGTTAGTTAACAAGGCGGCGCGTAAAGACGCTGTGTGTGACCCTCACAGGTACAGGCAGAAATTGCATCTGAACACGCTTTACATGGGGTGCCCCCACCCCACAGCCCTGCCGCCCAGATATATAGTAAATATAAACCGTATTTTAACCTGCTCCAGGCCATAGCTGCTGCTGAGAGGCGTTTGGGCTCCTCCTCCTTACACAGTTCCCTCAGAGTACCAGCCGCAGCACCACCCTCCGCTGCAGACGGCGCCCTCCGCCTCAAATCACCACCACCACCACCGCCGCCGCCAGCGGATGTATCCCTCCGCAGCGCTGGGCCCCTCCGCGCATGCGCCCGGGCGGCCATGGCGGCGGCCGGAAGCGATGGCGGCGGCCGGCGGCGGAGCGCGGTGGTGGCTCCCCTCCTGCTGGTCGCTTTGCAGCTGGCGGGAGCCGCCTCGGCCGCCGGCCTTCCCCTAGTCATCAACACCTGGGCGTTTAGGAAGGCGGCGGAGACAGGTGCCGCGGTGGGGGAGCGGGTGGGTGCAGGGCCGGCGGGTGCTCCTCCCGCTGAGGGGCCGGCGGGGCTGGGGCTTGTGGCTGAAAGGAAGAAGAAGGCTCTTAGGCCTGGCCCTGTGGTAAGAAGAAGTGGGCTGAGAGGGACGGCTCCCCTCTGCCCGCCCTGTTCACCTCAGAAACGTTCCTCCGCTAATTACGTGCTAATTTGCGCTCCCGTGGCCGTTCCCGCCGGTGACTGGTTTCTAACGGTCCCCCTTCCAGTCCCTAAAGGGGCTCCAGGAAAGCTGAGGGGGACTCATGATCAGGGAGGGGAGCCACAGGACGAGGGAGAAGGGTTTGACACTGAAAGAGGGGAGATGGAGATGAGATCTGGGGAAGAACTTCTTTGCTGTGAGGGTGGTGAGAGCCTGGCCCAGGTTGCCCAGAGAAGCTGTGGCTGCCCCATCCCTGGAGGGGTTCAAGGCCAGGTTGGAGGGGGCTTGGAGCAACCTGGTGTGGTGGGAGGTGTCACTGCCCAGGGCAGGGGGTGGCACTGGGTGGGCTTTGAGGTCCCTTCCAAACCAAACCATTCTATGACTGGTTTTAAAAGACTTCTAGGCTGTTTTACCACAGTTGGGTTGTAAGTGACTGGGTATGAGGGAAGGAAGCCTTGCTAGTGAAATGGGTTGTCTGTAGAGCCTTGCGTAGGTCGGGAAAGAAATGCAGTCATGAAAATGACGAGGCCCTTGATTTGCAGCCTTTAAAAAGCTTGTGTTAAGGCTACTCACAGCAATACAGGTAATAGGAATTGGAGCAGTGCTCCTCACGCTGAAGTTTATAATAAAGACTAGCGTGTGTGGAGTTGGATGCTAGGTATCAAGCCTTGTTTTTCCCTTGCTGCAGGTGGTTCTATGCCAGTGCATGCAGCATTTGTAAAGGTGAGGCTTCTCAAGATGTTTGAGATGTGTAATAGTTTAATTCTGCCAAAAAGTGCTGGGCTGTAGGTTGCTGCTGCCCTGGGCTGGGTCCGGCAGGGGATGGAGCACCAGCACAGGGAGGAGGGACCAGGACCACAGCCCTCGGTGGCAGTGTGGAAAATCTCGCTTGATGTCCGACCTTGTGAGATGTCACAACTGCAAAGCCTTCGGGCCCTGTTTATTCGAGTCATGTCATTTGGCACATCCATAATGTCTTACGAAACTGCACCATGAGCTGGATCCTAAAGAACAGAAGTCTAAGGGTTGAGCAGGAGGATGTGGAGACTGTAGTTTCTTGTATATAATTTCCATTTACTTTTTGTTCTTACATAGCTACTGGTGTAGGTTTAGATCTTTTTATTCTGTAGCTGGACACTTGGTATTCTCATATGAAGCTTTTGAGAGCTGCTTGTTACAACCTTTTTTTTTTTTCCTGAGGAAAAAATGTTTTTCTTCCCCCTCTCTCCCCCCAAAAGGCTTTAAGTAAACAGTGGTAAAGTAATAAACAGTTCTGGACTGTTACAGGAGGTTATTTAATATATAGAAATTGTGATGAGTTGTGATTGAATTGTGTTGGTAAATAACACCTTCCCAGTCAGAAAAAAGCTTCATTTCTCAGTCAGAAGCACTAAGCAGAACAGTAATGCTTTACATTCTTTTGAATATATTTATATTTTGACTTTATTTCACCTATAAGCTGTAGCTTATTTTTTTATCCACTCATATAGTGCATTTTCATGTCCATCTTTAAAACAGACTTTAAAGCAGTAGTGGAGGCTTTTATCACTGGTGACATTGAATTACTTGTGTTGATTACAGCTTGGCGAGTGTTACAGCTGGGAGGTTCTGAGCTGGATGCGGTTGAGAAGGGCTGTGGCCAGTGCGAGATTGACCAGTGCGATGGGAGCGTAGGGTACGGGGGAAGCCCAGATGAAAGCGGAGAAACAACACTGGACGCGATGATTATGGATGGGTAAGAAAACTCATGAGTTTATGGAACAAAATAGTTACTCTACTGAAAATACTGCTGTGGATGGAGTTGTTGCTTGAGCAACACCCCTGTGCCTGGGAAAGGAAACAATTTGAAGCTTTTCCCTGCTGGTGTGATGCCATCTGTCTATGGCATAGAACAATTAGAGCAATATGTTAAAGGAGCAAACTTTCTAATTTAGACGAGAACAGATTTTTTTTTTCTAATAAAAAATGTACAATTATTCTGGTATTTTTAATAAGTTTTAAATATTTCTTCTTTCCAGCAACACTATGGAAGTTGGGGCAGTTGCGGATCTCAGACGTGTGAAAAATGCAATTGGTGTAGCACGAAAGGTCATTGAATACACTAAACATACATTACTAGTGGGAGAGTCAGGTAATTATTCCTTTAACCGTTTCCAAGTCTTACCTTCTTCTTAAAACACTTCCTCTTAAAATTGCCATATATTAATCTTGGTAATATAGGTGGAAGGATTCCCTGACAATCAAATTAATCTAGTCCAATAATTCAGAAGTGTTTATCTCTTACTGTGTATGTATGAATTAGGGTTTAGTCCATTATTTGCACACGAAAAGAAAAATAGAATTTTATGGTCTTTCCACCAATTTAACTGCAAATATTACGTTGTAATCCCAAGGCTTTGCTGATTTCAAAGGTATCAAAGATGATTTGATACAAGACACTAGATGTTAGATGTAAACATTTCATTTTAAACCATGGAGTAACTTTTTCTAAGGAATGACAGAATTAATAGACACAATCACATTTCAGCATATATTGAGCATGACTACTGTCTTTCATAGTTATAAAATATTACTGAGAACTTGAAAGCAAAAAAATATATTGGGGCTGTACTTTTAGACACAGAAAAAGAGCAAACTGGAGGAATAGTTGAGCTTTTAAAATATAAGCTGCTGCTGTTAGAATAATACTAGTTTTGAAAGAGATGTATGTTCCAGGGAGATATATAAGGAGTGAGTGGAAGGTTACTTGGCCCACAGTTAAGGACTTCTAAACCATATGTGCCTGCTCAGAAAGAAACGTGGAGATAAGTGTGGAAATGGAAATCTGAGCATTAAGGGTGAGTCAAGTGCTTTGACATTGATAAGAAAAGATAAAAGATTCTGGAAGGAATTAATGTGTACAGAATTATAGAAAAATAAGTGCAACAGCAGTTTTTTGATGGAGTAAAATGGAGCAAATAGAGGGAGGTGAGGACAGTGTTTGACAGAAGCTCTGAAAAGAGAGAGATGGATTTGCAGATTGTATTTGATTCGAGCAGCTGGCCGTGGTTGGGTTACAAGTGGCTTTGGTGAGAGCGATTTCACAGGTGATGCTGAAAAAGAAATTGGTCAGGTGTTAAATAGAGGAGGAAGAAGTGCTCATAGTACTGCTTTCCCCATCTTTGGTAGCTATCAAAATATTTTTAACTTTTGATTGGTAGAAAGAGCAGAAAAAGATGAGGAAGATGAAGAAACAGAAGAATTAAAGTGCTGATTTAAAGTATATTTTCCAGCCTAAGATGGGAAGCTCTTTGCATAATGCAGTCGTGTGGACAAGGCTGTTATTCCAAGTCCAAACAGGAAAGCTGAAGGTATATCTGAGTAAAAATTGGAGATGGTGATAACTGTTAGTGCATGAATCGAAGCAGTGGAAGAAATTGAGAAAGAATAATATTTCTCTTGAAGGAGTGTATTTTGTGTGGAAATAGGAACTTGGATAATAAAGGAAACTAGTTGTCTTTGCCAGGTGAAGATTGATAAAGAGAAAATAGAGCTGTAGCTTCAGAAGAATACATTTGAACCTACAAATCAGCATGTGTGAGAAAAGAGAGTTTATTTTCTGAATAAAAATATTTACATTTTCACTAGAAAAGCTAGCTAGAGTAGTAAAAGCTTTTCATGTAAATATATAATCTCTGCAGGCTTTTTTTATTCAAGCTGCGAAATTGCTGAGGTTATTCCTTATTTTTTTTTTCCCCAATAACTAAACTTCATTTTTATTTTGAATATATTTAGTGCTATAACCCAGGGAAGTCTGCCTGTCTCCTAAACTTTCATTTCTATGAGTTGTTGGCACTAGAGGGGAGGAGGCAGCTGTGACACGCAGAGGGACCCTCCTGCCATCCAGTCTGTGCCCATTGCCTCTTGTCCTGTCACTGGGCACCACCAAAAAGGGCCTGGTTTGATCTTCTTTACACCCACCTTCAGATATTTTTATAAAGTCTTAGAAAACATCAATAAAGGCTGCGTATCCTAATGTAGAACTGAGCCTGGTGAGGGACATTCAGTGCAGAATGATCACAAGTGAGAAGAAAAAAAAAAGAATTATTTTTTGGTTGTCATCTGCCAAGAGATTTTCAGATTTGTCTCCCAATGGATGGTAAAGTTTCATCTGGGCCTGACCTTCTGCCTTTTTGTCCCACAATTCTTGGGCCAGTAATTCAAATAAAAAGTTCAGAGAGTAAAAATGACCAACTCTGCTTCCTGGAACAGAAATGAGGCTTCAAAAGTCATGAAAAAATGACTGACAAACATGTAAAAGCACAATTTTACCTTAAAAAGAAAAAAAACCAAACAAACCACCAACAAAAAAACCCTGTTTGTTCTAGAAATGGGAAAACAAATATCTGTTTAATTGAAGCTGCCAGTTTTCTTTTCCTCTGAGTGCAAAGAAACTTTAATTGTGTTGGTTTTTAAGAAAAACCACAGAAAGGCTGTCCAGAAATAATTGAAGGTTTTTCTAAATGCTTGGAGTGGAGAAGCTCGTTGAGCTGTGTGTGACGGTGACATTATTATCAAGGATTGGTTATATAAATCCAAGCTTCTGAATCCAGCACCAGTATCTGTTACTGGGTAATGTCAAAGGTATCTACAACTAAAAGATGAAAGAACAGTTGATCTTCTTTGCTTTTCCCTTTCTCCTGACTATACAAACCATTCTTAGAAGCACATTTTCATTGCTTGTGTTGGTATTGCTTTTGCTCCCTTGACACGTCCCGTTTTAATTTTCAAAACAAGGACACGATGGCTTTTAAAGCTGCGAGGAAGAAGGGTACTGTGATGTGCCTGGTGGATTGATTTCTGCAAGTATCAGTGTTTTAGTGGCAAATGTTGTACAAAGACTAGCTTTTAAAGGGAAATATACTATTGTTTATATCATTTATGTAAATATTTCTGGCACACGCACAGCCCAGGCCACTCTTCTTCCACCTTATTTGTGTCCAGTTGATGAACAGAGTTGAATTTGTTTCTCTTTCAATGGTAAAACTTACATGTGTTGACATAATTATAGTGAATTGAGGAAATTTGATATTGCCAGTGAAGGGGGAGTTAGCTGTTTCAGTTGTACATCAGTGTAACACCTGATACTGCTCCCTGAAGATGTATTTCTCATTTCCACAGAAAATGTAGAATTTCTTGATTTCTAGATAACATTACGTGAATGCATTATCATAAAATATATTAAAATGTCAATAAATTAATGGTTTGTTTTGTTGTTGCTTTTCAAGCTTCCCTGTTTGCTGTAAGAATGGGGTTTCCGTATGAAGATTTAACGACCCAAAATTCTCTTTCGGTGTATTCCAAGTGGCTTAATCAAAGCTGTCAGCCAAACTACTGGAAGGTACGGTGATGGGGGGCGTGTTAGGAAGTCAGTAATGCCTCTTCCTTTCAGCTTATATTGAAGTTGTGCTTTACATGTGAATAAAAGATAAAGTTTTTGCTTATTAAACAGAACAAACTTGGAATTCCCAAGCATTTAGTAGACTCGGGAATAGAACGTCTCTAGATCTTACTTCTCAGTTCCTGCTGGTTTTGACCTTGCTGCACTAGCATTTTGGTGGGGTAATTATTTTTTTTTAGCTCTAAAGTAGCTCAGGACTTCTCAGACAAAACAAACCAGCATGTTTTTTGATGCACGTATAAATTTTTAGAGAGGCTTTTTGCAGGCCTGTGAACGCATCAGATTAGTGCAACTGTCCATTAAACCTGTCTGTCGTGGTCAGGTTGATTTGTTGCTTTTGGGGTGTTTTTGTTTGTTTTGGGGTTGGTGTTGCAGATTTCTACACGTTTGTACACCTTGTTTTGTGGATATGAAATGCTGCATTGGTGAACCATTTTTATTTAATACCTAGAATCATAGAATGGTTTGGGTTGGAAGGGGACCTTAAAGCCCATCCAGTGCCACCCCCTGCCCTGGGCAGGGACACCTCCCACCAGACCAGGTTGCTTAAAGCCCCCTCCAGCCTGGCCTTGAACCCCTCCAGGGATGGGGCAGCCACAGCTTCTCTGGGCAACCTGGGCCAGGCTCTCACCACCCTCACAGCAAAGAATTGCTTCCCCAGGTCTCATCTCAATCTCCCTTCTTTCAGTGTCAAACCCTTCCCCCTCGTCCTGTGGCTCCCCTTCCATCATAAAGAGGTTTTCATATTTCATAGAATCTGGTTTTCAGTTGGGAAAATATCTTGACTGTGATATTATTATATCAGTTCATCTGGTTGTTTTTTTAGCTTGAAAGTTTTCTTCATTTTGCCAAAGAATGAGCTTTGGTGGGTTTTTTGGGTTTTTTTTGTTGTGGTTTTGTTTTTTTTATTTTTTTTATTTTGACCAGTCATTTGAGCAGAGGAAAATCTTTAATTTGAAGAACATAACTTCCTAATAGGAAAAACTTTTTACCATATAATACCAGAATTAAATCTTTATTCTTTAAGCAAAACAACTTGGGGGATTTCAGTAGAGCTGTATATAATTTAAGCATTGGGCGTCTGATACCTGTGTAGTAGATTATAGCTATTGATTGTAGTATTTTTAAATTTATCTGTAATGAAGAATGATACGTTATTCATTCAAATCACACAATAATTACAGAATGTGGTACCAGACTCTTCAAAATCCTGTGGACCGTACAAACGGCCAGAAAAAGTGACTTACAAAGAAGAAGAGACCATCTCACAAAGAAGTTTTCAGAATCATGATACTATTGGTAACAAGTTTTGGTAACTCTGATTCTGATTTATTTTTCCTCATTCCCCTACAGATTAAATCATACTGAATTTAAAGAAAAGTATTTCTTATAAGCATTATTTCCTATTTATAATGATTTCGAGATTCTGTCACTTACGTGGTTAGGATGGAGTGCAGCCCCTTGCTTCATTTTTTGCCCTCAGCTATTTGTTCCTTGCCCTCCTGCTTTTCCCTCAGATGCCTTGGCAGAATTGCTGAGGCAACTATGGATGCTTAGAAAACTGATCAAGGTTAAAAATAATTATTTTTATCTTGATTATGGTTAACTTAGGTCAAGTCTCCCCTGGGAGCTCTCCGTCTAACTTAAAAAGCTTTGCGGTGGTGGAAGAAATGAGTAAACGGTTCATCCTGTTGCCAGCCAAAAGAACGTTTCTGAGTCCTTAAACTTAGAAAATAAAGTTTGCTTTCATTTTTTCTTCTGTTCTGGCTTTTGACTAAATCAACAAATTTCTACAGAAACTACTATGCTTAAACCAAGTTAATAGCCCCCAAAAACTTCCAAGAGCTTTCTGATTGAGGACTGTTAATTGCTAAACCTGTAAGCTGATTAATGAGCAGATCAGACAAAGGACTGGAGTGGTTACAGATTCATCTCTTTCAGGGCTTTACACTTTGTAGTCTTGAAACCTGCACTTTTTGGTTTAGTTTAGTCTGGATTTTTCTCAATTTAGCAATTCAGAGCTTTTTTGCCTGACAGTACTTGCGATACCAAGAACTAACAAGTTGTTTCAAGTGCGAATCTTTCTTCTTTGCTTAGTCCAGCCCACTAATAACCAATTAATGTCCTACAGAAGTCAAGGAACATTCCAAATTCTGAAGTTCTCCTGCCCTTATATATTTCTTTTCTATGAAATATCTCCTTGACCAGCACATTTTGAGAAGAGTCTTTGTTCAGAAAGCATCCAGGAGGTTGGTAGGAACTGATGCCCCTCCAGTCCCTTTGCAGAGGCTAATGGTGGCCACAGAGTCAGTGCCTCTGTGCTTTTAGCTGTTACTCAAAGCTTTCCCTGTTTTCCCTGAGGAGGAGGTACTGGTTGGGGCGGTCAGAGATCCACACTCTGGGTGTTGGGGTTCTGTTTGATGACCATATTGTGCCAATAAATTTGTTTCTCGATATGTTTCATTCCTGTTGATAATTTTAGGTATGGTTGTAATTGGGGCGAGGGGAACCGTTGCTTCCGGGACATCCACTAATGGTGCAATCCACAAAATTCCAGGGTCAGTATCTCTGCTTTTACCAAAACCAAGCTTTATTTTCTCACCTTATATTAAGCTTATCTAAAGGTTCTACGTTTTAGACTGCGATGATCACAAAACGGCCTTGCTTATTTCTGGGCTTTGCCTCAGTAAATCCTAATGCTGAGAAACTGATTAAGTTGTGAGATAATTAGTGTTTTTGGAGGGAATGCTTGTTTTCCAGCAGGCTCAATTCGCCATAGAGACACAAACAACCGGCACGGTTGTGGGGCAACTTGTAAGGTGAGGTTTTAAGACAAGATTTCTGAAGACAGTGGAGTGACGTAAGAACGTGCCAACATCAGTCCAAGAGCTATTGCCTTAATGCAATCCCACTGGAATTAGTAAATTTCTACGTTTCTCAGGTTTTTGGGTTTTTTCCCAGGCGTGTAGGAGATTCTCCCATAGCTGGAGCAGGATCCTACGCGGATAGTACAGCAGGAGGAGCTGCGGCCACCGGGGATGGTGACATCATGATGCGCTTCTTACCCAGGTTTGTCCTTTGGGCAGATTTTGTGAGCTTTCTCCAGCAAAATGCGAACTTGGCAAATGAAGTAATCAATTAATTAACAAACCGGTCTGACTTACTGGCTGCTGCAATGAGAGTTAAGGAAGGAGCGGAAGGGGAAAGAACAGCAGCAGAATCGAGTCATCCTTATGATCTGTCTTAAAAGAAGTGACTTCTTAAATATCTTGGTGACACATCCCTTAATCCCTTCAATGTGCCCTTGTGGCCAAGAAGGCCAATGGGATCCTGGGGTGCATCAAGAAGAGTGTGACCAGCAGGTGGAGGGAGGTCATTCTCCCCCTCTGCTCTGCCCTGGGGAGGCCACACCTGGAGCACTGGGACCAGTTCTGGGCTCCCCAGTTCAAGAAGGACAGGGAACTGTGCAGAGGGTACAACAGAGGACTACAAAGATGATGAGGGGACTAGAACATCTCTCTTAGGAGGAAAAGCTGAGGGACTTGGGTCTGTTTAGTCTGAAGAAGAGAAGACTGAGGGGGGATCTGATCAACGCCTATAAATACTTAAAGGGTGGGTGTCAGGAGGACGGGGCCAGTCTTTTTTCAGTGGTTCCCAGTGACAGGACAAGAGGGAACGGGCACAAACTTGAACATAGGAAGTTCCTTCTAAACATGAGGAGGAACTCCTTTCCTTTGAGGGTGGCAGAGCCCTGGAAGAGGCTGCCCAGGGAGGTGGTGGAGTCTCATTCTCTGGAGACATTCAAACCCACCTGGGCACATTCCTGTGCAACCTGCTCTGGGTGGACCTGCTCTGGCAGGGGGTTGGGCTAGATGATCTCCAGAGGTCTCTTGCAACACCATATCATTCTGTGATTCTGTATCTCCAACCTGCAGGCTTTTTAACAGAGCTGATCAGCTTTTTCTCCTGCAAAGTGTTTTGTTTTGTGGGAAACAGGTGTTACAAATTGCAGAAGGGATGAGGGGCAAGTCTGGGATCACTCAGGAGGGTGGGGAGGTGTCACTGTCACAACCCTCAGCTGTTCCATATTTATAGATGTCCTCGATGAGTTTCAAGCTGTTCCAAGCCAGTCTTGAAATACAAGGCACTCAACAGCTTCATGAATACCAAGAGTAGGAGTGAGTTGAGCTCCGCTAATGAAGTTAATCAATAAAAGCTTACATCTCGGTTTAGCAGCCTGAAGGATTTGGCTGTAATGCTCAAAACATTTTGTGTGGGTTTTAGAAAACAACTCAGCCTGGCTGGTTAATCACGGGTTCCCTGTAGATACAGACCTGTCCTAATTCCATGTTATTTAGATATTCCCAAGTGAAAACACCATGGAAATCCCCTACACCTGCCAGAAGTGAAGGAAGTGTCAAATAAAGGGCAAAATTGCTAATATTTTCCGACCGCCTTCGTTGAGATAGTTACATCTTAATGGTTTTGGTTAGTGAAGAGACCCTGTGAAGTACAGCTTTATATTCTGATAGTTATCTTCAGATGACTGGAACCTATTTGAGTGTTAGAATAAATCAAAGATAATAGGGAGTCTCTGAATGCAGGGGAAGTTCTCTGCGGCGGCACTTTGATAGCATTTATCGTCAATACTCTCTGCAGATGAGTCTTACTCTAACGAGAGTTGGTCTCGGAATACGCATCTTTCATCAAAACAAAATCTAGTGTTTGTTTGCTTGCTGGTTATATTACGCGGTGTCTTTTAATCTTCGGGTTCTGAAAGAAAATGACAACAAAAAAGGAATTTTTTTGCCTCTGAGGACATTTTGGAAACGCAACTGATTCATCTCAGGCCGTGCCCGTGTAGTCCTTTGTCTAATGACGCTGTAGATACACAGGAAGTTCCTTTTGGTTACTCTTTCATTTAGAGGGAGAATTTTGTTTAAAGTGGCTTGCAAAAAATTGGAAAGTGGCTCAAAGTCTTGATCAAAACATCGTACCTTCGTATTCACGAAATAAAATGTGTCAATTAGGAGGTTTTCAGAAACCTGAGGTTTTTTCTGAAAGATTTTTTTTTAATGCTTTCTGAAATCAGTAATTTATCAGTAATGTAATCTCAGGGGGCGGTTTTCTTCAAAAATTTATCTTGATGTTGGCCTTTTTGAAAATTAGTAATAACTCTTAAGGACAAAATTAACGGTGAAATGAAAAATAGAAGCCACTAACTCTTTAACTGCTGCTTTGCAGTTCTTGGTCCTGCCTTTGGAGGAGAGATGCCGTAGGTGACATCCTGCAGTCCCTCTTTCTAATTACTTTTCACGTAGAACTGGCATAACAATCGCCAATATGAAGTTTGACTAGGAATTACTTATCATGTATTTTCCTAATTTAAAGAAATCAAGGTTTCTTGATGGTATTTTAGGATATAGAACCTGAGTATGTCTAACTGGGGGCGTGGGATGGGTTTTTTTTTTTTTTTGCAGTTACCAAGCGGTGGAGTATATGAGGATGGGAACAGACCCCACAGTGGCCTGTCAGAAAGTTATTTCCAGAATCCAGCAGTACGTTCCCCGCTTCTTTGGGGCTGTTATATGCGCCAACACGACTGGGAGTTACGGTATGTATTTTGCTTTGACCTTATCGGGGTCGCGGAACTACAAAACTGAAGGTGGATTTTAAAGTTTTTAATTACTCTTTGAAGGCTGCGGCATAAGGTCAGGGCAACCGTGTCCTAGTGGGGACTCGAGATCACAGAATCACAGAATATTTTTGGTTGGAAGGGACCTTTGAGATCATCGAGTCCAACCAACAAAAAACGAACAAACAAAAAAAAAAACAAAGCACACCCAAAAGATCCCAGAACACCAACACCAAACCAAACGCCCGCAACCCCACCCCACACCCACCCACAAACAGACACAACCCAACAATCTCGGGCACTAGAGCATGCCCTGAAGTGCCACGTCTACATGTTCCTTAAATACCTCCAGGGATGGCGACTCCACCACCTCCCTGGGCAGGCTGTTCCAGTGCCTGACCACTCTCTCAGTAAAGTCATTCTTCCTGATATCTAATCTAATCCTCCCCTGCCCCAACTTTACACCATTTCCTCTGGTCCTGTCGTTATTCCCTTGGGAGAAGAGGCCAACACCCACCTCCCTACACCCTCCTTTCAGGGAGTTGTAGAGGGCAATGAGGTCTCCCCTCAGCCTCCTCTTCTCCAAACTAAACATGCCCAGTTCCCTCAGCCTCTCCTCGTGTGACTTGTTCTCCAGACCCCTCACCAGCTTGGTGGCTCTCCTCTGGACACGCTCCAGCAGCTCAATGTCCTCCTTTAATACTTTAATTTTTCTTCTGCATTTTGATATCTTGGGACTTTCACAAAATTTACGCAATTCTTAGTAAAAATAATAAAAAAAAAAATAATAAAGTAATTTACAACCTTCATGTGTTTTCCTGGATCGTGTGTGATTAATTTGAAGGTTTTAAAACCAGAATGTTTATGCTTCCCCTAGATATGGCGGGGTCAATGTTGGATGGTAAGCGTCGCTTCAAAGCAACGCGAGATGAGTCTTTGTGCCCAGCGTCTCATTAGCCAACCCCTAGATCAGTAGGAAATACAATTCGCTAATCAACGCGGCTTATTTAATTGGACGGCTTCTTGCTGCTCTTTGATCTCTTCTTTCCCATAGTCCTGTGGTTGAGAGATTAGTGTCGGAGGGACTCATTAAGTTAATCGGGACTGAAGGAGAGGTTTCCCTGCCTCGCGTTGCTGTTGTGAGCTGTATTCGAAGGGCATTAATTGCGCTGCAGCAGCCAATAGCCCTGTATTTTTACTTAAAAATTAAATACTTTCAAGATATCTTGGGTTCAACAGATTGGAAAAGGGTAATTACGCCACTGTAGAAGAATTAGTAAGCGGGTCTTTAGATGATAAAGTACACTGACAAAGACGCTAATCTTAAACGTAGCAAATGATACTACTTTTTTTTTTCTCCTTTTCTTTTATTCCTAGGTGCTGCATGTAATAAAATTCCAGGATTCACTCGGTTTCACTTCATGGTTTCCAGCCCTTTGCTAAAGCAGCCAACTGAGCAAGCAGTGGATTGCATTTAATTTCTTTTCTCCTATTAACATCTAAACTTAAGAGGAGGAAAGCGCTAAGGTTCCTCGGGTGTTAATTTTGTACTTAGTTGTTCATTTTTTAATTGGTGGTTCATTTTCCCTATTGCACAATCACGTGACCAACTCCCAAGATGTGTTGGATTCCGGAGGCGTTACCTGACGGCCCAACTCAATTCTTAAACTTGGGCGAATCCCGCAATCAAACTGGGGTTTTAAATACCACAAAAAGGTCTCCGTTTTGTGTTTGCTTCCAAATAATGCCAACTTTCACCTGCTTTTTGGGGGAAAGTAGAGCTTTGGTCTCTGGAAAAAAAACTGACTTTGCCATTTAAAACCACCTTTGGCAGAAATCTGGAATGAAGGGCGGGGAGCAGAAGGGAGCCTCCGCATGAGAGCCTTATTTGGAGACTATTTCATTGTCTTTCTAAGATTTAGTCTGGGTTTTCTTTTCTCTTGGAAAGTTGTGTGCAAATGCTGACGAGCGCGGAAAAGGGGTTGAAGAGCAGGGGGGAGGATTCCAAAGCTTCGATTAAGAGAAGCAGCATCTCCTCATGGGCCTTTCTAACTTGTGTCACAACAGCTGAGAGTAGGTTGGAGTAGAAGGACATCCAGATCAGTGGTACAAGCTTTCAAGGAGCGTTGTGTTGACTCGAACCGGGTGTGAAGACAGGTGGAGATCTTCCTGTCCCCTTCATTTTGTAGTGGAAGTTCTGAGTCTCGGTCAGTGATTTCTGTGTCACTAATAACCAGGGCACTTGCCCTCTAGAGAAGCCGTTGCAAACCAGGAGCATCACCGTTACCTGCAGCTGGGTCTGGCGCTTTCCGTGGCCAGAGGTGCCAGGATTCATTTGTAATAGAACCTCAGCATAGAATCGTGGGATGATTCAGGTTGGAAGGGACCTTAAAGCCCATCCAGTGCCACCCCCTGCCCTGGGCAGGGACACCTCCCACCAGACCAGGTTGCTCCAAGCCCCCTCCAGCCTGGCCTTGAACCCCTCCAGGGACGGGGCAGCCACAGCTTCTCTGGGCAACCTGGGCCAGGCTCTCACCACCCTCACAGCAAAGAATTTCCTCCTGAGATCTCATCTCAATCTCCCCCCTTTCAGTTTTAAACCATTCCCCCTTGTCCCATCACTGCTAAAGACCCTCCCCATCTCTCCTAGAGCCCCTTGAGGGACTGGAAGGGGCTCTAAGGTCTCCCTGGAGCCTTCTCTTCTCCAGGCTGAACCCCCCCAACTCTCTCAGCCTGTCCTCACAGCAGAGGGGCTCCAGCCCTCCCAGCATCTCCGTGGCCTCCTCTGGCCCCGCTCCAACAGGTCCATGTCCTTCTGATGTTGGTGGCCCCAGAGCCCTCCAGAGCCGGCTGTATTGGAAGATGCCTTTTTGCTGCAGCCCTGCCCTCAGCCCCTGGGTGGGGGCACACGGGAGTGCGCCCCCCCCGCCCCGCCCCCCGGTTCAGATACCAACTCTGTGGCCCTTACAGAGTGGGAGGACAAAGGAACGTAAACTGAGTTTTAACCACCTAAGAGGCGTGATTTTATTATGTGTTACAAGTTGATTCAGTAGTAACTAGAATAAAACGTTAAGACCTGGATTTAAAATACTTAATTAAGAGAAGTTCAGTCACGTTATTGATTTTAGGACAGTTTTTCTTTGTTTTGCAAATCTAGCAGGGTCACACATTCCAACTACGGCAACATTCGAAGCGTACGGTCCGTTGTCATTTCATTTTAAACTCTCAGGAAATAAAGCATCAAGCGGTATTAAAAAAATATATATTGACTCTAGATTCACTTTTATTAAATACAGGTTTATATTTATAGAAAATTCTACCCATTTAAAATACTGATTTAGGTTGTTATCTGAATAACGGTATCTACATTGATTGTCAATCAAATATGCTTGGAAGCATCCGGTGCTGCTGAACTTCAGTGACGTTTACACGAGAACAAGCAAACAGTGCAGTTTTTTTATTAGAAATACAACAATACGCGGTATGGAATTTTTATAGGACTGTGTAAAATTACTCTTCCCAAATCTGCTTTATGCTCTTGGAGCTGTTTTACTAATTAACCAGAGAAGAAGGAAAAAGACAAAACCAACCAGAAATGAGTGGGGAAGTCGTATGCACTGAGGACATCCTGAGGAACGTCCCTGTCAAGGACCAACCTGCAGCCCCGGCCCCTTCTCCGCCCACTGGAAGAAGCCACACTGTTTCTCCTTCCCAAGAGGACACACAAAAAAGTTCTTTCCGTTATTGGGACCCATCTTCAACACCGTCTTCAGAACGCATCGCTTGCCGTGGTGACAGAAGGGAAAATCCAGGTCAGCCCACTGCCAAGAAAACAGGTTTTAGGCCCAGATTTAGCAGATGTGAGGCCACGAATCCCTTATTTTCAAACTGGCAACGAAACCACACCTACAGGGGAGGCCCTGGAAGAAACTCTTCCTCGTTAGTTAATTTGAGCTCTTTTGTAATCACCAATGGTAGAGTTTTCTTCAAGTTAAGGCATTCCTGTCTTGAGTTCATCGCACCAGTTGGAAGGGCGGGTTTGGTGCTGGTGAACAGTGGGAGCCGCTGCCCAAGCAGATGCCAGAACCCTCATCCTCGGAGGTTTTCAAGATTTTGGGCTAAGACAAAGCCGTGGCTGATGCCTGGAGTTTGCCGTAGCCCGTCTGCAAGCAAGAGGCTGAACTAAACGACTTGTACAAGTCCCTTCCAACCGGCATTTCTACCACAAACCCGACTTACGCCCACGGAAGGGGATTGAGAGCACAAGGAGGTGCCTCCTCAGCAGTGAGAAAAGTAACCGAAACCGTCCGTTTAGAACTACTCTTACACTTTAAGTTCCAATTCAGCCTGCAAAAGTATTTAAAATTACCTCAAACTTTAAATGGATCGTGGCTGTCCACAGTTACGGCTCACGGGTGAGGAGCTGCAGGAACACGTGTGCATTGTTAGGAAACTGCCGTTTTCCACGTACCTGGAAGTGGCGACACCGCCTTTCCCTGGGCAGGGGACAGCAATAGAACTGCCTGCCCTTGTCCTCTCCCTCCTTCCTCACCACGCGGAGGCTGCAGGGACGGCCGTGGGTCCCGCAGCGAGGATGGGCCGCGCTCAAGGCGCCAGTATCATCTGTCGTGCCGGCTCCAGGTGTGCTGTAATGAGAAAAATTACTAATTACTCCATTTGTAACAATCACAGAACGATACGGGGTTGGAAGGGACCTCTGGAGATCATCCAGCCCAACCCCCTGCCAGAGCAGGGTCACCCAGAGCAGGTCCCACAGGAATGTGTCCAGGCGGGTTTGGAATGTCTCCAGAGACGGAGACTCCACCACCTCCCTGGGCAGCCTCTTCCAGGGCTCTGCCACCTGCCAGCACAATATTCCATTCATCTCCAGGGCTAAAGCTGGTTTATAGGATTATAAAAAGACTCGTTTGCATTTCGGAACACGTACCCCATTGCTGTATTATGTTGGCGAACAGAAGGTAGATGATCTGTTTTCCGTTTCTTTGGGATGTGTTTGGAAGGGAGAGGTTGGTGAGAGGAGAATGAAGCCATTGAGAAATCCCTGTCTGTGCTTCCCCCGGACTGGTGGACGCTGGTTTGGATTTGATTATAACTGGGTTTAGGGGCATCACGCGGAGAGTGTCCATGGGATGTTTGGGCATCATTTCTCACATCGCCTTTGTTACCAAGGTCTGTCAAGACAAGAGTCGTGGTTCCAAATGCCGCTCTCCTGTTGATCTTTATCTCTGTGCTTGCTTTTCCGAACTCGTTACAAGGGTATTTCATCAAGTTTGGGGTAAAGGCTCCAGAATCTTCAACATTCTCTGTCTTTGGAACTAAGGAAAAATAAACTCTTGGTTATAATCCCATCTGCGTAGAGCGATGCATCACATTTCCGATCTGTATTCCTGAGCCATCATACGGGGAGGGAAAGAGGGACTTACTGTCTTGGAAGGTCTCAAAACCAGTCACAGGTCAGATAAAGCACCAAATTTCTTACAACAAAAGCAGCTCAGGCACTTTTGGAGTCTCGTACAACACGTGTTTCAAGGTGACATTAATATCGCTTGAATAGGGCCAGATGGGAATTGCACCCTCTAAACGAAAGCTAGTGGAGAACTAACCGTAGACCATGGAATTTGGCCCAAACACAGGGATTCAAATATCTTGATTTTTCAGAAGAACCTTGCAGACCCCCAGCACTGGGAGAGCGCAGGCTGCGGTACCTCCAGCAGCAACACGTTACCCATTTTTAATGTATTGTTTTACTAATGACCCAAAAAGGAACAGCCATTTGTTGGGTTTTCTAGCGCTTTCAGGGTTCCCGTCCTCTCCAGCCATCGTGCACATCCAAACGTACCCGCCCCTTGCTGCAAGAGCCTCCAGAAACCAGCGGTTCGGATATTTATTTGGCATTTATTTCCTGACATAACCACTGTTTTTCTCCACAGAACCAGAGATTGCCCAGCGGGCAACAAGCACTCCAGGCGTAACTTCTTTATTAACGCCGGGTTAATAAATAAAGAGCCCGTAGGTAATTTTTCCCGAGAAAAGGGTGAAAAGAAGAACTTGATGGTGTCCCTGTGTGCGATCTTTGGGAAGCAGCTGTGAAGCCACAGCGTCCAAGAACAGAGCGTCCTTTCCTGCCGTCTCCTCCTGCATCTTCCCTCCATACAAGGAAGAGGGAATTAAGCGGAAGAAAAAAGGGGAAATGGGGCCCACGCAAGGGCACGCTCTCCCTCTCAGAAACAAAATTAAAATCCCTGCTGTTCACTCTGAAAAATACTTCTTTCCAGCCTCCTTCCGGTTACGCACAGTGAAACATACTGCTTCCAGGGCATCCAGGTCTGTTTCAGAAAGAACGGGAGCCTGGGCTTGTACTTCACAAAGGAGCGTGACAGTTGAGATTTAATGGTAAATTACATTATTTTGGCTTTTTGAATTATTTAGGCTGCCTGGCCAGCAGCTAGCTTTACGTACCAAGTACTCCGTCCCCAAAAATGCCACCATTTCTGCTGGTGGTAGTTAATTTTAGAAACAACAGCCAAAAAATGAACAGAGGGAGAAGAGCTGTACCCAGCACAGCTGGAGACACTACGTAGGTTAAGACAAGACAGTTCCCATCATCGTCTGTGCAACATTTTCCCCAAAATCACAGACTCACAGAATCACATGGGGTTGGAAGAGACCTCTGGAGATCATCCAGTCCAACCCCCCCTGCCAGAGCAAGGCCACCCAGAGCAGGTTGCACAGGAACGTGCCCAGGTGGGTTCTGAATGTCTCCAGAGAAGGAGACTCCACCACCTCTCTGGGCAGCCTCTTCCAGGGCTCTGCCACCCTCACAGGAAAGGAGTTCCTCCTCATGTTGAGATGGAACTTCCTATGTTCAAGTTTGTGCCCGGTGCCTCTTGTCCTGTCACTGGGCATCACTGAAGAAAGACTGGTCCCATCCTCCTGACACCCACCCTTTAAGTATTTATAGGCCTTGATCAGATCGCCCCTCAGGCTTCTCTTCTCCAGACTAAAAAGACCCCAGTCCCTCAGCCTTTGCTCATCAGAGATGCTCCAGGCCCCTCATCATCTTTGTAGCCCCCTGCTGGTTAAACAGAGAGCCCTCTTTAAGTTGGCTACAGTTATATATTCTCCAATGAGACAGTTCTACAGTTGTAAAAACCGCGTCTAAACTCCCGTCCTCCCC
This sequence comes from Numenius arquata, assembly GCF_964106895.1. Lineage (NCBI taxonomy): Eukaryota > Metazoa > Chordata > Aves > Charadriiformes > Scolopacidae > Numenius > Numenius arquata. The sequence goes on from NC_133585.1 coordinate 54,335,222, forward strand.
CCGTTTCCCCACAGAGGGTCCCGACAACTTTCGATACCTTCAGGCCTTGAAGTCAAGCAGGCGTCGCAGATCCGGGCCGAAGGCTCGTTGATGAGGGTACAGCGCCCACACGTCCACTCCTCCTCGCGTCTCTCGGCCACGTGTTCGTTAGAGCGTGCCCCCCCGCCGCACGCCCAGCCAATTAGGCTATTTCTCCTTGGCAGTTTGCTGGGAAACAGAAGGAGGGATGTCAGTCTTTCGTGAGGTTTCTTCTCCAAATTGCCTTACCCCGCTGTGCGCAGGGCGTTCTGCTGCCTGTCACAGCCCAGACAGCGCGTCACGGGCAGAGACTGGTGATTATTTTGATTTACCTCAAGGGCAAACTTTTCCCAATGCTGCAGGAGTAATAAAAAAAATATATTTAATCGAAGACAGAGAGAAAGTGAATTTAGTGACCCTCCAGTACCTGAAGGGGGCCTGCAGGAGAGATCAGGGAGGGGAGCCACAGGATGAGGGGGAACGTTTTAAACCCAAAGAGGGGAGATGGAGATGAGATCTCAGGAGGAAATTCTTTGCTGTGAGGGTGGTGAGACCCTGGCCCAGGTTGCCCAGAGAAGCTGTGGCTGCCCCATCCCTGGAGGGGTTCAAGGCCAGGTTGGAGGGGGCTTGGAGCAACCTGGTCTGGTGGGAGGTGTCCCTGCCCAGGGCAGGGGGGTGGGACTGGATGGGCTTTAAGGTCCCTTCCAACCCAAACCATTCCACGATTCTATGCAATAGAGACACGAATTCCTACCTTCCTTGTGCCATTCAACTCAGTTGCGTGTGAACATCCAAGTCTATTATATTGATAACATCAGGAACAGGGGGCAGTATTTCCAGAAGCAGTGAATAATTCTGAGTAATCTGTTTTATAATTCCTACATTTGACTACAGTAATAGCTATTTCGTAACAGAAAGAAATAGTATTAAAGAATCAAAGCTTTTAACTGGTTTTAAACACCCATGGCCAAAACGTGGGTTGTTTTTTTTTTTTTTTCGCAAAAAAATTCAGATATAAAATGCACAAGGATCCATTCTACTTGAGAAGTGATGCCAACAGCGCTTTGAGGACAGCAGTGCTTTAAAGCGGTATAAAGTCACCACCGTACCCAACGTGGACAAGCTGGGGATCCGCTCTTTGACACCGAGGGCAGAAGTAAGTCATCCTGTTGTTGTCTCCCAAGCGACACACGGTGATCCTCCCGCCGCACTGGCCGCAGCTCGGGCGCCTGTACACCTTGTAGTGTTTGTAGAGAGGAGACCCGGTTTTGCGGCACTAAAACATGTTTAAAACCCAAGTTAGAGACTCAGTATAAATTTTACGTCAGTCCCTCTACAGTTCAACTGAAGCTAAAGTAAAAAATACGCTACGTAAACTGACAGCTCAATGACTACATAAAGATATTTAAGGCACACCATAAGGGCTATCATCTGTATTTCACGTTCTTTTTTGAAAATAATTGACTTTAAATCGGGTAGAATATTGTCTGGAATTCTCCACGGAATGAAATAAAAGACACAAGGCAAAAAATGGTGCAAGAAAATATATTCTAGGGACCCCCTGAGCTCAGCTGGCTCTGATTTAGCACCAGTTGTCTTCAACCTGGCACCTGCAGGAGTGTTCTTGAAGAGCTGATGAGCGTAGAAAACAAAAATAAACCAAACGTAAGCCAGAAACCCAACACCGCCCCAAAAAGGACCAAAAACCACACCGCAGAGCCAGCTCAGACCTGACACTCCCATCTGGGTTAATCGACCTTCCCAAAAACCTAAACAACTGCGCGATGCAGAAATATTCCAGCATGGATACGCCCCAGCTAAAACTAATACACATTTGCCTGAATATTCACCAGCAGTTGGCTTTCCCCTCAAGATTTCTCCTTGAGATTGACAATTAGTTTCTTAGTAGTAGTTTCCTCCCATTCAGTTACTTACAAACCAAACAAATCGACAGCTTCTTACCCAATCGAGATTCCTCATCTTTGCATCCGTGTTACTACAGATGATGTAGTGTGATTGCTACAAACATTCTGAAGCAGTCTATAAAAACTGACAAAGCACTACCCCTCGTATTAAGGTAAAAACATAATGAAAATAGGTTAAAGAGACTTGGGGTGGGGGTACCTCTCCTTTAAAAGCACTTGACTGGTAAATACTTTCACTGAATTTCACTGAATTTTTTTTAGAGTTGGAAGGGACCGTATAGATCGTCTAGTCCAACTCCCCTGCTGAAGAAGGACTGCTTAGAGAATGCTACTCAGGACTGCATCCGGGCGGGTCTTGAAAATCTCCAGAGAAGGGGACTCCACACCCTCCCTGAGCAGCCTGTTCCAGGGCTCTGTCACCCTCACCGTGAAGAATAATACTTGCTAAGTATAGATTATAAAAGTTTTGAAAACAGCTCAACTGAGCTACAGAAAGTTTAACTTCTTTGTTTATTGTGGGTTTAAATCCCCTGGTATTATAGTTGCAGAACTGGATGCTGTCGCTTTACTGGTAGCCTTCACTGTGAAGTTTGGAGAATAAAAAGGTTTTCCCAGCCAAGAGACTGAACTCCTCTTCGGTGGGCTGGGGGAAAGCAGACATTTAAAGCAGACAAATTAAATAAATTCTATTTTTAACCTTTATGATTGAAAGACTGTATTAGGGAAGTTGTATTAGGGTGCCCTCCTCATCTACCAAAAAAAGAACTTTTAGCTCCATGCCTTTCGTAAACACCAAGAGAAAGAGACAAGAATTTCTCTGCATGCAGCTTGAAGAAAAAAAACATACAAGAATGAGGTAAAATTCTCTCTTTCCCTACTTTGGAAAGTTAAAAGAGCAACCAGGAATTATAGAGTTTACAGGGGAAGAAATGAAACCCTGGTGAAGCTGCGGCAGTAGGGAGAAGCTGGAATTTAATTCACTTTAGCAACGCAAAACGTTGTTTCAGTTAGAAAAAAACAAACAGTTTTTAGAAGTTATAATCTATTTAGTCAAGTAAATATACTTGCTATTTCAAGTTTCCTAAAGGAAGGCACATGAACTACCTTCATCCTTCCCAGCGCCCATCTCTAGTTCCCAGTTTGAAGAGTGACCTTTATGTTATCTTACATGTAAGTGTGTGCAAATAACAAAGAGCGCAGAAACCAACATTCCTGGTGATGGAAACACTTGTCCTGTCCCACCCTTTGCTGTTTTCACTAGGTGATCACAAACAGCTAATTAACACAGCGGAGTCAAGTTTCAGAGGTTTCTCAGAAAGATGTGCCAATACCTTATAAAAAAGCAAGGTAAAATCACGCGTCATTTTCACCAAGTGCCGTATTTGCTCATCTGTCAGTTGGCAAACCTGGAAGACAGACAAGAATGAGTTTTAGACCATTACGATGCTAAGGGGCAGCAGCAGAAAGACCTGGAACGCCCTTGGAACACCTTCAGCTGATGTGGCACTGCAATGCCTCCTGTTACAATTCTCTGACTCCACGTTATATACATAATCTCAGTAAAAGAGTACATTTTCATATTCTATACTACACAAACCCACTGTGTCAACTCCAAACAACGTTCTTCGCCTCATCCGTGCAAATCATTAGGTAAAAATTTCAGTTGTCTTCCTCTATATTGACTGAAGAGTTCCTGATCACAGGAATCACGTGGAGTTAACAACTTTCAGTTCCCTCTTAATTTCCTCATGGATTGTGTTACGACCTATCTGTCACCAGAGGCTCTTTCTTGTGAGACATCTTCAGGAAAAACACTTGAGCCAAAAGTGTCACGATTAGAGAGACGTATCAACCAAATATATTTTTGTTAAGAACTCAAAATTTTGAGTCACATTTTTCTTTCCTCTGCCAGCTCACATGGCAGATACAATTAAAATCCAGACTGATCCTATGAAGAACTTCCCAAAAAATTGTATTTAAAAAAAAAAACTTTCGGTTACTATCTTCACCAGCTTCCCTTTACACTCTCTGTAATCTCAATCTATTTTGCAAACATCAGACTTCTTTTCAACCAAAGTCTGGAGACGCGTGCACGAGAATCTGAACCAAAAAAAGTCTGGTAAACAACGGATGCCAGATAAAGCTAGGACTCGAAAGTTAAATGAATAAACTACTAAGGAGAGGTTTAACGTTGTACAGCAGAAGGCTTAGCCCCACAAAATACATCCACTCTGAGGCGGGAGCAGCAGCGACAGGTCCCAAGGAATGCCATGACAGGTATCTCCAGTTATAATGATAAAACACTGATTTAATTTCATAGAATAACTTAAGACAGATGATAAAACAAAGGTAAAATAATGACAAAATGTGATATAAATATCTATTTACATTCCTAATACTTTGGTGTCATTAAAAACAATCTTGAGACATTTCACCCACCTTAACAGCTGGATGAAGACCACTGTCAAACAGCGCTTCGTTTTTTATGATATTTCCCACGCCGGGTAATACCGCTTGATCCAGTAACACGTCACACAACATGCGGGTTTGCTGCTGCTTAATCTCACTTTCTGCTCTCGAGAAGCTAAACTTCGGAGAGCAGACATCCAAGCTTTCCATCATCCTCACCTTCCGCTCACTCTCAGCTGCATTTCTAGACGAGAAAAATACATTAAGATTTATATTTGTTTTAATTATATGCTAATATAGCAGGATGGTTTTGAAAACAACACATGATAGTATAATAGAACATTATATGCAGATAAAAGAAACCGTGAATGTTCCAGTGACAGGAAGAGGCACAGAAGTGACATTAACCACCCCTCACAAGAACAGGTCAATGATACACACGTCTGGTCCGACATAGAAGAAATCACCCTCATTTTATTCATATTAGTTTGAAAAATAATTGCCAGGTCCTTGCTTTAAAACTAATTCCAACATGGAAAGACTATCAAACATAACTAACATGATACAAAAGACATACTTTCTTAAACCTTGATTTTATTAGGTTAAGCATAATCGTTTAAAAAAAATACAGTGCAAAAAGTCTCAGGCTCCCATAAGTCTTTATATTTTGTAATATTGAATATGCGTCTATATGTTACTTGAATTCACACGCTCCTTTTCATCCAAGAGCCTCAAATGCTTTCAAATCAAGCTTGCCATGTTATTTTTATTAGCAGTGAGAAGTACAATGCTGATGGGACAAAAACATCCACTTAATGGCAATTAGAACAATTATACCAATTTGCTTCCAAAAAGAAAACGGTAGTAGCAACACAACCTTCAAATAAAAATTTGAAACCAATAATCATCACAGGCCCGTATTCTTGTTAAGGAAGTGAGACCTGTGTGGCAATTAAAGGAGAAATGGGGTTCAGCATTCAGATCTAAGGACGGAAGGAATCCAGCTTTCATTCCCAGTCTTGACACTATCTAATGAGACTATGGCATAGAAGTACTTTAACTGTACGTAAACTGATTTAAAAGTAACAAAATTAAATTACCACACACACCAATAAACATAATATGTTTAGAAAGTTATTTTGTTTCTTTGTGTCTATGATGGCTTTCATCCAAGCACTTCCCGGTTTGTGTGTGATTTTTCACTATGTTCTTAAAAGAATGTTATAAAAAGAAATAAAGAAATAAAAAGAAATAAACCAAGCTGTGTTTAAGGTGGTTAGTTTCTACCTTACCTATACTCTACTGTCACCTCGAAAAAACAAACAGTATCCTCTGTAAGCTCTATCTCCAGAACCGGTACCGCTCTGTTCCTGTCTTTGCTTCCACTGGGATTGATGCGCATGGAACCGTTCATACCGAAGTGAATCCTTGGAGAGAAAGAGAGTCCTTATGGGTATTTTATCTTAACGATGTTTCCAAGCATTACACCAGCCTATTTTTTGAAGTTAGGAAATATTCTTACCTAACCAAGTCAGAACGTATTCATTCTAGTCATTAAGACTAACGTAGCAACAAATTACTTATGTACTTCAATCCCCAGAGAAAAACCCTCCCCAAGTCAGAAACACTCTGGAAAACAGCATTTTTCCAGCGGACTTCATCACTCATTATACAGAAATCAAACCTGATCATTAAGCAACACATTTTCTGGTGTATTGCACTCAAAATTTTTTTCACTTGACACACTGGTCTTGCAACATAAGCTCTTAAGTCCTCGGGGAGGCTGGGAGGAATGAGGGTACTTTACCAGATGATTTTCTGCTAAATCAGGCAGAATTCACCTGGTATGAAAGGAAAGATTCCAGCCCTCACGTTGCCAACGCTGTTATCATATCAAAGCTACTTCCAATCACACCACACACAAAGTAATTACCAGCTGCCATATGTTGTTTTCTGCTTTTCTTTGCCCACAACCAAGGCAAAACCTGCAGGTCAATTAAAAATCAATAAAAGAAAGAAACTGAAAGACACACAGATGGCAAAGGAGGGGAACGGACTCTTCCAAGCCTTCCCCTTTTACAGATCACTAATGCTTTAAGAGGCCTTACACTGTACAATATATTCTACTTGAGCAAAGGACAAGTTTGTCCATGGTCTCATGCATTTTACTTATTACAAATTCACCTGGTATATTCAAGTCCTTAAAAAACCGTAAGAGAGAGGGAGTGTCCTATTTCTATACATTGTGTATCAGAGTAGGTGGATTATTTTGTAGCTACAATATACATTTTAAAAACAAGAGAATGAAGATCTGCGCTATCAGATAATAAGTAACTTCTGCCTTCTGCACGGAGGAGACCTTTCCTGTACACAACTTCTACAACATTCCCAATTAAATAAGTGACATGACCAAAGGGATTTCTTAAGTACAGTTTCCAGAGCCACAAGAACTGATGAAACTTAAACTTATTATCAAATGATAACTGAAGGTTGTTTTCATTAAGCACAATAAGTTATTGCATTGCCTAGAAATTTATGAATTAATTATTTAAGACCTTTCAGGGTCAAAGGATTATGTTTTCCATGCTAGAACTTGGCCACATTTTCTTCCTCTTTGAAGAGAACTCTTGCAAAGCGCTTACTTATATTCCTTAGTAATGGCTTTTTTTCTGCTGATAATGTAATTCAGTCTGTTGAAACAATGTTTTCCTATTGTAAAATTACTCCTTTGCTTATCCAATCAATTTGCAGTACATGCAATAGTCATTTAAAACAGGCTAACATCAGCATCAGTTACTTCCCCTGCCTTTTTTTAATCTTCCTTTATAACTGACTTATCTTTTTCTTTTTAAAAACTGCTTTTTCTTCTCTGTTTCTATTTAATAAAGCATGATACAAAGCAAACTGATTAGGGCCATAATCCCATCCTTCACAAATATGGGTTACTTCAAACACATACTCAGTCCTGTCCTACAAGTTACGTGTATAATTGTCAAAATATTATGTCGCAGAATTGTAAGGTAAGGTATGTGTTGGTATTATCAGTTTTAAACGAACAAAAATAACGACCGTACAACTTAGTTCAAGATCAGTCACAGGGCGACAGAGACTACACTGAATGTAGAAGCGATGTTGTTTTTCCCTTTTAAAGATTTAGAAAGATTACAATTATGTTGCAAGTAGAAGGGTGAAAGAGAAACATTAAATGCAAGCGTTACCTATTAAATACAAGAGCTGTACTTATGTATTCCATATTAATTACATAAAGAAGGAGAGGGGATTTTTTAATAAACCATCACACAGTGCATTTGGTTAGATTTATTTGCAGCTGACTTTGCAGTACAGAGGCATATTGAACTAGAAAAAGCAAACTAAATTCCAAGTACAACCTCGGTCGCTTGTACAAGCAGATGTCCAAGGGGTTAAAGCACACCACAAAATCCTACGGGTGCCAACAACCTCCTAATAAGCTCCGCAAAGCAGCAACAAACACCCATTTGGCAGTTTCACCATTCATCTAGGAGACATGCTTTCACTAGAAAATTAAGAGTAATATTTATAATACCCAAGCCATTCACCTGCCAAATTTCAAACCAACCAAGGAGTTGTTAATATTGTTTAAATAGAGAAAGAAAGGCCGGCAGCATAAATGTATATACACAGAATATTTTCAGTTTGGCTTTTTTTTCACATGAGTTTATCATAGCAATTGAATCGTTAAAAATTAAGTCCAGAATGTCAGTCTAAATTTCCTTAAGGAAAGTTAACAGAAATTGCAAGTACTGTTTGTAGTGGAAGATATTAAGTAACTGTAACTGCATGCACTTCTCCGAGTTTCATCCCTAGAAAATACAATTACCTGTTGGAAGCACTTCAAGGAATAACTGTCTTTTTCAGATACCTTTCCATGGACTCTTAGACTAAGAATAGAGCAATAAATTATCTGAAAATGCAGTATTTCCACCGCTGCAGAGAGGCTGCTGAGAAGTTTCTTGGTGACACTAACTTTAAAATCTCTGAAAATGACCTTAGCAAGAACAAAACGACCCCAGAATACATACAGTTTGAAGTCATCTTCTCGCCCCTTACCTCAAAGCTTTCTCATCAAAATACATAAAAAGTTCCTTCCCCAACGTCTCCACACCCCTGTAAACATGTCCGACAAGGAAATCATGACCAGAGGTTCCATTTGCACTTGCGGAGGCCTGAAAATGGGTACATACACACAAAGATTAAAACAGAATTTCTACTACTTTGATTCTAGCATCAGGACACGTTCAGCAAGTAGCTATATGAGCTAATTTTCCAACTTGGACAATATTAAACCTTTTCTCCTTCAGCAGCTGTCAAAACCAACAAAACTATTAACCCAGGAAGCAGACAGCCACTATTGCTAATGCTATCATAACTTAGCTTATTCTTTTCCAAATTGAAACAATATGTCTTTTTTATAAGGGTATTTTTATGCCTTTTCCTCCAAGTCATGAATTCACAATAAGAGTTTCAGGCTGATGTAAACTAAATGGGTATAGTTTGAATATTAAATACTCATCAGAGTGTCAATTCTGCCATTTCCAGACCTAAATCCTTCTCCAAAATTCTCTTGCTGGAGTTTCTATCCAAAATAATAATGTTTTCAGTGTTTCACATTGGGCATTGTGTGTTACAGGAAAGCCTCCACTAAGCCCCCAGAGATATTTCTCTCTTCCTATTAGTTGAAAGTCTGATCTCAGAAGATGCCGAACAGCAGGTGGGACGCTACGAGAGGACAAGAAAAAGATAATTGTGAGATTGAGGCAATAATCTTTTCTTGCTTAGCACATGAAACTCTACTGAAATTATAATTAATTATATTATATACTTCGGTCAGGCAGCCCAGGGTCTTGTCCAGTTACCTTCAGAGCAGCTCTGAAGGTCCCCAGAACCTCCTGAAACCTCCAAGGCACAGTATATTCACTGTCACCAGAGCCCTAACTGCAAGGCAGTACCAGTGCTTCGATCATAACACTCGACTGCAAAGCAAATTGGACTCAATTGCGAAGTAAATAAATACGCATTAAAGTCACTCTGGCAAATCAGCAAGGCTTCAGCTAGTTAGTGAAATTTCAGAGCTACCCTTTATACAGTCTCCCACTGTATTATTACCTTGAAACGATATACATTTAGAGAGGTTTTATGGTTATTATTCCGTCAAGTTGAAAAATAAGATCAACATCATTTACTTTGCCTTTCACATAGACAGTTCACCCTTTCCAGTAAAAGCATTGAAGTAAGTTGGTGTGCAACAAGGTTTATTTTAGTTTTAAGCCACGCAGGTTCGTTTAAACTACACCAGAGTAAGAAGTGACCAGGGCTCCAGGAAAGCTGGGGAGGGACTCCTGATCAGGGAGGGGAGCCATAGGCTGAGGGGGAAGGGTTTGACACTGAAAGAGGGGAGATGGAGATGAGATCTGGGGAAGAACTTCTTTGCTGTGAGGGTGGTGAGAGCCTGGCCCAGGTTGCCCAAAGAAGCTGTGGCTGCCCCATCCCTGGAGGGGTTCAAGGCCAGGTTGGAGGGGGCTTGGAGCAACCTGGTCTGGTGGGAGGTGTCCCTGCCCAGGGCAGGGGTGGCACTGGATGATCTTAAGGTCCCTTCTCCCAAAACCATTATATAATTTTGTGATTCCTGGAGCCCCTTGAGGGACTGGAAGGGGCTCTAAGGTCTCCCCAGAGCCTTCTCTTCTCCAGGCTGAACCCCCCCAACTCTCTCAGCCTGTCCTCACAGCAGAGGGGCTCCAGCCCTCCCAGCATCTCCGTGGCCTCCTCTGGCCCCGCTCCAACAGGTCCATGTCTTTTCCAAACCTCCTGCCCTGTGCTCGGGCCCACCGGCCCCGCGTCCCCGCATCCCACCGGACTCCTGAGGCCCCCGATTCCCTCCTCTCCCCCAAACCCGCCGCCGTTCACCCCAGCCCGAACCCGAGCCCTCAAACCCCGCTCCCCCCGGCCCGGCGCTGCCCCTGAGGAGAAGCGGCCGCTCCCCATCTCCTCTCCCGGCCCCGGCCTCTCACCGCGCCGCCGGCTCCGCCGGTGCCCCTCGCCCTCCGCACCGCCTGGCCCCGCCGCACCCGGGCCCGCAGCCTCTCTCCGCACAGCGTACAGCCCGGGCCCTCCACCATGGCCGCCCGCTTCCGCCCCTCCCCGCCTGCCGCCGCCTGAGGGGCGGTGCTGCCGCCCTTGCCGCCCGCCCGTTACCCGCCATGGCTGGTGGGGGCGGCCGCGGGCCCTGAGGCAGTTCAGCCCTGGGCTGACAGAGAGGAGGCTGCGCGGGCGCGCTTGGTCCGCACGTGAGGGCTCCGCGGGGCTCCTGAGGGGAGCCCGAAATGGCGGCCCGGTCTCAGCCGCTTCCCCCTCTCCAGCCCCGGTGTTTAATATTAGACTGCCTTTGGACGGACCTGAGCGTTAATCAGAATGCTTTATTTTGTGAGACCCTTCAGGAAAAACACGGTATATCCTATTTATTTTGGTTTTAAGTGTGAACCTCAGATCCCTCATTAGCTGTCACCGGCCTCCTGGTATCGTCTAAACCACCCTCGCCTCTGCCTCTCCCAAGACTTATGCAATGCACAACTGGAAGTTAATTTCAGCCTTAAAAAAAGTCAATATTTAATAGGTTTTTTGCAGTCAGTCCCAAGTTTACACAAGGAAAATGCGCCTTTACACAAGGAAAATGCGCCTTTACCTGCTGCATTTGCAGTAAGAGGGGGTGTAATAAACTCCATGAGCATTAAGAAAATTGAGGGAACTTGCCTGTGAAGGTAGGACTTCAGACACCATTTCCTAATGTCCACCTGGTGAGGCATCCTCACGGTGGCCAAAATCTCATAGTTAATATTATTTCTTGTACAAGCAGTCCACATCCAGTCTTTTTTCTGTGATCTATCGTAACATGTCTTATTGCTAAAAGAGTTATTATTATTTTTCCTGAAAGGAAGTGACTGAATCAGGTTAAAGTAATTACGTTTGCTGAAAGAAAAATGTGAATTCAGGTGTGCTGCTAAAGTTAGGGTATGCTACCCTTTGTTGCAAATATATATTTTTTCTCTTTTTCGCAGTGATGCTTTTGCCGTGATTGTTTGAAATTAAAACAATGAGGCAATCGTTAGCCAGAGAGTGAAGCTCGCTAGGCAGAGAGCAGAAATCACTAGCCTTCCAAAATGGTGTGTGAAACTCAAACTGGTTTTTCTGCTGCCCCTGAGTCAGGAATTGATACATAACTCAGGTTTCTGTATTCATATGAAGCACCTTAAAAATACAGACAATAACAATTCCTGTTTCTTGGCTATCAAGTATAATGTTTTTCACACTAAGGGATTTTATAGCTGGATATTCCTCAGTAGGTGGTCTGTGCAGTGTGTTGCAGCAGGTTGGGTTTTCAATTCCACATCAGAACCTCCAAAAATAACCATTTATTAAGGTTCTCTACTCCTTTTTTCCGCTCATGTAAACACTGAATTTTAACTAGAGGTTCTTCAGTAACCTACCTTTTGCGTGCATTTTTATTCCACTAAAAGTTGAATTCCAGGTATGTACAAAAACTATCATTGCTGAGCTTTATATTGAAGTGTTTGGTGGTGGTTGATAAACGTTTGGGAGTTTCTTTGCTGTAAGAAAAGCGTTTAAGAGTACTTTTGCAACAAAGGGAAGAGAGGTAAGAGATACCAGTCTGGCAGTTTCATAGTTTGAAACAAATGCCCAATGCTGAACTCTAAATCAGGATGGTTTTTAGGTAGAAGTACCTAAATTACAGCAGCTGAATGAAGAACAGTCATTGGGCAAAAAAAGTTATTGCTGATACGGTTTTTTAATGACGTAGTAGTGCAGCCAAGACAGAAATATTTAACTGTTTGTGTTTACAGTGTTCCGAGTAGAATAATCTTTGCTGCTTCTGTAACAGTTATTCCTTGAATCAGGAAATCCCAGTTGCTGCCATTCAGTTTCCAGGCTAGAAGTGAACATATTTTGTAAGATGCAGGTTTTAAAAGGAGGCTGATGCATTGCTTACAAAGCTTTCATTAAATTTATTTCAGGGCTCTTTTTATAAAAGAACTTTATAATATAAAGTTTTCTGGCAGGTAATTCCATCAATAGTTGTTCACACCTTATTTTGACTTTGAAAAATCCAGGATGTCCACAAGAAATAGTCTCTCCCACAGATAATTAAATGTGCAAATTTCAAGGCCAAACAAGCAAATAAATCCCACTTGAGTGTAAATTTAACGTTTGGCTATTTTTTACTTCCTGTCCGCTGTTACATCAACAAAGTCATAGCATTCCGCTGTATTATGATAATTGATATAGCAAATAGTGGCAAGTCCCCTGCAGTGAAAGGTGAAACCTATTTTTAAAACAGAAATTGAGTAAATCTACGTGCTCATAAATTTGCCCCCTGTTATTGTAGCTGTGTGCACAGCTGCCTCCCTTATTTTTCCCCGTGGTGTTCTCAGGCACCATTTCTTGATTTGTTTGGGCGTTTGCATTTTATTTACATTCAGGTAATAGCCTGCAGTAGAACAGTGCGCTCAGAGCTGGACACTCCTATTTTTGCTGACATAGCTGGTATATTATTGCAGTTGTGATCTCAGAAAAAAAAGTACTGTTGTTTCAAAAGTTTCAGGTTTCCCAGAATTATTACAATCCTTTTTTTTTTTAATTCCATTTTCCAGAATTTATACAGAAGCCCCGATTCCCTGCCTTGTTGTAGCAGCTCATGCTGCAGGACATTGGGTGTGACATTGATGTGGTTTATTTGCAAGAGCAGAGCTACCAGCATCCAATTGCTCAAACTCTGTGTTTTAGGCACATTTTCTCCCTCAGATTAATGTGTCAGCCTTAGAACACTGGTGCGCAGTTTTAATACATAAATTAAATTTGCAATTAACAGAGCTTTGAAAAAAGGCGTTGGTAAAGAATATTAGCCTATGGCAAATATAGGATATATTAAATTCCTAATTTAAATGGAATACTGTTTTAGACCAGATAGTAAAGTTGTATTTCTATGAAGGCAACACGACAGAACAGAAATATGCAGAATACAAGCACGCCCTGTTCTTCTAATCCCAACAATCATCTGAAGAACAAAATCAGCACTGAGATTCTCGGTAAAGCGTGGTGTTTTTTTTTTTTCTTCTGGCTGGTTGAAATATATGGTGAACTCCAAAAACATTCCCTTTACGGTGACAAACTCTGGGATAAGAATTAATAAGCAGTAGAGGACTGACCTTTTTCATGGCTGCCGAGAGAGTTCGTGTGAACAGTTAAGCCCACTCAAAACTGCTTATTATGTAATCCTGATGAAATCCTTCCTAAACCTTGTAAAAACATTCCCAAATCCTTCTAAATTAAGTCTGTTAATGCAATTAATCCAAATAGTTGCATGGTTGAGGGATTGTGTTCTGGTTATGAATGCCTGGTCTGCCAGTGAATTTTGAAGGTTGTGCGTAGCTGATATGGATACATAGTTACATTATTTTTTTGTCAGTTATCTCAAAATAGACAATGCCTGAAAAGCTGGGATCCTTTTATAGGTGGAAAGTTCTTACTTTCCAGTACGGAAAACATACTATTGTAACTTTGCTTTTTACAGTTATTGTAAAGATATAGACCAGGGAGGTTCCTCGGAAATTGCAGTAAAGTAGCAATATAAAATTATGAACTAAGCCGCGAATAACAGTTTTAGCGTGGGAGTTTCTTGCCTTTATTTAATTGTTGCAGCCATAATAAAAAGCTACAACTTAAATTCTGTTCTCACTGAGCATGGAGTATGTGTTGAAAATACTTCTAATTAATGGGTTAATGAATTGGAGGTAGAAGGGATAGTTGAAACTTTATAGTACCATCCTCATTTACACCAGTTGAAAGGTGGTCACAGATAAGCATATTCCTATGGTTACAATTCATATCCTAAGCAAGAAAGTAGATTATTTTTTTTTTTATTTGTAAGTTTAATGCATTGTACTTTAAGTTGCCAAAGCGGGACATGAATTAGACACATAGAGGATGCAGAAAAACCCAAACCACTTAATTGCACATGCAGTTGTATTAAAAAAAATTACTAGGATTCCAATATTGTCACAGTATTACCAGGATTTTCCTGAGCAGTGATTAATAGTATGACAGATTCACCTGCCAATGACTGTTTGGCTGGAAGCAAGTCACCACTCTTTTAGTAAAGATCGCTTCTTATCTCTGTATCAATTCTTTATTTCCTTAGAGGTGAAAAAAAAAAAAAAAATCTTTGAAAATCTTGGCTAGATGGACATGTTAGTTTTCAGCAGAGCAGTTTTGCCATTTTCAATCAGGAATTAGATGTACATTGCTTTCAAACACTGACAATCATACTTTTCCTAAGAGACCTTTGCACTGTATCAATGTCTTGGCCTTCGATGGGTAAGAAAAAAAAAAAAAAAGAAAAAGCAGAAGTAATCTATCTTAAAGCTGAATTTTTCTTCTGTTCAAACCAAAGGGTTAAATCCACAAGAGAGAAATAGACTTAAAAGGAGAGAGACAAGCTACTTGCACTCCCGAAAGTTCAGAAATAATTGAGATCCATCGACTAGACTATATTTGTAAGGTGATGGACACTCTGAACTCCCTCCCTAATCAATGGCTGCCTCACCAGACAGTGATTTACAGCAGAGGCCTCATTAGGTCTTTCTCTCAATTAGCCGCAGAGGGAACAACACCAGTTCCTGCTGTTGGATCCCCTGCTGCGGAACTTCAAGCAGTCACCTATTTTCCTTACGGAACGCTACGGGGAGAGTTGTGTCTAAGAACCCCCTCCTTTGGTTAAATATCCAAACAAAGCAATTTTTTAAAAAAAAAAAAAAAAGAGAATGTGGCAGCTTCTTTAAACCATGATAGCAATCTGTTAATAGCTGGATAATCAGTGGTGCATCCTTCCCCCGGGAAGCAGGAAGAATTGATCCCAGAGTTCCTAACTCCTGCGAAAGTGTGCAGGAGACTCCAACAGACAGTGCTCTGAACCTTCCCTTGTACCAGATGGGTTTTGCTTTGCATAAAGTACTTTGGTTTTAACTAGAGCAGTGACTGGAACCAAGGTCGTTTAGATTAGCCTGGAATTATCAAATCTAATTTTCTGCTGAACATAGCCACCTCAGACTCCGCATTTTGTAATATGACTGTCTCCGGGAGGATATCCTGATCTTAGACTGTCATCTTGCCATTAGTTGTGACAGGAGCTTTTCAGAGTACGAATTTAATTTCGGCTTGTTGGGAGCGAATCTGCATCTTAACGGTGTCATTATTAAGTTATGTTATTAGGTATTCAGTATCCATATACACTCTTTTTTTTTTTTCCTTTTTATTGAAGGAAAATATTTTATTACTAAAGAGGTTCCTCTTCCTTTGTCCATCAGAGTACCTAATAACCCAGTGATAATGACAGTCCCTTTGATGGCGGCAGGAGTTTGACAAGTCCATATGCTGCTCCAAATCAGACTGAGTGCTTTGATCCTAGATATATTATTCCTTGTGTGGCCCTTTAAAGCCAGCATGGAGAGAGCCTCGTAGAGAGCTCTACAGTGTTCTCCCCACCATGTTTCTGTTCAAAAGATGACCTGGTAAACATTACAAGAATCTGCATCTCTTGGAGAAGACTCTGAAAGCAAGATACATAGAGATAGGCAATTCCATCGACATACGAGGTATAAAGAAACTTCAAATCTTGATGCTTCTGCACATCTTGGGAGCAGAAAATTGCCTTCAGAAAACTGGCCACAGCAGAAATGTACCTTGCTGGGAATGCAGGTATCTTCAAGGATGGGCAGTGTTGAAGTCAAATATGGGAAGCCCTATTTTTTGGCTACTTATGTCTTGGTATCAGACCCCTGACATCAAGCTATTACAGATTGAGTGGGTTTTTTTGTGTATTAGAAAGCAAAGCTGGAGAAAAAGAAAGATCTGAAAATATGTGGATTCCTTCAGAAATGTTAAGCGTCGTACACAAATTGCGACATTTCAAAGTTCTATAACCATATTAAGCAAGATCAAGTTTCTTTCCTGAGTGTTTCTTTCCAAAATATTATGCCCAAAGGAGAAAAATATCTTTTGCAGTTCTTAAATTATGGAGTAGTATTGGAGAAGAATTGACTAAGACCCAGCCTAAATTCAGAAATAAAGTGTTTGGAAAATAAGTGAAAAAAAAAAAGTTATTTTATCAATTTGTACTGAAAAGGATAGACTCCTTAAAGGCTCTTATTCCCTTCCCAGTTAGATCCTCTGCTTGCTTTTAGATGCTCAGATCCATCAGCATAGATGCATCTACCCATTTACAATAGAATAATCTAATTTACAGTCATAGTTTGACTTCTGGAAGCTGGATATTCATGGGCTAACTACAGACAACCTACTTAGCAACTTAGGGACTTTACTGCATCTTGAGACACAGTTCAGTGCCAGGACTTTTCCTGGTTTTGTAGACGAATATTGGCTCTTCCCAAATTAAGTAAAAGTTTCTACATTTGTCTGGAGGAAGAAAGAAAATATTTAAAGCCTGGAGTAGTTTAATCAAAGGGTAAAGCCTTGAAGATATTTAAGAAAAACACTAAAACAGACGAAAGCAAAAAGGAGAAAATTGGTAACCGGAGAGAGGCAGAAGCATTCTTTGTAGCCGATACTGCATTTATACAGACAGAGCTCTGAGGTGTATTCTCTTACCCTGGATGTTTTACATTTAAGATTAACACCTCAAGGAAAAATAAGAGAATTTAGGATCTTGGGATGAAGAACTTTCCTTCAGGTTTAGATGTTGTACTTTGATGCTATCCTGAAAAACATTGGAATAATATCTGTTGAAACATAGAGGGTGTTATAAGATGCACAAAGCTCTAATAAGAGAAATAAGTGAGATTTGCTGGGCAAAATACAACGAGGACCATAGCAAAAACTGTCCTGGAAGATGCAATCAGCTTTTACTTCTCTGTTACACAAATAGTACGAATCCTAGAACCTCGCTTCAGGCCTTTATCAGCTGCCTATGTTTATGCAGTACTTCATTTTAATTAGTCTGAAGATTCAAGGCTTAGAAGGAATAGCAGGGGTCTCTAATTATCTTCACAAACTAGTGATGTGCCCAGAAAATGAGGAATGAATAAGCATTACGCAGTCAGAGGCCAGTGTTCAATCACAGAGAGAAGCAGGAAGAGTGGAAGATAAAGAAATGCAATTTTCACTGACTTGTCTGGGCCTTGAGAATTGCTAAAAATAATCCTTCTTTAGTGAAACACACCACCTCTAGATATAGAGATTTTTGATTTATTCTTATCAGTATTGTTGGGCTAGATATTTTAGGATAATTTTTTTCTCACGTCTCTGCCATATTTCTGATATTTTTATGTTAAATGTATTTGTTCAGGCATCGGTATCATTTCTTGAAGGACTCTTAGGAGAATGTTTTCCAAGCATTGTTTATAATTTTTCAGCCCAGGTTCCAGGGAAATAAAGACTATTCTTTCCTTCCCTTGAAAAAAAATGTATGACATTGGGACTTAAGTCGCTGCTATTCACAAACTGGCCTTGACAACAAAAAACAGAGGATTATCTCTTTAGCAACTTTTGAATCAAAGCTGCATTATTGATATGAAACTAAAAAGGCTTTGCGATTCTTTATATAATTAAAAGCCACTGTTATTATGGAAATTTTTCTGCACAGCTGTTGTATTGGAAGAAAGGTTACACTCTTCTCTATCAGTAATCCCTTTAAATCTCTGACATGATTCAGAGCTCCTCAAACAATGCCGGTAAATTAAACAAGGCTGGATGCCTTCCATACATATATTTATTACTTGTACCCATATCGCAAGTCATGTGAGAATGCAATAACAGAACTCAAATTGGCTAGTGAAAATAATGTGAATGCCCCATCTTATGAACTTTATTTTCATTTTCTAAGGTACTCGTTTTTGCCCCCAAAGGGTGTCTGGCTTCCTGATGATACAAGCACTGGCCAAAAGAGCTTACAGTCGCTACTTTATTCTTGAACCTCGGTCAGGGGTAGCAGATTGGAAGGAAAGGGTAGGCCTTGCTGAGTTTGGTACAGGCTAGAGACAGTTTTGGAGTGGATAAAAAGCTTTAACTCTTTAGGAATTTCTGGCTTTTCTTGTGGAGAGTGGAAAGAGATTTCTCCTGCTGGCTGGAAGGAAGCAGCATATCAATAATATGGGCTGAGGTTTTCATTTCCTTCCTGGCTTTCAAGCTAGGGAGAGCTTGGGAACAGGGAGAAGGACCAGCCAAGGTTTATTTATTTTTTTCTCCAAGGGGAAAGAAGTACCAGGGAGCAGAAGAAAGCAAAAAAGAAAACAACTGTGGGTCACAAAGACAAGAATTGGTGAATGACTCACTGGGTTTCAGAACGTATAGATTTGGAAAACGTGAGGGAACTCAGAAACAAAGAAGCCTGGGCTTGTATAGAAGCAAGAAGATGCTTCTTTTTCAAAGCCCAGCTACTGGAGTGGAGTAATCCCATGCAAGGAATGCTGGGTTGGGGACTGGCTGGTGGAGGAGCAGCACTGGAGGCCACATCTGCAGGGGTTGATGATGAGCCAGCAGTGCATCCATGTGGCAATGGAGGCAACAGCCATCAGGTCAAGGGAAGAGATGATTTCTGATTAATTAGCACATATGAAGCCACATGCAGGCTCCTGTGGGTAGTTTTGGATTCCTCAGCATGGGAAGACATTGGCAAACTAAAGAGAGTCCGGCCGAGCTCCACCAACATGGTTAGGGGGCTGGAGTACACGATGGACAAAGAGGAGAGCAGTGTTTGCTTAGAAGAGAAGGGCAAGGCTATCTACACTTACTGCTGTCTTCACCAGCTAAAGGAAAGAGGAAGTGGTTAAGGATGCAGAGACTCTTCTCAGAGGCACACAGCAAGAGGACACAAGACAATGCAATGCATTCAGGAAAGGAAATTTTTACTATATAAGAAAAAGAAGAATTCCTGAAGAGGAGTTAAGCACGGGGGCAGGTTGTCCAGCATGTGTGTGAAATCTCCACCCTTGGAGAATACTCCTGGGGAAGACCCTGGGGACACTGAGCTCGCTTTGGAGACCACCTTGCTTTGAGTGGGACACTGGACTAGGTCAACAGCAGAGGTCTCTTCCAGTCGGCGTGCTTGTGCGAGTCTGAGATCCACACTGTTCCTCAGCCAGCTTTCTCTCACTGTGTTTTTGAATTCTGCATGAAATCCTTCACATTACTTAAATTTCCATTTGCATTTTGCACATGCTGAAGCCCTTATTTATTTTTTCCCCCTCCTGATAACGAATTACCGTATCTGAGAGGTGTTGGCAGAGGACTGTCGATAAAGGGTTGCTGATTAAACTGGTGTAGCAGTAAGAGGTGGGCTCCTGTGCCATAAAGGTTCCCATGATTTGTGAAGTGGGGAGAACGTTGATTTGGCAGCGAGGTTATTTGGCAGGGTAGAACCTGATGAGGAAGGTGTTTGCCAGCAGTACAAGAAAGTTCAAAAAAGGACAAAACCTCACTTTTGGATGCACTTTTTCAATTTAAGGGTTGGCAACTCTGCAGGACTGGGGATGATTTATTCCTTTTGCCTTTGGATATTTTGAATTCTCTTGACTGTATTTCAACCTTTGCCTTCAGTTCCCTCATGCGGACTTCATCTATGGTGCGAATTTTGTATTACTAGAGTGTGGCCCATCACAGACTAAGGAGGGTTGTTGAGAAACTAAGGGTGAACTGTTCCTGCTCCATCTTAACTCAGATCTAAGGAAAAGAGAAGCTGTGTAAATAGCAAATAAAAGTGTCTACACTGTAAAAGGTTTTAGACATTGGAGTAACAAGGGAAAGATAAACACTGGTTACTACAAAGTAGAATCTGGTGAAGAAATAAAACCCTGAAAGAATTGAAGAAAATAAACAAAAGACAACATCTAACTGGATTTCAGAAGCACACTGGATGAGGATTTATAGGATTTGTATCTACAACCAACATGACTAATATCTGAATCATGAAAGTGCACAGTAAGAAGCTGCCCAGAGACATAACTAACTACAGTAGTCCTGGGTTTGAGCACACTGCTCTCTTGAAAAGTCCCTGGACCCTTTTTGTAATAGTGGGAAGCTTCCGCTATGGCTCACAAGATTATATGAACTATTTATACAAATAGAATAAAAACTGTTGGAAATCACAGTGACCATTAGATGTCTTATTTTATATTTGTTGTTTTTTTTTTTCAAAGGGGGAAAGATCTCGCTTTAACCATCTGTAGGCTGATTTGCCAGAAAGGAAAACGTCACCAACAAGCTGTGACAGAAGGAGGGATGCAAACCACTAAAAAGGAATGGGTGATACCATGTAGGTAAGAACAACATTACCTAGATCATTATCTGGGGGAAAATTATCTTGACAATCCTCTATCTGTAGAAATCTCTGTCCAAAGGAACTTAAATGCAGTTCAAATAGTGCTAAATAGATTTTGAAGATGCAGAGGAAGCTGACTTCTCATAAGTCACTTTCAGCCTAATATGCTCTGGTTTTGGAGCACTTTAGGAAAAATAGGTGTTTTTTTAAAACTGAGAGTTTCTATTGCTCTGAGTTAATCCAGTAGGGCTTCTTTTCGAAAAGCAGGGATGTGCGTCTATGAATTGTCTGTCGTCTGGAGTATTTACAGCCATCTGGTTGCTGACCTGTCTCTCAGGTGTCAGGAACCAAAAGGTTTAAGGCTCTTCTCTAGAACCTTGTCAACACTCTTCATTTTCTGACTTGCAGCAAGAAGTAAATAAAAGCGGGTGAAGTTTTTCGGTAATTGGTGTCATCTGTTCCCTGTGGTTAACGCGGATGAGGGGGTGGGCAGCCCCCTTTCGCGTCGACTGCATCATCCAAACAACCTCCAAACAAAGGCTATGAGGAATTTTGTTGTGAGGAGAGCTGTCTGCCAAGGCACCGCGGGATTAGTGTTAGGACTGGTCTTATTTAACATCTTCATTAATGATCTGGAAGAGGGAGTAAGCAGACCATTAATTAAACTGGCAGATATTACGCAGAAATAATGCTAAGATCCTTGCTAGACTAGAAGCAAAGGCAGACTAAAATCAAAGATGGGTATTAAGAAAATAAGAGTAATTTAGGAAAACAGTTTCTCTTTGCCTGCAGCCACAGCTGGGTCATTTTACAGATTGTGATTGCATGTACATTTGTATCATCTGCACATTTAAACCCTGTTTATTTTATGGTTAAACACTCGGCGGCTTGAGAGAAGTGACAGCTGTATAAAATACAGGATTTCGTTGGTTTTAGCAGGGATAAAAGGGGGTAAGGCAGTAGAAACAGTATGTTTTGGTTTCTTTCTTCATCCAGAGAGTGTACCTTTAGACCGAGTTTAAGTGATCCTGTCTACCCTGCACGTTTACCTGTCAATATCTGTATAACTTTTATCAGTACAGTGATTTTTGGCCATTCCTGAAACACTGAAGTGAACAGGGCTAAGAGTAGCCCTTGATAGACCCCTCTACAGATACCCTGATTTGATGCTTGTAACTTTTTTAGATCTTTCAGGTGGTTTAATTTACTTCATATTTTTACAAGTAGTTTTTAAACAGAATTTTGTGTGGTTTAATGATGTTACCAAACTTATTGGATTATAAGATTTTCTAGAAATAATGTGGGTTTTTGGAATTAATTTTCCTTTATTACGGTTGTATCAGCAGTTTCATGATTTTGGTAGGGTTCCATATGGATCTGTCCATGCTGCAATCACCACTATAGTCTAGTTTCCATTTTAAAATTCATTTTTAAAAGAAAAATGAAACTCATTATTTGCTACATGCCAATTTTATGCAAGGTCTTGTAAAGAATTTTCCCTTGGAAAAATCGGTTGTTTCTGTAAATTGTGGATAAATCGGCACAGCATGGGTTAAGTTGGAAATATGCAGTGGATCTGTAGGACACAATATTGCAGTTCTGGTGGTGCTGGGAAGTTCTCCTTGAGTTTTTCTTGCAAGCAGAGGAAGCGGGCTCCTGATACAGCAGCGCTCTCAGGAGGAAGCCGGTGATATCGCATGGTCTGAATAAGTCAAAAAAGGAGAAAAAGTATTACTGCAAGTGCATCTGTCAAACCGGGGGATGCGGGAGAAAACGAGGCGGTGACAGGTTGGGCAGAAAGAGAAATAGCATAATATGAAGTGAGTTAATGATGCCGGCAATTTTTAGCAGCTGAGAAGGTAAGGGCTGCAGAGGCAAGGTGGCACTCCATGATTTATGTGCGAGAAGCAGGCAAGGTGATATTTTTTGAAGTGTATGTTTTAAGCTGCTAGGCTAAGTTCAGGTGTTCAAACTCACTGTTTTTCGGGATATAATTATAAAAACTGTGTTGCTGGAATTACCCGGTCATTCAGTTATTTGCTATCTCTTGTGTTCCATTCCAAATGAGATGACTTACTATCAAGAAATATTTATTGCAAATCAAAGGTTTTGTTTTTCTTATGCCAATTATATGCTAAAAAAGGTCCATTATTTTCCACTGAACTATTACTCCTGACTTACCCTATTAAAAGTAAAAAACTGAATTAAAAATACTTATTATAAAGATATATTTTTTAAAAGATGTCATTTGTCCTGGCCCAAGGTGCCTGTTATTTTCATCCTGCTCATAAGAAACTTTAATATGTGCTGGATAGCAAAAATAAATCATGCCATTCCGGGTGCCTGAGTTATTATTCATACTAACAGGATAAATACTAAGGGAAATGAAAAGCAGCAGAAAACTTCAGTTGAGCTGTGCTATTTTCGTTATGAAAATCAGTGAAAAATGAAGAGGTATGAACTTTGAGAAAAAGGCTACAACATAACTCTAAAAACCTTCTAATAATGTGAAAAATCAAGGGGTTTCTCACATTTCCTTGGCAAGAATTTATTTTCAGTGTCTGTTTGCTACAGTTTGTTTCAAGGGTTTTTTTTGCAAAAATGAGTGTACTTCATTGGTCTTATATGTGCAATGTATATTTTGTGAGCTGAGCGAGTATTGCTGGGATGAAGCGTGTGTTATAGATATACAATATTATTATCATGACCTAGATTTGAAGACTTCTAAAAATAAAGTAAAGAAGATGAAATAAATAGATCTGGGTATTGTGTTAAAACGATGTTCATTTGACCATCCGTATTTCCAGGCTTATCTCGTACCTCCAACTATTATTTTCTTACTAATCGCAGTGCTGGGTATCAGCTGCTGAAGCTCTCACTTTAGGTGGTGACTTCTTACTCTAAAATGAGTTTGGTACCTCTTCCTGAAGGGTGCCTAAATAATGTTTAATGATGAAACTTGAAGCTAAGGAAAGAAGTTTTCCAGAGGGAATAGTATTTGGCGCATTGTATATTAGGGGGCATTTAAAAATAATAAATAGCAGCTGTCAAAGGAAGCTTGTTGGAGTAAATTTGCAGTAAATAATAATAAGTAATTTTGTAGCACAGCAGATTTGATTTTCAATAAGTAAGCAAGTGGTCGGGTCAGCTTGTCATACAGTAGTCACTGGTCACCACGAGGACAGGAGCTTTTAAAATGGCAAAGAAAATGGGATGTGCATTCATCAGTGTATGACTGATGCGCTGACAGAACCCTAATTATGTCACGAACATGCGAAAGCTGTAATACAACTTCCCCATAAGGGACTCAAGGCCATAAATATATTTTACCAGCTGCTGTGTGGAAGGAAAACCCATTGCAAGAATTTGTTTTTTATGGGACTGCCAAAGAGGTGTTGATCATTGAATCAAGTCAAGAATTCTCAAGATCGTGGTAATCAGAGAGGGCTAAGTATCTGTTTGATGCAGGAAACATCTGTTAAAGGATTTCTCCTGAGTCTCATCAGTAGCTGGCAAATCTCAGTGCTTTAGCACTGTTTTCATTATTGCTGTGTCTATAAAATGGCATAATATGTTTTTTACTACTGTTCTTTTCTGTATTCTCAGAGCAAACTAATCTAATCAGAGGTATTTTAATTCCAACTTCTTGTTAGAAGTTGGAACAATAGATAAAGTAAAATATTTTACTGCTTTTCAACTGCATATATATATATTGGAAATTTCAGTTTCTGTGCTAAGATAAATCACTGAATATGAAAATAACCTATATCTAATCAGTGAGCTACACATCTAACTTGGTTTTAAAATTAAGACCTAGTTACTCTGGAAATGAAGAAGTAGTTATGTCCTTTACTGTCTAAAAGTAGATGTGCCAAGTACTTGCTTTTCTTTATTCTGTACACAGAAAAGACAGGTCGCCTAATGAGCATCAATTAAGAACCTGATAATCACACCTACACGTTAGGCTGAGGCTGAAATTGCGTTTTCACATTACATAATGTCTCTTTAAAAGTATCAGTGCTAGAAAACTCGGGCTTAAGAACTTTAATACATGGATAGTTTATTATTTTTTGTGATGAATTTGAGGTCACTTTACCTCTAGGTCATTTTAAAGTGATCTACAGTTTTGAACACAAACCTCATGGACAAAGGAGAGGCTTTACAGTAAATCTCAGCAAAGGAATAGGGATGGAGGGAGGGGGAGATCTTCACTAAGAGATGTGTGATAAAAGTTAAAGTCATCAGATTTTGAGTTGTGGTGCTTGATCTATGTGAAATTTGAATAAAGGGATATAGTATTATTTTGTGCTTTTATTGGTTTGTCATAACATCTGATACATCTCGCAATACTCTAATTGCTTTACATCTATGAAAATGTATTTTAATATTCTGTCTAGTGTAACGTTTTCATCAAATGTGTGCCTTTTCTGTCTGCTGCTATCACATCTTTCTTACCTTGTGGTGGAGAGTTCAACACGTTAATTGTGTGCTTTATAATAATATTGTCTTTTAACTTCACGCCTGTTGTCTTTCAGTTTTCTTGAATGGCTCCTTGCTCTTACATTATGAAAGAGCATAAATAGATGCTCACATTTACCTCTTCAGATTCAACTCAGATTCATTGCTTTTCAGAAATTGTGAGCAGTAGCAAAGAATTTCATCTAGAACTGAAAGATTTCAGATAAATTAATTTAAAATATATACTTGTGTCTGCATTCTTGTCTTCCCTACAGCTTATCATACTTGAGGAGCATGACTAGAACCTACAGTTGCCCTGGCTGTATCTGACGCCCTGATACTTCCTCTTCTTTTTGTCCTTTTTTTTTATGCATTAGGCTTTAGCAAACAAATACGTCCTTTTGACTACATATGGAGTATCATCATCTCTATTTGTATGCTCTGTTGTCTCTAAGAGAATTTAGGATTATGTTAATCTGACTTTTGCTTCTCTCAAAACCAACCCTGTGTTGAACATACCCAGCATCTTAATATGAGAAAGTTCAGTGCAGTCACACAGTGTTTGTCTTTGTTAATAACTGTACTAAAATCAGTATTCCTAAAGGAGTAAACAGTATTTTTGTATCTAACATGTAAGGTTTTGTTGCTCCTGTAACTAAATCGTAGCTGCAAGGTCACTGATGCAGGTGACAGCCCTGGCAAATACTGGTCGCTGACTGGGTGTCGTTGTGCCTGGATTCTTGTAGGTGGGAAGATGACTTAGCGAAACGCTTGCGCTTTTTCTGTGGTGCCAGATGTGCAAGTGGAAAAGGATTAGTGTTAACATGGGAACCCTAACTGTACCATTAAAGACACATCAACTGAAGAATTTGTTCCAAATCTGACTTAGAATAACTCTGATAGAAGAGGGGAAGGGAGCGACGAGACTGTAGAAATTACCAATATTATAAAAATGACAAAAACTTCAAAAACAAAAAAGAGAAAAGAGGCAGACAGATGGTGGCAGGTATCGTCTTTGGATCAGGAGTACTTTTATAGTCATCTGACTTGTGAATTTCTCTCCCATTTATTACCATCAAAGAGAGGATGAAACAGCTGAGCATCAAAGCACTACCGAAGGCCTTTACATCTTAACTCCAGGCACCTGGCCCTCTTCAGAAAGAAAAGCGTTTCATCTGTCACTCTCCTGCTTGAAACCAGCAGTTCCCAGGTTCTGCTTGCTGGGTACAGTTACGTCAGCTGGCACAAGGCGTTAGTCTCACTGTGCAACTGTCGCGGAGTTCTAGGGAAGAACTAAGTCCCCTGGTTGTACTAGTTCGTACTTTGAATTTCTTTAAATGCTGAGGTTAATATTGCAGAAAGGTTGATAGCAAAGGGTATAATAATGAGGTGGTTGTGATGGGTGCAGTCTTCTAGATATCCATCAAAGTCCACAGCAGAAGGTCTTCCTTAAGACAATTGAGAGGAGGGGAGGGGATCTCATCAATGCTTATCAATATCTAAAGGGTGGGTGTCAAGAGGATGGGGTCAGGCTCTTCTCAGTGATGCCCAGCAACAGGACAAGGGGCAATGGGAACAAGCTGGAACAGGAAAATTCCATCTCAACATGGGGAAAAACTTCTTTCCTTTAAGGGTGGCAGAGCCCTGGAACAGGCTGCCCAGAGAGGGTGTGGAGTCTCCTTCTCTGGAGACATTCAAACCCCACCTGGACGCATTCCTGTGCAACCTGCTCAGGGTGACCCTGCTTTGGCAGGGGATTGGACTGGATGATTTCCAGAGGTCCTTTCCAACCCCTACAATTCTGTGATGATTTGTTCAGCCTGAATTCAAATAACGCCGTACATTTATCAGTGGATTCCTGGGTCATGTAGAGATGCCTTGAGACAGACAATGCTAGAAAAACAGGAAAGCTTTTCCAGCTGGACAAGTTAGAAAAACAACAAAAAGCGAGGGTTTTACTAGGTGCTATTTTACTACACGTCGAGCAGACCAGAAGTACCTCCAGGGTCAGTTACCACATCTCTCTATCTCAGGTGAGGTGCAGCAATTAAGAGCTGAGAAGTGGCTGTCTGCAGCGGAGCTCTGAAAGAATACTCACAATTAGCTTTTCTGAAACCATTCTGAGGAAGGAGTGTCGTTTATAGTGTTTAACAGTACTTAACCTGTTTAAAAAACCACTTCAATTTGTTGTCTACTTAAGGCAATATAGCTAGACTCATAAAATTAGCTCAGAATAGGAAAAACAGGGTCAAATGTATTGTTTGATAAATAGATTCCAAGCGTACCTCCTTTGACTTTATTATGCGTACACTAGGGATGAACTTGGCTCATTCTTTCTCTGGTTGATCCCAACCTCCAGTTGCTGATGCCATTATTAAGTTAATTGTTTGGATCATCAATCTGTGTCAACGAAGCTTTCAGAGTGCTTGATGAGATTTCGAGCATCAAGCTGTGAGGTATTAAAAAATGATGAATTTACATCCAGGTAAAATGATGCCCTTCAGCTATAATAATGAATCACTACTTTGTTTACAAATGGGTATTCATCATGAAACGTGGCAAGCACAGACGTTTTTGAAGGGGAAAGGCATTAGGACAGTAAATGATCTTTGCAACTAAAGCTGAATACACAGCACGGCGAAAAAGGAGAGCATGTCAAATTATCTTTTCAGGAAGGAATTATGGATGCAAATTCACACTGGTGTTGCCTGACCCATATTTAAATATTAACAAAAGGTACAGTTCACTATTAAGATGTCCTTTTTCATGAGAGACAAATCAACACAATATACTTCATCTAAAAGTTTCATTACTGAATAGACTCTCTCAGCATACGCTTTTAGATCCTGGAGTAGATACTTAATCTTTTACTCCAAATGAAAGGCTACTTCCTCTAACAGGAGGAAGGCAGGAGGTGATGGTGGTCTTCCTCCCACCATCCTGGCAGCCAGGGGGGATTTGACCATGTTGGCTGTCCCTCCCCACACTGCTCCGGCTGTTGGTTGGGAAGGCTGATATCATTT
Organism: Numenius arquata; assembly: GCF_964106895.1. Lineage (NCBI taxonomy): Eukaryota > Metazoa > Chordata > Aves > Charadriiformes > Scolopacidae > Numenius > Numenius arquata. The sequence continues at coordinate 54,363,436 of NC_133585.1, forward strand.
TGTTAGGCCTGTCGACCCAAAATAACTGTGTGATCACATCACAGGTAAATTTAGTGAAGGCAGCGAAGATACTGCTGCACAGGCTCAAGCAGCCAGGAAACGTGCACAGAAATGCCAGATATTGTGATTGCCAGCAAATTAGAAATACTGGGCAGATTATAATTATCATAAATATGCCCACCGGTTTTGTAATCATGCCTGAATCATGTCTTACAACTCCATATTTTGAATCTAACTTGTAAGTGTTACAAATCCAGAGTCATCAGTACTGTCTAGAGAAGTATCTTCCATGCCATAATGTCTTGAGCTCTTAAGACACATTTCTAGTTGTCCAGAAAACCCACTACACTGGTATTTTGCAGTGGGTTATTCAGATGTGCAGTTATTGAACCAACAGTCAGTACTGGGCATGTGTCAGCACACAGAGTTCATAGAATCACAGAATGGTTTGGGTTGGAAGGGACCTTAAAGCCCATCCAGTGCCACCCCCTGTCCTGGGCAGGGACACCTCCCACCAGACCAGGTTGCTCCAAGCCCCCTCCAACCTGGCCTTGAACCCCTCCAGGGATGGGGCAGCCACAGCTTCTCTGGGCAGCCTGGTGCCCTCACAGCACCCTCACAACAAAGAATTTCCTGAGATCCCATCTTGATCTCCCCTCTTTCAGTGTCAAAACTGTTCCCCCTCATCCTATGGCTCCCCTCCCTGATCAAGAGTCCCTCCCCAGCTTTCCCTTTAGGAACTGGAAGGCTGCTAGAAGGTATCCCAGGAGTTCCAAAAAGCTAGAGCATAAACCAGAGACACATTAATACAATAAACTGCTGCTGTGAAGATCTGGATATTTTTTAATTCTAAAAGCACCAAGCCTCTCACAATGAGTTAGTTCTTTGGGAGAGGAATATGCTGGAAGAAATGCAAGTATGGCAAAAGTCTAAAGTGTGTCTGAAAGTCCTTAGAGTGGTCTTGGAGGATCTCTTCAGCAGTTTGGTGGCAATTGTCTCAACAGCACAGATTGACAAAAAAAACCAGTGTCCTGGTCAATGTGGTGCATTTTGATGGAAGTTTTGGTGTAGAGGCAAGAAGTGTTTCTGCTGGATAACTAGGGATTCCGGAGTCAAGGAAAATTTGTTCTTTCCTCAGGGTGTGAGGAAGGAATTTGTGAAGTCAGGGTGGTACCAGCATCCACTGTGCTTCTTTCTCTGTGGGAAATGCTTGTCGGCGTATTCACAGAGGAGAAGGGGAGGAAACCTCAAAATCAACAGTAAGACGCTCATACTGTTACCTATAACATTCATCACATCAATCCCAGGGCTTGTGAAACTTAAAATAGAACTGACACAAACTTCAAGACAGAAGGTAATTCCCCCCTTAAATTTGAAATGTTCTGGTCAAGTTTTGTTTCTGAAAGAAAAGGTTGGGTAAAGGATGGTTTGTCCTATTTTGAAAGTGCAAGGAAATTCAGGATCATTTTATACACCTTTGAGGCAGTAAGTAGTATCTGCAGTGACTGTATGTTAACACTGCTCGCCACCAACATGCATTATTGATTCATTTTCATGAAGAAAGGCGTTTTTTTCCCTCAGTTACAGAGTTGTCTGCCAACATTCTATGAGAAATTGCAAATAGCTCCAGGAATTGTTTACCTAAGGCAGGAGTACCCTTGCAAAGACGGGCTGGAAATGCTGTGACAGTTCCCCTTTCTGTGGTGCATCGCTAAAGAATCACCTTTGTGCTCAGAATTTTAATTTACAAACACAATCGCAGTTCATTTGGCTGAAGCAATTACCGTTTATCTGCCTGGCGTTCTTTTGGAGATCATTGCTTCTGCAGCACGAAACAAGTTCTGAAAAAAATGCTTTTGGTACCCAGAATATTAAAATAAGCCGAAGCAGCAGCACTATGGCTTGGGATGGTGATCTGGGAGAGACGGTGAACCATCTGTGATGGTCCAGGAATTGTTCCTGCTGTGGGAGCAGAAGCTTTCAACAGAGAGGCACGGAAAACAGCCGAGAACAGTAAATTCTACCATCATCTGGCTGTAGCAATAATAATGAGTCTCCTCAGATGTTTTTAATTAGTCTGGTTTAACTTGCTTTTGAGTAGAAGCGTTTGCATGTCAGAAACTAGTCGTGCTTCATCTGAAGATCCGTCCCTGTGCCTTCAATGGGCCTTTACTCCCAACTCATAGAGTAGAACAATCTTACTTTTTTTAGCCTGTATTTATTCTCTATAATTTTACTGAAAAAAAAATATTCCAGAGTAGTGCTGAGAACTCTGATTTTTTTGAATAATTTTTTCGAATTGTTACATTCACAATAAGACTCGTAAAATCTAAAACAAATGTGTCTGTGACACAGTACAACGAAGTAATGCATCCAGAGTTTCACAGAGGGAGCTCTTGCTTCGTTTTTCCAATGCAATAAATTGAAATGATGCAATAAATATTTCTGGGGAATGACACATTTTGAGTCAGGATGTTTATTTGTTAGAGGCTAAAGCAATAGCACCCAGCAACATTGTGGCATTTTGTTGACTTTCTCATTTATCTGATACAAAATAACTCCTTTTCCTTAAAATGCGGATGTTTTCAGCGGCTATTTCTTTCGTATACAGAAGTTAAATGAGTAAACTCTGTGTGACATTGAAGCTTCACGATCCCCTCTTGCTCAAAGAAGAAATTTCTCATTCTAGGGTGTATAAAATAATAACATTCACCCTACAAAATTATCTGTAGAAGAATTAAGTACTTCTCATGAACCATGTGTAGTTTTGTTCCTCCCTTTCTCTTGGATTTGTGACTGTGTGTTTGGTTCCCATCATTGTTAACCTGTTATTTAATCTGCAAATGCAGTTCAGAACCTTTCATCTGCTCCCTGCGCTTTTTGTGTTTCAATTTGCCTTTTCCTGGAGTTGTTTGCTGTTCAGAGAATGTTTGAAGTCTAGCTGCTAAACAAACACTAGAAAGAATGAGGTTTCCGTTCCCTGTTACTTATATGGGAACTTTAAAATTCATTTTTATCACAGATATGTGAAAGCATTTTCTCTTTGTAGGGAGTCAGAGAGGAGAACACGCTGCACAGGCCCTTGTGGTGGCAGACAGAGTTCTGTGCAAGGAAAAGAGGGAAAGACACTTGAAGGAGAATCTTAGGCTGAGTGTACGAACCAAACAAATCATAGAATCATAGAAAAGTGGAATGGTTTGGGTTGGAAGGGACTGTAAAGACCACCCAGTGCCACCCCCTGCCCTGGGCAGGGACACCTCCCACCAGACCAGGTTGCTCCAAGCCCCCTCCAACCTGGCCTTGAACCCCTCCAGGGATGGGGCAGCCACAGCTTCTCTGGGCAACCTGGGCCAGGCTCTCACCACCCTCACAGCAAAGAAGTTCTTCCCCACATCTCATGTCTCAATCTCCCCTCTTTCAGTGTCAAACCCTTCCCCCTCATCCTATGGCTCCCCTCCCTGATCAGGAGTCTCCCCCCAGCTTTCCTGGAGCCCCTTTAGGGACTGGAAGGGGCTCTAAGGTCTCCATGGAGCCTTCTCTTCTCCGTGGCCTCCTCTGGCCCCACTCCAACAGGTCCATGTCCTTCCTGTGATGAGAATGGTATTCTTAGAAAATGTGGGATTTCTTTTTTTGGTAAATTGGAAAGGTGGAAGGCAAAAGAGTAATAAAAAATAAAAGCTTTCTTGCATATTTTCAATTTTTCTTCTTTTTTTTTTTTTTTTTGGTCACAAGGAGGTTTCCATTTGCTAAAAAGTTTAGCAACATATTGACCAATGCTACAAAATTTCTGGGTTTAGCTGAGTCCAAACCTGCTGTTCTCTAAATGGTCTTTACATTTTGCAGTAGTTTGCAGTACGCTTTTGTATTACTGCGGCCTGGGGGATCTGTCAAAAGAAAACCCCCAAAAACCCTTTATCAAAATACCACTAAAAGAAAAATTGAAGAACTGTAGCCAGTATATTTTACAGCCCTGTGTTGATACGCACAGATCCTTGTTGTCAGCACTGATAGATCTCTAGAGTGCCAGTACTAAAATTCTTTTACTTCTGAAAAAAATACAAGATTGTCTTTTGATTTGTTTATGTCATATTTATTACCTAATAAGGTTATAGTCTGCCCTTCATTTTTGCTACTTTATACTGTACATTGAGGCTGCGTGCAACCTTTATGTATTATGGTATGAAAATAATAATAGCTTTTAGAGAATAGTACTAATAACTACAACATTCTTCTTGGAGGAGAACAGGGATGTTTTCTTGAACTTGGAGGTCTAAGAGATTATATTCCTTGATTAATTGTCACTGATTTGCCTGGCTAAGCAATCCAAAAACTGCAACTCTGTCCTGTAGTAATAACATTTTATAATCCTGCAGTCCACAGAAAGAGAGAAAACTCATCTTTTTCTACATGCTCTCACTGATAATTGTGTCTTGAATATACACATATACATATATATGTATGTGCTACAATGGTTCTGCATTAACCTTTTAAGTGCTTGTATTTACAGTGCCTGTTTTGGAGATAGTTACAGTAATCATTGAGATGTTTGTGTGTATCTTGAGCCTTAACTCTGAGTTGACTTAGTTTTTTGTTCCAGCTTTTGAATGTTCTCTCCTGAATTTACCACTTTCCATAAAGAGTAAAACACGAAAAGCTGGATTGAGATATTTCTGATTATCCCGAGGTATTACTTTCCTTTTATTTAAAATTCCAGTTATGTGTACAGAATATTTATTTAAATACCATCATATTTGGTGCATACGTGTTCCTCAGAGAGGCAAAGCCCAAACTATTTGAAACAGAGATTCACGCTGGGAGTGGGAAGTGAAATAAGAATGTTCCTGGGTCTAGAAAAGGAATAGAAAGGATCACGCTAGAGAAATGCCACTTTTGAAGCATAACTTTTAATCACTGTTGATCAAGCTGTGCTGCAGCTCTGGGTCTTGGGAAGATCAGAAATAGCGACGTCACATCACACTTTCGGGAGAGTTCTTGGCATGAAGCAGGCATTTCTTCTGACATTTGTTCAGAACGGCCAATGAATTATGTCATGAAAGTGTTGCAGATCAAAAAGAGTGATAATTTGAGCTACTTCTGTATAACTAATAAAAACAAGTTAACAAAGTCACATGAAAATATTGTCACTATGCTTGGATTTAGTGAACCTAATTGTAATACTTTGTATAATTTTGTTTTATGTGCTGAATTTAATTTTTATTGGTGTGCATTTTGTAGATTGGCGACTTTTACAGTCAGTAAAAAATTAAAATATCTATAAATCCAAACAAAATAGGCTCATATTCATAAAAGATATTATAAAAATAATTTGTTACATACCCCATGCCCTAACACTTACTTATTCAAAACTGAACAATGGCTGGAATCTGTCCAAATGCAGACAAATGCTAAATGCTGCCAGTATGCTGCCAGTATAAAACCAGTCTCTCTTGCTGGTATTCAGTGTCCCTAAGGGAGTAGTGACCCATGCATTGCCATCCATAATAGCTACTTTCCCAGGGACAGAGGGGAAGAGAATGTTTGTGCAACCATCTTTGGTAAGTTTAATTGCTTTTTCTTCGTATTTTATTGTGGTTTAGTGGCAATCAATGGACCCAGAAAGAGGACCGTCTTGTTAATTGAGTTTTCAGAGGCAGAAGAATTGGTCAGAGCAAGTGTTAACTCTCTACTCATCCGTCACTCTACCTTATTTTCTAGCTTGATTTTATGTTGTCCTTTCTGTGAAGCAGTGAGTTTCTCATTGTTCGTTTGATTTTGCTTGTAACTTAACAACTCCTTATCAACTTAGTTAGAATATCATTACACAGCTCAGTTTGAATTCAGTCCTTTTGAGCACTAAAATATGAACCCTTACCACAACCGTCCAAGAGCCAAGATTGCATATGGGAGACAAAGAAGAAAAGGAGTCCAGGAAGTCTTAAATTAGGATTTTCCCCATCTCAAACAAGGCCTACAAGACAAAAATGCCCCTACGGTTCTTAGCAGAGAAGGATGCTTCTGATAGCAATCGTCTGATTCAGACAAATTCTTAAATAAGGATAAGGATAAGCAACATAACTCATTAAATGAGTAGTCTTCCCCTTTGACACAAGTTCCACATTCTCTCCAGAGTTTATGACCATGGGAAAGGAAGTACAAATTTCCCTAGACTTTTATGGGCCAGACAGGCAGAATCTGAGCTATTCCAGAGGAGCCTTATCTTCCATGTCCCAGTTCTGTCCTCTAGCTCGTGAAGACAAAGAGCTATTCACAGCGTGTCTAGAAAGATTCAGGAGCTGAAGGAAATCCCATGTGCTACAAGAAGGTGAGGGTGGTGAAGCACTGGAACAGGTTACCCAGGGAAGTTGTGGATGCCCCATCCCTGGAAGTGTTTAAGGCCAGGCTGGATGGGGCTTTGAGCAGCCTGCTGTAGTGGAGGTGTAGTAAGGGGTGGAACTAGATGATCTTTAAGGTCCCTTCCAACTCTAACCATTCTATGATTCTATGAAGAACACTGTGGATGGGCAGGGCCTCTTTCCTTGTGAGCTAACAGCATTTTTTAGTCCGTAATCAATATGTACAACTGCATTCACTGATGGAGATGAATTGTCAGATTATGCTTTAGCAAGATTTCACTTGAGTCTTCTTTTTTTTCCTTGTTAATTTTTTTCTTAAACCAGAGAACTCATCTGTGTCTCGGTAGGTGGCAAGAAAGCAGCAGAAAGCGATGTGAAAGGTTGGGCTGTCGGGAAGAGAGGACACTTGCAAAGAGGACATTAAGTCATGCTTACAGAGACAGGCACAAAGGTTCCTTAGTGGGGTCTGCAGCTGAAGGGATACGTCACCTTTAATGAGGGAAGCTAATTAAAGAGAAAAAGTCTGCAGCAGGTGATGACAATGAGGGACAAAGATGATGACGATGACAATTTTACACCACGCTGTTCCTCTAGTACCATATACTTTTCATGAGGATTTGCTCAAACTCCCTACTAGTTCTTGTTTCTGATGCTCCTAGCAGTGATTGGAGTATACTAAATAGATGCAAATGTTGCGCTCTGATTGCCTGATATGTTATTGAACAGTGTTTGCTGAATAACTGCTATCGACTTGGTTGTGCCCTGTGTTGTGTGTTTTGACTTTCTCTAGAACTAGCTAAAATTTACAAAACAAGGTAAGGAAGAGGGAGGGAAGGAGTGGTGATTCTCTTACCAGTGGTAGTTGCTTCCGATAAGAATGTACCATAGAGCTCATTTGATGAGAATTGGACTGAATCTTCCAGTTGGGCATCCTCTGCCAATCAAAGAAATTCTCTGATCTGATCCAAGGCACAGTACGTAGGGCTGATGGGGAGGTTCACATGAACAGGGTACTACAGGTCTAAAGTAAAACCTGAATGCAGGTATATCCTATGAAGAACATTCTGTTCCTGGTGATTATAATCAGGATTAAGGAGCTGTCGTGTTAAGTCTGTACAAAATAGAATGAGAGACAGAGCTCTGAAGCATATAATATCAGAGAGGCAGAAGAAAAAGAGGAATCGTATAACTTTTTTTTTTTTTTTTTGCAAGGTAACTTCCTTTTTTTTCAAATATTCTTCATTCTTCTAACAACTTCTGGCCCTTCTTGTACTTACCTCTTTGGCAACTACAAAGTTTGCTGTCTCTGGCCTGATTCTGGAAAGTACTGAGTTCCATTAACTCAAGCCTCATCTCCTTCCAGGATCGAACCTCATCTAACTGCAACATAAATGATCCTAATTAAAGACTGTAATACAGCAGTTGAATTACATTTCACTGACAAGTCAATCAAGTTGCAATTGTAGAAATATTCAGCCATGTAGAACTCCTAATCTTTATGTCCCTTCCAACCTAGACAATTCTATGATTCTAAATGAATTATTCTAAGTCTTGATGTCCAGTCTGCTCTAATGTAAGTTCATAACCTGCTTTTTGAGGTCACCTTACCTATCTCTTGTAATATCATTATTTGCACTGTTTATCAATAAATAAATTGCATTCTCATATATTTAACTTAAAAGTGGATAAGCATGGACTCTAGATAGTTGGAGGAGCTGCCAGTTCATTACTGTAAGAAGTGGAGAGTAGAGAATTATCAAGAAAAAATGTTTACACAGGTACCCAAGAGGAACATTTGGACACATCAGCTATATTAGCAGAGTTAATTGTTAAGACAACTCAAAGTCCCTTCAGTCTAATTACACCAATCTCCTATGAGGACAGGCTGAGAGAGTTGGGGGGGTTCAGCCTGGAGAAGAGAAGGCTCCGGGGAGACCTTAGAGCCCCTTCCAGTCCCTCAAGGGGCTCCAGGAGAGATGGGGAGGGACTCCTGATCAGGGAGGGGAGCCATAGGATGAGGGGGAAGGGTTTGACACTGAAAGAGGGGAGACTGAGATGAGATCTGGGGAAGACATTTGCTGTGAGGGTGGTGAGAGCCTGGCCCAGGTTGCCCAGAGAAGCTGTGGCTGCCCCATCCCTGGAGGGGTTCAAGGCCAGGTTGGACGGGTTTTTGAGCAACCTGGTCTGGTGGGAGGTGTCCCTGCCCAGGACAGGGGGGTGGAACTGCGTGGTTTTTCAGGTCCCTTCCAACACAAACCATTCTATGACTATGAATTCTGCAAAAAAGCAGAAACTGAGCAATACACAGCTGGAAGAAGCCCTTCAAATGCAGCTGTCTCACTCTTTTTAACAGAGTATTAAAAAGATTCAAGAGGTCGTTATGGTAAACAGAAACCTTTTCCTCATGTAAACTGTGGGGACACTCTGCTTGCTCTCTGCTTTCTCAGGAGCATACAGAGATAATGAGAACATGTAAATCTTTTCTCCAAAAATGTATGTAAGGCAAAAACTGGCTTGTTACTGAGCATAACAACTTTGTTCCTGAATGCAATGCTTTCATAGCTCAGTAAATTCAATATTGCTCTATTGACTAACTGAAGCAGAACACATAATTTCATCGTATCAGAATGATTTTTTCTTTAGACTGTTATGTTTGAAATTACTTTTTCTGTTTCTCTTTCAAATGTTTCCTACAAATTTTGTAAATCTCTTTAAAAATTAAATATACTGGGTTTTTTTTTGTTAAATTCTTATTTCAAAAGTACATTTCAACTGCCTTATTACATGACTTTTAGGACTAATACCTTTTAAAACACTTTTTGTGGGCTGATCCATATCACATGTATATATTTAAGTTTGATTTCTGACTTCTTTTTTTATGATATATTCATTCAGTGTGACTAATTCCTGTTCATTAATGTTTCTCTTTTCTCTTGTCTATAGGAAAATATATGAATATGACAAAAAATACATTAATCATTTAAAATATTTTTAGCGAAACAAAGAAATCTGTTGCCAGGAAAAAAATATTTCATTAATCTTCAATCTGTCGGCATTCCTTTGTTTTGAGTCTTCTCTTTTTAGAGTGTAAATGCTGTGTGTATTGTACAGATATCCGGTCCTTAAATGGAACCACTAGTGCAGTTTACAAAGGACTGGATTTTACTCAGCAAGAGCATTAATTAAGTCAAGGTACTAGTCAAAAATAACCTTCAAAGCATCCTTAAACCTAAATGTCTATAGGCAGGAGTTGAATATAGGGAAATCTGTCACAATATTGCAAGCATGTCACTTTTGCATGAGGAGCAGAATTTTCAGTCCAAGCTGTCTTTGTTTTTCAGGATACAATAATGCTGAATTTTGAATATAATTCTGCTTAGATTATGATATCTTAGGTACCTCTCTCTTACCAACCAAACTATTTTAAGTTGACCCTCACTTAATAATTGCAAAAACACCCCATGTTGGTTCTCTTTCATTAACACCTGTATCTCCTCCTTGCTCAAAACTTTGTAGTAAAGTTCCATTCACAACTTAATAGATCATAATACCTTCCAGATGCACTCATCTGTGACAGAGTACTAGGTAAAATGAAAGACACTTGATAGAGTAATTTATTATTATAATAATCTGTTTTATTGTAAGTGGATATTCTGCGATATTTTTGTCTTTATACTGTGGTTCTCCAACCACAGTAAAATCTGATCCAGATAAAAAGATTCTTTCAACATGTTTTCTTTCTTAGGAAACACTGAAGTTGAAACCTTTAAGACTACTTACTAAACTTTTTCCTTTTAAGAAAGTTAAATAATAATTTGGAACACTTTGAATACCAGCGAGTATGTCTCATCCATGTAAACCACTCCCAATATAGCAATTATCTACTTTGAACTGAAGGACATAATCCCTTATTAGCAATATATCAGGAGGGTGTGTAGATTTCATAACTACTCACTGCCAATACTCACTAATAGAAAAGTCTTTCTAAAATAGGAATTTTGTTTTGTTTAGAGAAAAGTAATTCCATTTACAGGGCAGGGGGTAGGACTGGGTGGGCTTTAAGGTCCCTTCAACCCAAACCCTTCTGTGATTCTATAATTCTATGATCTGTAACGTGCGGTTCCGTACTAATAATATCAGAACCTGCCTTTGATCTGAAATTTCGTGCTGTCATTCCAGTGATCCAATATTCCAATCAAGGTATTCTTTATTTTTGCAAAGGCTGTGGCTGAGACATGAAAAACATTTCTCTTGAAATTATTTCTTCATGCCCAGGAGCTAAATGTATTGGATACAGTATCTTACCATCTAACATGTCATGTCAATTTTGATTCTGAAAAATACATTACTTTCCTTGTAATTAAATTAAACCTGAGAACTAATGATTTCATACATCTCCTTAAGTGTTCTCCTTATCTCCATAAGCATACCTCCTTCTAAATTTCCCCTTATCTCCATAAACACAGTTAATAAGAAGTCATGGTAATGTATACACTTCTCCAATAGCACAAGGAAAAAACATTCCAGAACTAGAGTAGCAAAAGAGTACGTTCTGTAGAAAATAACCTTCATTTTTTTAACAATTCCTTGCTGCCAACCCAAGCTGGACAACAGATTTAAAAAAATTCCAGATTACTCTCTGTATTCAAAGGCCATATTTCAAAATGAAGTGAAATTAGATAGTCCTTTTGTTTGCTTTGTTACATGTTGGAAAGTATTTAGCCAACGTGAATACCTTCAGAAACTTTCTGCCTTGGTGCGTGTCACGTACTGCGCATGGAAATTACGCTTGATCCAGAAAAATAAACATCTTAAACAAAGAACAGCTGATTTTCAGCTGCTGGACTTCATTAAAAGCTTACCCTAAAGGTGACCTCTAAAGACTTAGCAAAATATATATTGGAACAGGTAGAAAACTTCCCATTCTACTAATGGGGAATTTCTGAGAATGCTGAGGAGGTACTAATTCAGAGCTGGTTACCCATTGCATGTGTATGAGCTGATAAATCGAGCAGCAAACGTCATAATTCTATATTTCAGAGGTTTTAATCACCCAGTAATAAAGAAACATATTGACATGAAGTGATACATCAGCCTCTTCCTTCTTTAGTGACTGAGCACGATTGGCCTTGTATCTCCTGACTTCTTTGTAATAAAATGCAAACCCAGTCTGAACTAGAAGAAAATCTCAGGGTCTGCCAATTTTTAGTAAAGCTTGATTAGTTCTGGTCAGTGGAATCTTTTATTGACTTTGCAAGGGCTGAGAGAGGAACTTTGTCGCATCCATCAGAGTTAACATGAAGAAGGAGAGATTATTATCTCTTTGGGCTCAGCTTGGTTTTGGCTTTCGCTCTTGTTTCCCAGACCTTTGTTTGAAGCTCGGGTGGAAGAAGGGAACTGAATTAACTGAACAAAGGGAGGCCAATATTCAATACAGAGAAGCGTGTGATTGCCAAGGTTCCTGTGAGGTTGATTGTGGTAGGTGATGGGGCATAATCGAGCATCTGAGCAGCTACTCCCACAGAGGGGATGCTACTTTTGATTTTTCCACACATTTTTCTGGCTGGGAGAGGCTCCCAGAAGTGACAAGGGATTCTGTGCCAGCTCTTCAGAGAGCCCACGGGCACACAAGGCTCCCTGCACGGTGGCTGGCATCACTGCTTCCCTTTGACAGTCTGCATATTCCTGAGGGAAACATTTTGATATATATGCACTCTCTTGATCCTGGGAGCTTTCTACTGAGAAGCATTTTTATATTGTAAAAAATAGCTCTTACAATATAAAAAAGCACTTTAACGGGCCACTATAACTTGCCTAATAATGTTTTATTGGTCGTTTTACCATGCACAGTAGTTTGCACGCCCTCAGCATCCATGGAGGTTTCTTCAAAACATGATCTTTGTGGCTGAGAAATGAGATGAATAGATAAAATAAAAACGAGAGCCCTCTCCCCAGCTTGTACATCTGAGACTCATCTGGATCCACACGCTCTGGCTGGATGCGTAGTCTGAGGCGGAATTTTCAATCAGAAGATATCTCTGGATTATTTCTAAGAGCTTTTCAGATTGGTGATAGAAGGAAAGACCTACATTAAACTTAAAGGGGAGAGAAGGGCGACAGAATGACTGGAGAGAAGGAGATGGTAGCAGTATAAAAATATTTATCTTTCCATTTTAAAAAGTGTGATAAACTAAAAAATATTTTGCTATTGCATACATTTTCTCAGCAATGAAGTATGGCGTTCTGAAACGTCAGAGGAAATACGTTTCTGGTAGTATTATTGCTTCCTTATCATGACAGAGTTTTAGCCAGAAATAGCTTTGCACCTTCACTTATTTAACAGCAAATTTTGTACTAATTTCTCGTACTTTGGGCATTCCAGGCATGAAAGAGAATGTCCTCAAGCTGTTTGGAGCCTGAATGGCACAGAGATTGTTAATAGTGCCCAGGCACCTTCATTTAAACAATAGAGTAATAAATCTTCCCTGGCCCATTTCCTAGCGCACAGAGGCTTTGAGGGATGTCCCAAATGAGGTTACTTCTGTTGCTTCTACTCACGTATATCTGTATTTTAATTGGAAATGTACCTTTCCTTAAAAAATAGCCAAACTGCTTTTTAAAACCAAGATACACTTTATATGTAGATCTAACTGCAATGAAATGTCAACTCTTATTTATCATATTGTATTTAAAAGTAACTTATGGTATTTTCCTATTGATTATTCCATTTAGCTCAAATTCATTAAGTTCTACAAATATTGAGTATTATCTACACACTGTTGGAACTAGCTTGGTTTCCTTGATAAATGCTTGGGTGTTCTCACCATTGGTACTGTGCAGATTCATTTAATATCTTCTGATAGAAACTCCGTGCTGATAGCTCCGTGAAATTGCTTTCTACCTAAGAGATTGTTTATGCAAATCTTCTCTGAAAGTGAACACAGAAATAATTATAACTGACCAAAATTCATCCAAAACACAAGGCACTGATGGGAAAACAACTACTCAGAAGGTCACAGTGGAAATATTTTCCAAATAAAGTAGCTTCACCCATCTCACTTGGTGGGAAACTTGATATTTGAATTCCTAGGTGTTCCCCTTGTTTCCATGGCAGATCCATACCCAGGTTTCTAATATATTGATGGTAATTTTATTGTGTGAGATAAGAAATAAGTAAGCTGAGTGTAGACAGTAAAATTATTCAGACTAACAGAGGAATAATGGGAGAAGTGTTAACTAACAGAAGAACATACTGCCTTTTGCAGATTTAGATATACCTAGGAAAATATGTTTTAAAAGTATTACTTATATATAGTATATATTACTTATATATATTACTTATATTTGACTGGTAAGAACTTGCCAGTTTTTAAGTTAATTTTTGTATTATGTCAAATAAGACGAATGATACTGCTAAACAGGATGTTTTTCTGTGTGTGAAATCTAGGAGAGAGTGTCCTGCAGAATTCAAAACTGGTCCACATGAAGTGTCTTTTATTAGGTGAGATAAACAACTTAAGAAAATGAACATTCATACATTCAGAAGCTCTATACTTTTATTTACTCTGACACAGAGACAAAGTTATTATGGGCTGCATCCTAACATTTTCAATACAAAGGATGTCAGAGCAGAACGGTGATTCCATGCTGGCTCTACGGAATCACGGAATCACGGAATTGTCAGAGTTGGAAGGGACCTCTAGAGACTATCTAGTCCAACTCCCCTACAAGTCAGCAACCCTCTATGTTTCAGTCCGTGAACACAAGGAAGTTTTGAAACTGCATCCAGGTACATTTGCAAATGCGTTTTACTGAAGGAAGGTGAATATTGAAAAATTCCTCAGTCTAATTCAAAGGAATTTATTTGTCCAGTTCCCATCATTTTATAATACGACATTAAATCAATAACTAGGACCTTCGTGTCCCTTTGCAGGAGGCCACTTGTTTGGCAAGTCTACCAAAGCCAAATTTGTGTGATTTAGTTAAATCCAATTGTGAACTTTTCAAGTCATTGCCACATTTTATGGTGACATAATATTTTTGTACACCTAAAAGATTTAGATAAAAGAGTTTAAGAGCATATTTTCCATTGAAGAAAGAAGTTAGTAAATCTAAAATAAAAACTGAGGAGAAATCAAAAGGATCATCCAGACTAAACTCCCCCTTTGAGAATTAGGTTTGTATTTGCTTTATTTGTCTCTTGCCTTACCCCCCTCAAAAAAATCAAACCAAACTCTGGTAACTATGTAAAGGCAGCAAATAGCTCACTTCAAGCCTCTTTCTCCTTGCTTGAGTCCTTTGACCTCCCTTACCAAACTGCAGTTTCTGCACTGACTGGAACCTCTAAAATCCAGTTTAAAATACACAAACCAGATGCAGGCACTAGAGGGAGACATGAGCTTGTGAACTTAACCCATGTATAACACAACAATGTTTAAGTCTTGTGAGAAATTTCTGTATAGACCAGCTGAAATATTAGTTCTGAAGGAATTCCTTAGATACAAACATTCTAAGAGTTTAATGCATGATTGGTAATGGTTTTGAGAGCCCTAAGGAGTATTTTAAGATCTCCTCCAAATTTAAATCAAGTTGCTTAGTCCCGAGTTATGTTTTCACTAACATACCAGCCGTTAGAAGTAGTCTTTCAAATACACTATCGGAATCTCTAAGACTTACAGAAGTGCAAGGTAAAGAGAGCAGATTATTGCAAGGTCTTTTACAAAATCTTGTGTTTAAATCTGCCTGTATCCCTATTTCTGCATACAAACTGATGTCTGGATTAAGCACAATTTGAGAAGAGATACAGCCTGATGATAGACAAATATGTGACATTCAGTTTGAGATTTTATCATGGAAGAAAACTTTTTACTTTGTTTTGCAGAGTATATTTTTGAAATGAGAGATGCAGATTTTGATGTAGGTTTATGGTTTAATATTAAATGTCACCGTCTGGGGTTTATTTTTATTTTATTTTTATTTTTTAATTTTTATTTTTATTTTATAAGCTTTTTTGATAAAGAAAAGTATAATAAATGCATTGTGTTATTATTGTAATTATAACTATTTTTAGTTATTGGAGATAACGTTACATCCAGCCGTCTAACCTACTAATGTTTTAGACACATGGAACACTCACTGTTTATAAGAACCTAATCTTTATCTGGTAAAGCAATCAATTAAGATCGAGGCAGTTTGTGATCTGTAATGGGATATTGAAAGATATGTACAGTTTGTTTGTACAAACCATCTGTATAAAATCAGGATGTTTACCCAAAAGTATCTCAAATCAGATATTCTTCTTGGCCATATTCGACTGTTTGAGAATAGTATTCTGCTTTCTCTGCTTTTTCTAATTCCATTGGCAACAGTGATTTGTGCATGTAGAATATGGTTCATACATAGCCTTTTAAAAACATAAAGTGTTTATTTGACATCTTTAATACTTTTTATGGTAGTTATTTGATTTTTTTTTTCAGGGTAACAAAAATATATTTTGCTGATATATTACCCATGTTAAATTTTTCTATGAAACAGTGTTGGTGGGCCACATTGCCCAACGAAACAATGTGGCTTGGGAACTATGCACTTTAAAGAGAAATTTAACTCTTCCTGCTGGGTCTGAATCCAGCTTTGGATAATTTCGTCATGCTCTCTCAGAGAAGATTGGCATAATAATTGGCTTCACTTCCAAGAAAGCAATTTCTGTGTTCTCTCTGGATAACGCTAGTTTACCAGTTTCTTGAGGTAACATCCCCCAAGCTCAAAAATTATTGCTGGAAAGTAACTCAGAAAAACATTCTTAATTCATACTGTGCATTACACGAGGAGCTCAAGTGTCCGGTTTATGATTCAGAATTTAACCTCTGTGCATTTCCATTAATCTTTTCACCTTGTGTCTTCCATCCCGTAACTTTGATTACCTGTATTTTCTTTTTCAAATTATTCAACTATCATAGAAAGCACCTCAGGTAATACTAGAATAGATCTCAGTAATAATAAAAAAACTATTTAACACATACATAACAATCATGGTGGTAAAGATGTGCTGTGAGCAGAGAAATAATTTCTATATCTTTGAAAGAAAATATCTGCCATCTTTGAAGGCGTGTATTTGCTGTTCATCTAGTGCTGTACAGGTAAAGGCTTCACAAGAGCAGGGCAGGGTGGCTGCGGTTTTTCATTCATCTTTTCTAAAGAGACAGGAAAAAGGGAAAGCTTCTTTAACAAATACATTCATTATGCTTCTCATTAAAATGAATGAAAACAGTTTAATTGTGCTCTCTGAGTTAGAAGCAACTTCTATAGCGTCAACGCTTCTCCCAGCGACAGTTTTTGCGCTAAGATAAATATAGTGCTCTAGGATCCTGTGTTTTCACTAGGAGGTGCATTCACAGAGGTTCATTATAAAGACCCCGTGACAAATCTGTGCCGTTGAGTTCTCCAATTATGCAATTATGCACTAGCACAGCGTGTATCTCACTAACCTGCCCCGCCAGCTCTGGGAAATTCTAATAGAGTTGAAAATATTTTGCCCAGATGCCTCTGAGCACTCACTGGATGTTCAGGTGGCTTGAGTTTGCTCTAAGGTTAACTAACCGGGCCTAACATGCTGCTTTATTATAACTTAACGATTGGAAAGATGCTTCATAGTAATTGTCTATTACAAGCTTGCTTTCTTCCTTCAATATAAGCTATTTATCATTTAAAATATCATTTAGCTGGTGCAGAGAAAACCTTGTGCAAAGAAAGACCGTTGATTTTGATGGAATTCACCCTACTTAGTTGACATGGTTGACATATAAGCTTTGCTAATGTCAGGAAAACTTGATGCTGAACTTGCCTTACAGTATAGCTCTATATAGGGTCAACTTAAAGTCACAAAGACTGACCCAATTAGGTAAACTCTTGGAGGGATTACATGCATATTCCGGACACTTATTAGCCAGAAGAAAATCACTTTGAAGTTTGAGATACGTAAAGCTGAAGACAAGCTAAATGCAGGCTCTTGGATATCTCCAACATGTTGTGTAGATTAGTCTTACTAAAACACTTTATAGTTTTATAGGGCTATTTTGGAACAACTCTTTTACATGCGACTGCTAATCAGCTTGGAGTTGTCTAAGCTCTTATTTGGGCCTTTTAGGTTTTTTGAAAACTGGTTAAAAAAACCCCAGGCTGTGTATCACATGCAGGGAATTGCATTAATTAATCTAGGGATAACAAAAAGGTGTTTCAAACCCATAAAAGGAGTATAGTAGTTGTGAACTTTTTGATACAGTGCTTTCATAATTATATGGCAGGGTAATAAATAGAGTAAGTTTTTAGAAGACAAGACAAATGAAGACTATAGGAAGGGAGATTTTTCTTCATAGCATTCCAGTTTCCAAGAACAAAATTTTCAGGTCTTTCAAATTAACATTTAAATAGTTTCTAGCTAAGAATTACCTAAAATTAAAATGGGGGTTTTGTACGAACAAACAATCAAAAGTTTGGGATTCAAATGGAATTGAATGATACAAATCCCATTCAGCTTTGGGATTTGTAATTGGTGAGTTAATATTGCATACTCTTGACTCATAATTCCCATCTTTGAGAATTTTAAAACAAAGTTGAGACTTCCAAAATTATTAATTCATCTTAAAAACATCTTTTGATATTCTATTTCTTGATGATGATTTTTACCTTTTGAAAATCATGGTTTAGTGATATAATAATGAGGGTAATATTAGCAATATAATAATAAGCAATAATATGAGTGTTAAAAATACCATTATTTTTTTTTTTAAGAGGGATTTTCTCATTTTGCTTATTACTGGTTATAGAGAGATCTGTAATAAAACAATCAAACTTCTTTAAAGCTCTGTAGTGACAAAAAAAAATACAAATGTCCTGTCTCAAAATACTTACAGTTAAAATTAGACTGAAAAAAAAAATCAGCATAATGAAAAATACTTAAGAATGAAAGTACATTAAATGTATCAACCAGTCACACAATTCAGCGCTTCCCATTTATTCTTAGCCAAAAAGGACCAGGAATAGAGTACAAAAGTCTGTTAAGGCTTCGTTTCAATAATAGAAAACTGAATTATCCCAGGAACATAAGAAAGAATTTCTTCAAAATAGATAAAATCTTTTGTCTTTACTGTTTTTTTCAGGAGTCCTTTTGAAAAATCTATAACATATTGTGTTTAAATAGAATGAAAAAAAGGAGCTTGTGTTTACCTCTTGCAGGCCAGTGCCAAATCCAATGGGGCACACACTTGGAGAGGACAAGGTAAATTGGATGTTGAACAGAAAACGGGTAGAGAAGCCAAATTCAGCCGCTGAGTCACAGTGCATTTCTGTTACATAGCAGACAAAAACTGTGTTTAGAAACATGAAGTATTAGATTAAATCGCATATATATTCTCAGTGATGTCCTAAAGGGACACTGCTGAACAGAGAAACTGCTAAGGACAATTTAATCAGCAGCTATCACTCAGTTATCAAGGTCAGTTGCCTCATTTCCTCTGAAAATTTGTTCGTCTTTGATTTTGGGATTATTTGTGACACCGTTTCTGTACTCAAATCAGAAGTTAGACAAAAGGAAATTATTATAATATTCAAAAATAATATTTGCTATCACCTGACATCATTGGCCTTCTGTGATGCCAGTTTAGCTGACAGAAGAGGCTCGTCTATTTAAAACATATAAAAGTGTCATTATTTCAGACAGACAAGAGAGCATTATTTTGTCTAGAAATTCTACTGGGAGCTCATCCCAACAGGGACAAGCCATTAGCAACAGTCTATCTATGAATATGCTTGGCCTTCTCATGGAAGCAGAAAGTAGGGCTGGAAGAGGAGAATAATTACACAGCCAGGTGGGAATAGGCCTTTTGTGTCTCAACAGACAGAGTGTGAAACTCAAATGGGGGGCAGAACATTCAAAGTAATTGGGAACAGGATCTGGGGGCTGTAAAAAGTCATTTTTCTCCACTGCCAGGAGTTAGTGTTTCATTTACACTTCAATCTATTATGGTTGTAGATGTCCTAGAATTGTTTGGATGCCGTATTGTGTGCTACATAGTTTATCACCTGTCATATGGTAAATTGAAATATTAGTTGATTATACTGTCAGCTCATTCCTTTTTTAAGATGTTTCATTGCTTCAAAATGTGAGAAATATCATCTGGAGAGTAGTATAATTCCCAACATTCACGTTTTGGTTTTGACCCCTCAGGAACTTCAGTTTCTGGAATTCAGAGAACAGTGTAGTCCTTTACACTCCAAGTCTACTCTAAACTTTCTGTCACCCGAAGCTCCTCCATTGGATCTTTACCTCTAACTCTGCCACTAAACCCATGCAAAAGAAAGGAAAACCAACACATTTGAACATTTTTACCTAACAGCTCAGCTGAAAAGTGTTGTTGTAAGAATTTTAGTGGATTCTCTGTAGCAGTTGGGGAAAACGAGGGATTGTTTTTTCATTAGCTTTTTTGGAGGGCATTATTCTTTTAATAATGCAAGAAGTATGTGCTATTTTCAGTCGCATTTTTGTGAATCAAGAGCTACACCATTGTTTTAGTCAACTGGATTTAATCCAGTGAGAAGACAACATTAAGAGTATTTTTAATTCCTGCTGAACCATATAGCGTTATTTTGTGTGGTTTCATGTCTGTCAGACAGTTTGTAAAGCAAGTATGGGAGGAATAAACTAGAATACAAATGTATGCCTTTAGAGTTGTGCTTTCTTGCATGCTGACTTCAAAACTAGATGACGCTGTGTACTATGGAAAATGTTTGTTTCTGTAACTTTTCAAGAAGAGGTAACTCTTAACAGTTTTGAGGAATGGAAATCACACAGATCACCAAAATGTAAATTATTAAATTAAAGGAATCTGCGATTGCCATGAAGGTTGTAGTTGATGCTGTGATTACAGTTTCTGTATCCCCAAAGATTTGAAATGGCACTAGAATAGGAACAGTTTGGTTGGTTGGTTTTCATTTGCACTGAAGTGAAAAGATTTTTGCCAGCGAATTAAGTCTGTGCTTTAGTAATTTTGGCATGAGGCATGGATTGTTCTGTTTTTATTATTTTTCAGTACAGATTTGTTGCATGCTACGTTTTTTAACATCCGTAAAATTCACAGGACATATTTTCTTCTATATAATTCTATGCGGAGATAGTGAGATCTTTGGCCATCTTTCTTGAGTGATATCATCTTTTCAGTGTTGATCTTACAGCATCTGCCATTCATTAGGGGCCTGACCAACTCTGCTAATAGAGTCTTATTGACTTTGATGGATCATCGGCTTTGGATTGTCAAATGAGAAAAAACCACTCCAATTCCTAAATTCCCCATAGCATGTATATGTTAAGATTTGCTGGATCAAAACATTATCAATTTATCTGTTAATTTCTGTTAACTTTTGATAAGACTGATCTAAAAATTATAGATGTAAGAACTTAAGCTGCCAGCAGAAATAAAATGTCTTCAAGAATAAGAATTTGAGTCATTTCAAAGAAAACTCATCCATAATACAGCACTAAATAAAGAAGCAGTAAAAAATCAGATTTTCATTTTCTTTCTGTATTTCATTATTTATTTTTTTTTTCAATTAATCAAAAAGACAGATTGGTCGACGGGTATCTGAAAAAAACGTTGCAAAACTTGTTTTGTAGTTCTATTCCCCAAATCCCTATTATTTGGTGTTAGAGGACTGTTGAGATTTTCTGAAATTAAATGAAGGCAGATACTTGCTTTGAATCCTTGTGACCTTAGCCAATAAACACATTTCATCACTATGGTTGCAAAAAACAAATACCCACTATTGCAGTGTATCTCACAGGCACATAATTAGTTGACAAAGAAGGATTTGCTCTCTGATTCTGGGTTAAAACCTGAATTCTTGAGGGAGAAAGAGTGCAAGTAGGGTGAAATGGTTAGATGAAATCTCAGATATAATATTCTTAATGTAGGTTTGTATTTGATCAGCTTTGATATATCCTTTTAAGAAATTATTCTGTTCCATGACCCTACTTTGAGCATAGAAATAGTGCTTGTAGAATGGCAGATGAACTGTTCCATGACATCTTTTCCAACTGGCATAATCATTATGTTCTCTGTGTGCCTGCTCCCTGGAGGGGAATAAAAATATGGTAAAAAGTCCTGATGTGGAGTCCACGTGGGGGACTATATCATGAGATAATTGCTGGGGAGGGAGGAGGGCAGGAGTTAATCTGCTGGTTTGAAAAACATTGCAGTAGAAATATTGATGTTGCAAAGCCAAGAATTCGAAGATTTAACATTTAGGGTTCTTGTGCAACTTCAGTTGCACATACATTATGACACAGGTTTTAATTACAGAGAAATTAAAAATTCCAAATATCATTCAGCGCACAAATACTCAGTATTTGTTTAAACTCCATCATTAAAAGTGGTCCAGAGCTCTATTTGCTAAATTGGTTCAAACCCCACTTGAGGAAAGCATTGTATGTTTCTCTATGGACTTTCAGATGATTTATTTCCTTATAATAGTTGTGTGTTGCACAAGCACTCAGACATTTATTTTAAATGTAGGGTACGTGACATGGGACGATATTGCTGTTCCCAGTTTATGGGAATCAAGTTGCAGAATCAGGTTACAGAATCAAAATAGAAAGTACCCACTAACATTTAATATCTTCATCAATGACATTGACAGTGGGATTTAGGGCACCCTCAGCAAGTGTATGGGTGGCATCAAGCTGAGCAGTGCTGAGTGGTGAGACCCTGGCCCATGTTGTCCAGAGAAGCTGTGGCTGCCCCATCCCTGGAAACATTCAAGGCCAAGTTGGATGGGGCTCTGAGCAACCTGGTCTGGTGGGAGGCGCCCCTGCTCATTGCAGGGGGTTGGACTTTAAAGGTTCCTTCTAACCCAAACCATTCTATGATTCTATGATTTGTTGCCAGATTAATAATTAATAATCAGTTTATTTAGCAGTATATTTTAGTATTCTCTCTGTTTCCATAAGCCTAAATTGCGTCTTAAACTGTTTTAATCAAAGGTACTTTGTCTAAAGCTACTTTGTCCTTCAAAAGTACCAGGCACAAGAGAGTACTAAGAGTGATAAATCCTGCCAGATTCATCCTCCACCTTTTCTCTAGTCTTGTATGAGTATTTCCACACAAAAAATTTCGTAAGTAAGCTAGTGACCTCCATTCTGTTTTCTTACCTGAAATGGCCGATAGCACTTATCTCATTTCTCATTTCTTTAATGTACTGTATTATTTTCTACCTACTTCATTTTTCTTCCTGTGTGAAAAAGAGATTATCAGTATGATAACTGGCTTTCTAGAAATGAAAGAAGGATAGAGTGAAGGCTAAAACACTGCAAATATTGTCTTGGTCTTGAAATGGAAAAAAAAAAAAAAGATATATCTATACTATATAGAGACATCTAGATGAGACATTAAATGTATTTATTGGCTGCTGGAGTCATCTTCTGTGAACACCTGAATCTTCTTCCACCCACTGAAAATTACTATTTCTGTGGATGTTTGTTAACCCTTGCCTTTACATAATAAGATTTTATGTGTGTGTGTAGATAAGATGAAATTTAGACTCTTTAATGAAAGAAGAAGGAGCATCCTTTAATATTTGGATATTTTCTATACAAATATAGTTTGAATAGTTTGAATCAGCTGTACTGGTTGAACAATGAAATAGGAGAATAAGAATATAAGAATAAGCTGCATAATGATCATTAAATACTTATTTAAATAATGTAATTCACCTGGGCAAGGGTCTTCTTGACCTGTGGGTGTGTGTTTTAATATTATAATGAGGACAGTTCAGTTAAGGACGCCTGGACGTGGGTTTTCACTGCCAAATTGCCATTGTTTGTAGAAACATCTTGATTAGATGTTCATTTAAGGTCTTAGTGTCCCAGGTAGACCAAATAATTAAGCTACAGACGTTCCTTCAAACAATTCCCCTTGATCCCCTCCTTAGCAGCTGCTTAGCAACTACCTACAATCATCCCTAGCTATAGAGCCAGTACGTAAAGCTTGATTACAGAGCCATGGTTAACTTTAAATTCGATGACAGATTTCAGTTGCAGGGCAGAATATAGATAGTGGGCAGATGAAAGAAGACAACTGAATAGCAGCTGATCTTCAGTAATAATTTCCCCTATAATCATATAGGCTGAATAGTGCAATCCAAAAGGACACCAGTGAGAGCTATGACATGGAAAGAGCCAGTGAAAATAAAATCCAGTTACAAAACATGTTTTTGATAAAGTTATAAAAAAAACCCAAGTGCCTAGAAAAAATGATTTAGAAATCTCTGCCTGCAAGAAAATAATGATTAAAAATGCAAGTTTACATGCAATGTTTGTTAGCTGAAGAAATGTGATTGTTGAAGAATATATCTTCAGTGTCCTGCTCAGAGGGAAAGCACCTGTTACACATTTAGGTGGCAGAACTTCCACAGCAAATTAGGAGTCCAAAATTAGGAACAAACGGTCCACTTGACTGCTTCTAATTGAAGATTATTAACTTCTGGGAGTGCTTTTTCTTTTGAAATTACGACCTCTGCTGCTGAGAACTTCATTTACAAAGGGAACAACTGGATCCCCTATTAAAGGATGTAGGAAAGTGAGTGACCAGGCAAACATTCATAATGTACAGTCAATTGTGGAGAATTCCTCAGAAATCAGGCCTCAAGTGTCTAATTAAAGCAATCTGTGAAAGCCCTTAGTTTAGAGCTCTTGGAATTCTAGGGAGGAAAGCCAGACTGGTTCAACCACTACAAAGCAATGACTGTAAATTACACATTATTAAATGATACAGCTTTTAGTGTTGGTGACACCCGAGCAGACATCAAATCTGAAAGAAATCAAGTGTTTTATCCGTGTTCTTTCACTTTACTGTTTTAGGAATTTCCTACTGCTATACTGAAAGACATTGGATTTTTCTTTAAAATATAGCAAAGGACTTGGTTGCTAACTCTGAGGAATATCAGAAATATAACTGAACCATATAAACATGAAATGAATTTATTAATCAGAGGGGCACAGGTGAACAGGCATAAAATTTTCTTGAATCCCTTAACCTAAAGGGGTTGCCTCGAAGCATCAAAGTGCTGTTAATCTCCATGCCTCCTCTGTTTCAGTTTTTCTTTTGCAAACCAAAAGAATTCTGATTAGTTCCAAACCTCACAAATTGGTTTCAGTTAAGACTTACCCTTTTCTCATGTGGGAAATTGCAATGTGCACGTAAATATGTCACTGAACATCAAAGGTTTCACAAACCACTGTCATCTCCGTTAATCCTGTCAAAAAAATAGAACACATCCACAAAGTTATGGAAAAACTGAGGAAAATAAGGCTCATCCACCTGGAAACAGACAAATGCAGGGTGATACAACAGAGGATAGAAGTTGTTGGAGGCTGGAAGTGCGATGGAGAGCATGACGTTTGCTCTGGTCTTAGGTTCTCCTCTGGGTACCTGGTCTAGGTTGCTACCTGTGAAAAGATAATGAGCTAATTGGACCTCCAGGGCATCCTGATGACATCTCAGGCTGAGACAGTAGCAGTTTATGATCATAAATTGTATGGACAAAGCAACCTAAAATGCAAAGTGCTCTCTTTTTTTCTAGAAGAATCTACATACAACACAAAAGTAAAGCAAATTCTAACAGGAATCACATTAAATTATTGCTGAGAGAACTAGAAATCCGTTTGCTGTGGAAGCAGATCTTCAGTAGGATTAACCTGTCAGGCATTTTATATGAAGTAATAGATTATAGGTTTTCCCCTGATTTGTAATTTATCAAAATTACAGCGCAAGTGTTGCGAATTCCCCTGTGGTATAAACTAACCTGTCTTTCAAGGCACGGAAGCAGTAAGAGGGAAGCAAAGTCGTACTTGGATTTGCTGTTTGGCTTTTAAGGGTGAATAACATAATAACCCCTCTCGCAGTGCATTCTTCTTGAGCGTCAAGGGGCCATAGGAATGCTCTGTCTTTCCAAAGCGCAGGAAGCCATGGATTGTCTAAGCTGCTTCAACTAAACTCAGTTTAAAATGCACATTTATCTTTATTTTGTCATAAGCCCGTATGAATAAAAGGTTATGTTTATATGAAAGATCCTGTTAAAACAGCTTGAACCAGATACTGAGTGTTTACTCAGTTTTTCCCCAGGTGTAATTCTCATTCATCTCACTAAAAGCATCAATTGAGCAATTCTTGCATACTCATCTGCATACACAGACATCTAGTTTGAAGTCTGAGAGACATGGAAACAAAACATTGCTATTTCCGGTCTATAAATAGGTGAAAATAAGCCAATCTGCAATCAATTTAATTTTGCTTTATTTATACAGTTGTAAAGGTTAACACCCAGAGTAGTTTATCGCTTTGATGCTTATGGTTCTTTACCACTTTAAAAAGTCACCCTAAGTTTTCTCTTCCCCAAATAATCGAGTTTTGTGATTAAAATTTTGTGGTGTGAAGAGATAAAGGAAAGCAAACAGGAATTATTTACTATTCACGAGGAGTCTATGCCGATAAAGCAATATGCTCCTTATCTGTTGATTTAGAAGATCAAATGAGGTACTCAGGTTACTTTTCTGTTTTGGTTAAGTGAGGTCAAATAGCCTTCACCTCTTTACTCTCACCTTCCAGTTTTTGAATGATTGTGATAAATTAGTCATTGATGGAGATCAGTCTTACTGAGATTATAACTTGAAATCGTTCAGAATAAATGTCGATTTTTTTTTCAGCACTGCTTACTGAGTGCAAGTGAAAAAGAGAAACAATTATTGTGTAAATACTGTGTAATGATCATGCTAAAATTCGATATCTCAGAGGAATCAGTCCACCTTGGAGAGCCAAATTACTAACGTTCAGCATAAATAAGCCCAGGCCAGACTGCTCTGCTTGAACATCCTCTCTGGAAGATATGGGTTAGGCTCTAACATGATTGCACTGGATGTGATTTTCCCCTTTTTGAAGTGTTCATGCCCTTCCTTTCTCCTAAAGTAAGGAATTTTGCTATAAACAGGCAGTGGTGGTACTGGCAAGCTCATTTTTGCATAGGTGATATTTTCTCCTTTTTTCCTGGTGATTAGAGAACTCATCTAATTGACCTAGATTCAATTATTTCCCCTCCATGACTGCAGTAATCAATGGAGGATAGTTTCGATTCCTTAGATTTCTACCTTTCTCAATAGTGCCCTTATTCCATGGATGTAATGTGTAATTCTCCTGTGAAAGCCATGCTCTTGTAAAGAATTGAAAATTCACCAAACCAAAATGAAAACGAGTAGGATTCTGTAGGCTAGTTCCAAATTATTTACTTATATCCTGGTTCTTGATCCAAGAATCTGTGTCCAAGAGAGCAGCATCTTCCTACAGAGCTTTACATCCTGGGCCTCCTACTGATCGGTGGGAGAAAGGCAAATCCACATTCTGGCAAAGGGGAGATGAAGATTTCCAAGACCCACCTTTGAAATTCTCCTCCTTTCAATAGTTGAGGTGGATGAAACTGGCAAGGTCATATTTTCTCTTTCCAAGGATTCCCAAATGGCATAGATGATGTTCCGAATGCCTTCACTGTGCCTGGCCTAACATAGCCATCACTACATAAGGTTACTTTCTGTTCCATTATCGTGCCAGTCTTGGTGGACCTCAAAGTGGACATGAAGGCTTCACCTAGAAGGTTCGTAAGTCCTGTTTCTTCTCTAATTCCAACCCTATAATTAAAGGGCGCAGTTGCATCTTCTTTCTGAACAGGAACAGGATCATTTGCTAAGTGTTAAGACAAAGGCAAATTCTCTCTTGCGCAACTGAATTCCTGGCACCGTTAATCCTGCTTTGCAGAAGGGAATACTGCACCATTAGCATTCTTTTCTGGGAGGTTGACTTTTCAAGTATCCACATGTATCTTTGTAAGGTGGTGATGATGTGCAATCTGTGCAACGCATTGGGGATAGGAGCATAAGTGAAAGAGTATTGCTGTTTTAAAAAAAAAGATGTCTGGAATTGCATTTTCTGAGAGATCCCGTCCTTTTGTTAAGGAAATTCTGAACACACGTACAGCGCCAGATACTAGAGGAGGTGCAGCACCACAGTTCTTGGGTCCTACCCTGTCTTACTGGCCACACTCTTCTTAATGCACCCCGGGAGACCATTTGCGTTCTTGGCCACAAGGGCACAATGCTGGCTCATGGGCAACTTGTTGTCCACCAGAACTCCCAGGTTTCCCGATGCAGAGCTACTTTCCAGCAGGTCAGCCCCCAACCTGTACTGGTACACAGGATTATTCCTCCCCAGGTGCAAGACTCAGACTGTGTATGACCTACCACTTGTTATTTTGCGTTCTACCTCACACCCTTCTGCATCCCATCTGAGAGCAACATCTCCCCTGCCTCATGTTGGCAGGAGAGTAGATATCTCACAACCTTTCTGCTTGTTTTTGTCTAAAATGGGGGTAAAAGTTCTGGAGGGCAGATTGTGCTGGAAGCCAAGGAAACATGTTCCGTGCCCGGCAGCCTCCCAAAGATCCCAGGAGACCCTGGCAGTGGGGAGGTCGTGAAGCCCCAGTAAGATTGCACCACACAGAGTGGAAGTTGCACAAATCACTGCTGTCGACTGGCAGTAAATTATGCTTCTCCCTGCTCCAGGTTTGCCAGGGAGCAAAAGCTGGATGAAGAGTGACTCCAACTCATTTTTTCACTGGTGTGTTAGAGCTTCTGAAGCATGTTGTTGGGCTCCCTGCCTTTTTTTTTTTGGCCTCACAAGCAACTGTGAGTGCAGGCACTCCTCTACCTTATGGTAGTTGATAGGTAGAGCATAGGGACCTAAATAGCCATGGTGTTTTGGTGACTTATGCGCTACAAATCATTTCATTTTTGATTTTTCAATCTTGCTGCATTTTTTTCTACAATGAATTGAACATCACAAGTATCACCGAGTTACCAAAACATAACCATTGAGCTGAAAACATAACCACAGAGAAGTCATTCAGTGCAATGTACTATAACACCCTAAATTTGCCCATCAAATTTCTCTCAGTGAAATTTTTAGTGTTGCTTTTGGATACAAAATAAAACTAGTTAGTGAGGGTTCTGTACATGGTAATTCTTGGTGGTTTAGGAAGGATGAAACACTAAGAATGGTTGCAAAAATTTCAGCTGACAGAATGTAGAATTACCCTCTTTCTCACCTTAAAATGATATGTTATAGAAAATAGCTTACTAAATAGAGAAGTTTTTCCATCCTCTGGCTGAGAAGGAAGCTTTCTCCTTCTTCCATGTGGCTGTCATTTGGCAGAACATAAACCACGTGATGAGCAGAAGTAGCTTTGTAAAATCTACTTGTCCCCTTTTAAAAATGATGTTTTAATCTGTTTAAAAACAGGCAGAGGTAGAGTTTAATAAATTCCCTGTAGCATTTCTTGAACAAACTTCACCTGTTTGTTATTCCAGCCTAAGCCATGAAATATTGGACCTCCACAAAGTTTTCTGAAGCAGCTGGAAATACAAAACTTTCTGTTAGAAGTTTTTATTTTTTTTTTAATAATTAGTTATTTGGTTCTGAGCTGTGGTGGTGATGGTATGAGGATTGTTTCTTGAGCGCAGTCTTCACGCATATTGACTTTTGTTAAAGATTAATTAACATTGGGTATAACGACTGGCAATATCGTCACTGCAGGGTATGGCAGTGGGTGGCCAGGAGTAGTGAGTGCTGCAGAGTAGCGAGTTTTCCACTGTATAGAAATGAAAAGCAAATTTCTTCCTGTTACAAGAACAGGAATACTTTGAATTTTTTGTGACATATGCCATAAGTTTCGATTTTTGCCAACACTCTCCGGTCATTTGTATTTATTCAGATCACAATTTTCTTTGTAGAAATATAACCTGATTAAATCTGTCATTTCTTTCAGAGTTAGAGAAAGTGTGGGTGATAGATTTGGCTGCCCACTTTCATTTGTTTCGACCTGGCAGCAAGCTGGATTGCCTGGCTGGTGTACCTAAACCAAATGGCAAAAAAAATAATAACTGCTCTTATCCTGTTCACTGCAAGATTGCTGGTATTTGATTTCAAGCAGCTTAGTTCAGTAAGGAAAATCCCTATAAATTAGCTCTCCCTAAATAGTTTGGTGGTTTTTGGTGGTTTTTTGGTGTGGTTTTTTTTTTTTTTTTAATTGTTATTATTATATGTATCTATCTTGTATTTTAAGCAGTTCTGTTTCTTGGCTGTATTGGCCATGCAACATATGATTATTTAATTCCTTGCAAAACCACTCCAATAACAGTTTTCTGTCTTTCTTTTACAGTTTATCATGTCTCAGGCACAACAATATCTAGCTGGTCTTTAGAATATAAACCACTGTGCTCTGTGTGGGTTGAGAGACCAGATTTTTTTGCAGGTTAGAGCAGTGTGAGAAGTTAAGACGGGATCTAGTTTAGGCTTTGATTTAATATTCCAGGTTCAAACAGCTTTGGGTTTGCTCTAGAGCTGGCTTTTGCCATGAGTCCTGGCACAGCTTGTCTACCTTCATCTGTCCAAAATCTGCAGAAGTGGAAGCATAAACAGGCAAAACCAGGCAAATCAAATATTTCCAGAATGTGATTAAAGAAATTTTAACATTCTAAACCACCTTTTTGCAATGTCACAGCTGGTATTTTGTACTGGGGTAATGAGTCTGAATGACTAAAACAAATCAGATATGCAAAAGCACCTGAATATTAGCACAGGATTGTTTGTGCAGTATCAACTACTTTGTTATTTATTCATTGTTTCCAACAGTTAATCACATCTTTGGGTTTTTTCATATTTTTAGAAGCCGTGTTGTGCAACAAAATAGGGTATTGTGCCACAATAAATGCTGAATCAACAAATAAAGAGTTTAATGCAGGAGCTTAGGTATGATGGCACAAGTTAATGTATTTCTGAGCTTGGTTTGCTTTTCCACATACTCTATTCTGTGTAGGATGAGCATATGTATATGATTTTATGTGATGACAGATTATCAGAACAACCTCCCTTCTCTTGTCTTTGTATTTCTCAGCATTTTTAGTAAATGCCAAGTTTTGGAATCTATTTTTTAAAAAATTGCTAATAAAATAGCTATTTGTTGAGAGGAAGAAGAGGTGATTTATAATCAACAAAAGAAATCAGAAATCTGAATATTCAAAGCCAGGTAGAGAAGTGGCTGAAGTAGAATATTAGTAATGGGAAAAAAGACATTGATAACAAAAATATGTTTTCAAAGTATCTTCTTCTAATGTTATGTAAATATTCCAAATCCAAACCAGATGTAACTGATGCCAAATCAATTTCTGTACATCCTTTCCTTTCAGCAGCCTGGAAAGTGATGTGATTTCTGCTTAATGAAAATGAAAACTGGACCAGAAAGCCCATTTCATATGGCTTTATCTCCTGTAGTATAATTTCTGAGCTGTTTAGTGTCTCTGACTGAAGATACAAGTATTATCTGAAAGAACATTAAAAAAAAGGGTGTTAGTGCAAAAAATCTGTGAGAAATTGTAGATTATTGATAGAGAGAATTTAGGGGAAGATCAAAGCTGTGGTGGACTGGCTGCAGAACACAAGCAGGATGTAGTATTAATACACTTTCTAGTAAATAAACTGGATGCGTTCAAAATTATACAATCATGACAAATTGACATATTCATGCTGATTTACTACGGGCATTATTCTTTCGAATGTTTTGCTTAATTCAGATTCGGGTTTTCACTGTTGAATTCTCTACAGAGTAACATAAGGGAAGTGCAGAGTTTAATACTAGAAGTATTTCTTAAAATCTATCCTGGATAGTCAAACCAATGATGGAGGCTGATTAAGAAAAAAACCAACACTTTTTATCTATCTCACACACTCCAATTCCATCTCCAGTCAACATTTTTCTGTTGAGCTCTTCTTATAGACAAAAGCTGCATATTTAAAGCTTCTGTGTGTGAAACTATGTGATTTCATATATATAAAATAACCTGATAATTACAAATATTCCATTGCAAAAATTATCAGTTCAAGCAAGCACAACGAAAGGAGGTAATTAATTAGCATTCCAGACAAACTTCTAAATCACTGTAACTTTGCTCAGGTTTACATTTCTTATTTTTTTATTTGTTTTGTTCAATTTGCTTGATATACTGGGCTTTAAAATGCTGCCTTTTGAGTTGTAAAAACCTTATTTGTATAGAGAAGAAATAGGTAAGTCTAAAAAATGTAGAATTAGCAGAATACCTGCATGTATATAGATTATCTGTGAATTCTGAGTGTACAGTTTCCCACAAAGTAACCATTCAGAGTGCTTGAAATTAAAAATATCAGAACAGAATGTAGATGTGGAGATTGAACTGGAAAATGCTGTATGTATAAGGATTACTTCAAGTGCATGGAATCTTTTAAGTTGAGCATGGGAATGTTTTTCATCACATGAAATGAGGTAAATGAGCTACTTTATGTGAAATAGCATGCAATTATCTCTAAGTATAAATTATAAGTATAAATTAACAAATACTGATAAAAAGCAGGAATTTTTCCTATTTATTAGACATGAAAATAATGACTAACAGCTATAATATTAAAAGAAAAACAATCTATGTATGAAATTTCTTTGGCCTTTGAGTAAAATTTGAATTTCTTACACCTATATATCACCTTTTTTCCAAGGGTTTTTGAACATAGTGCTTTCATTTTGGGAACTAAAATAAAATTGTGGTAGGAGTGTAGAATAGTCCATGCAGAAGCCTGGGTAAATGGATGGGAGTGTGCTTGGCATAAAAGACACTTCAAAGACTTGATGAAGTTGTCAGAATGACTTTATTGAGTTGTTTTTTGTTCAAGCTGAGTATAATGTAGAGGACCAAACATTACTCTGCTTTACTGGAAGTAAAACTGCCCAAATAACAGCACAGAATATTTTGTAATATGTGCATCTATAGGAATATCTGCAGGTGTATATACAGATACATCTACACTTCCTTTCCTCGAGCAGCAGGAGAAGAGTTACAAGTTCCTTCTGCCGCCTTTTTTCCCCCCCCTTGCTGAGTTGACACCAATACGGAGAGAATTAACAAAATGTTCTACTGACTTTTTTTGATGAGAAATGTTTTAGGGCTGCCAAGTCCCGAGTCATTTGTGCCTTGAGGGCTGGATGAGAAGGATTGTCAAGGAAACAAATAATAATGAGTTACAATAGAAAATGTTGCCTTTAGAAAATTAGGGAGATAGGAGCCAAAGGTCTACCAGACTAATCTGTAATTACCAGACTAATATGTAATTCTTTCACAACAGAACAAAACACTGCATGGATACCCCAGGTTTTGATGTGGAGAGTCTATTTGTAACTGCTTTAATGAGTTGTCAAGGAATATTAAGACGATAGGTGGCAAAGACACTTCTGACATCACGCAGAAAGGATTGAGTCCTTCTCTGAAATGTGTTCCCACTAACTGCCCGGGGCATTTCTACACACCTTAAAGAGGCTTTTAAAGCGATAATGTCATGTGAAAAACCTTTCTTGCTTGTCAATCCAAACTGGAATGGGATGTGATCTAATGGAAATTCAGTGAAGGCCATGTGAATTAATTCAATGGGAAAGGAACGTGTCTTTTATGTACTTATTGATGGATATTTTCCCAAAGTCCATTATTTTCCTAGAGGTCACTGTTTATTCACATTAAACTCTATGATGTGATTATATCATACATCAGGATTCAAGCGTTTATCAGAGCAAATAATTTAACATTGATATAAAGGGAACTTGGAAATGCTTCCCTCTTTCCTTCACCTGAACATTTCCCGCCTGGTAGCATGAGCTTATTTGGTAAAGCAGTTCTGGAAGAGCTTTTTCATTTGTTTGTTTAAATACTCATTGTAAGAGCTGTTGGTGGGCCATTGAACTAAAGTAACATTTCCATCGTGCTGGGTCAGAATGGAACCCACGTCTTCCAGCTGGTGGCCAACATTCTGTCAGCAGCACACAACGGAAATCCAGCTGCTATAAAAGATAAGCATCAAACCTTCATTTCCCCTGGTGTTTTAAATTGAACTGGTGTTTTAAAAATGAAAATACTGTCACTTTTCTGCTTCTATTAGTTTTGCTTCTTAGTGTAGATTGTATACTACACCCTAAAAGATTACCACTGGAAGGAAAGCATTAAAACGGAGCCTGGCCTAGAAGGATGGTTTCTGATTGAAACATACTACTCTTTTCTCAATCCACCTTTGAAAAATAACCAAATAGGGCCCTTTTTAGTACAGACCAGATTTAGTTTGCAAATGTAAAGAACACAGGTTCAACATGGAATATAAGTAACTGGAAAGGCAATATATATATAAATTAGGAGGGAAATTATTAGAGATACAGAGAAACATCTACATTGGATTTCTAGTCCTTAATTCAGTGATGTTGTCACCTTTTCTAGCATCAAATAACTCTGTTTTGGAAGGAATCGATATACATAATCACAAATGACGTCCACGTAACTGGACGGAGGTTTTTATCCAGCAATCCAAGGGGAACCCAGGCAATTTTCAGAAATCGACATCTTCCTATCAGCCTTGCAGGGTTCTCATCCCAAAGATGAGAAAGGAAAGATAATGGAGAAATTGCTGGTACTCCCTACATCCATCTGTTCAGCCAAGCCTGAAAGAGGGGAGATTTAGATGAGATCTCAGGAGGAAATTCTTTGCTGTGAGGGTGGTGAGACCCTGGCCCAGGTTGCCCAGAGAAGCTGTGGCTGCCCCATCCCTGGAGGGGTTCAAGGCCAGGTTGGAGGGGGCTTTGAGCAACCTGGTCTGGTGGGAGGTGTCCCTGCCCAGGGCAGGGGGGTGGGACTGGATGATCTTTAATCTCCCTTCCAACCCAAACCATTCTATGATTCTATGGTTCTATGAACCCTTGCAAAGCTGCTGAACCAGCAGGACCTACAGCTTTTTTTGTCAATAAAGTGGTGATACGAGGTCAGTAAATTGAGGGTTTAATTAGTCAGCTGTCTAAGTGTATAAGCTGATGGTCTGAAAGCCCCGGGATTTGGAAGCTCACAGACCTAAATCTCATCTCTAGGATTTTGGTCATACAGGATTTCTGTTAAATAAACAGTCAATGGGAAAAGCTCTGGCCTTTTGATCTTCTGCTGTGGGACACCAGGTCCTGATTTGTGCCAAAGAGAAAGAAGATTCTGGAATACCAGAAAACTTTGTGCTGATTTATTCATCTCCGTCCCATTGCTGCAGAGGATGTGGGATTAGGCTCAGTGCCAAGGCCCTCTGAGCACCTAACTGCTCGTCACACTCCGATTATCGCCTCCCCTTTTCTCTCATCCCTCTCCCAGCATGGCTTATTTAGGAAAAGGATATAACAAAGAAACCACCAGAAATCGAGACTGGAAGCAGGGGGGAGCATGAAGAACCGTTACATGGAAGAGCGGTTGTCCAAGTAGCCACCACTTGGTCACAGTGGCCACAATGTACTGGCACCCAGCTGGGGTATCACACTAAATGAAGGCTCATTGTATTTGGGTTTGTTGAGGATGACATCCCTTTTCTCCCTTGTTTTATCCCAAATAACTACAGCTTTTCAGATTTTTTTTCCTCTTGAAATCTGGAGCTGAGACCCTTATGAAGTTGACACCAACTTTTCTCTGCTCACACTCCACCAGCCAAAAAGCTGCTTCACTTTTCCTTTTTAAAATAATTAATCTGGCTCAAAAATGAATTAGTGTTGACATCTCTTCTTAACAATACAGCTAGAAACTCTGAACGAACAGCTGTTTGGACAATCTTGGATGAAAGCTTTTCCCCAGGCAAATGCAGGAGGTGCATGGACCTGTGCGAGGGCACGTGGCTGCCGTTGCTGGTGGCCATCTGGTAGAATGGCCTGGTGCCCACGCAGGGGCTGAACCCACAGCGAAGGCTTCGAGGTGTCAGCGCTGCCTTCTCCGTGACAGTACTGCCACCTGGGTGCCAAATGGCTTTCCACAAGAGCTTCCATTTTTAGGTAAAAGGTAAAATACTAACATCTTTAAAAGGGAGGAAAAAAATGAGCAGAATCTGATGGAAAACTTGTTTTACTTTCAAACAAATTTGGTGTGATGACTTTATATATATGTGTATGTGTATATAGATATATTTACACATATTTATATGTAAAAATCAATTTATTGTTTTCTGTTGTGACAGGTGGCTGCAGTTACTCATTTCCATGAAGACTGAGAACTTGTCGTTAACCAGGCAAGTGATCTATAGATTTTACCTAAATATAGGGGAAGGGAGAGTTGTGGATATTTATCATTATATATTAGATTTATTTCACCTGGGACAAGATTGCTTACAGAAAAGAGATCACATTTAAGTACCTGAGGGACTGATTCTTTCTACCCCAGGAAATTGTTTAAATAACACAGGTAACTAAATAAAGGGTGTTGGATTTCCAACACTTCTGAGATATCCATCCCTTACCTAATGTTTCGGATGGAGTCAATCACCAAAAGCCCAGCAGAAATCTTTTCGAGGCAGTGAATGGAATTTAGAGTAATTCCTGCTGTAAGGCATAATCCTCCTCTGAGCCATTAAAATGACCCTGACTCTTGTATGCAGAATTATAGCCGCGGTGTTTCATGTCCTGCCAAAATTCAATACACAGAGTATTCTATTTAATGATGTTTTCTTCAATAGAACTATTTATTCTTTTATTTTCTTGTGGTCTGGTAAATGAGGTGCTAAGTTTTATGCCATGTCCAATAGTATTATGTAAAAATATGGGTCGGTTTAATTTTTTTTTACTGATAGGACCTTAAGTATGAAAGTGTTTGTGTGTTTAGAGCACTGGGCTACTGGAAATCTCACCGATGAGATGAATAAGAACTATGAGATTCAGAAGAAATAATAAGAAATAACTTCAGAGTATTCTACCTTTTCCTCTTCAATGGAATTTGAGTATTTTGCCTTTAAATGAATAGAGATTTATTGTTATTAAAGGAATTGTATTTAGTCATCATGAAAATGTAATACAACAATAACAGGAGTCAAAATGCATTTTAAGAGTTTTGAAATAGAAATATTACAAGAAAGTTCACCAGGGGGCAATGTTACACAAACTCTTCCAAGTTCTTTTTAGCCTGTGAGCAAATACTGTGGTTTAGGAAGATGTGCTGGCTTTAGGCTGCAGCGATGTGAGACTCTGCAATGATCATGGTTTTCTCTGAAGAGGGAACTTCATGAGTATCAGAAATGTATAGTTTTAACACTCCCAAACCACCTCCGAACTGGACTTTGGTATGAAGTGGAAGCCTTTCATCTGGGGATGGTTTAACTGTATGAAGAGCTTTCCAGAGCCCAAAGAAAAGGTTCCGGCATCAGTTTAGTTCTCTGCGTTATTTTAGGGCCACCTCCCAAAATAACGGCAACGGTGGAACACACTTGTACAGGCTTTTGGCCAAAAACTCATAGCAACAATATCTCTGAATCTGCAGGAAAAAAAACCAATGGTGTTTAGTTGGTATTTCAGTAAAGAAAAATGGTTCAAGTAGGCTCAAGTAGGATTTTTTTTACCCGGAACTGGTAAAAAAATTTACTTTCCATCCCTGCTCTATGACCTGCAGTTGTCCTTTATTGGATCTGTGCAGTGGCGTTTATGATGGTACAAAGAATAATCCTAAGGTTTTTTCATTGAATTGATGGAAAGTTTTATTTAGAACTGTCATACATCCTTAATTTTATGAAACATGAAACATTTCATGTCTGGCTTCATTCAAAATATTTAAAGTGCATCTTGTATTTTTAAAGTGGCTGCTGCTTTAACTTTTACTTAGGAAGTAATGACATTCAGGATACTATACTAGACTTAAAAAAATGGATTCCAAATCCAGCAGGGTTGGGGTATTTTATATTATTTTCAGCCTATTTTAAAGGAGCTAATGATTATATTTAGTCAGTTGAGTTTCTAGGCAGAAATTAAATCCTTTTTTTTTGTAATTCAAAAGCCACGGAGCACTTGGCACAGTGGTTCTGGGAAATATAGATGGAATTACATACATAATTAAGCTGGTTTCTGAATTAACTGATCCTATTTCAACACCAAATCATATGAAAAAAATCAGAATATTATGGATGTGGGCTAATTTGCATATTAATGTCAAGCTTATCCATTTACTGTATTACTGGAGCTGACTTCAAGTAATATAAACAACGTAATCTATGCACAAAGCAGATGGAGAGAGTTTGTAGCCCAATGACCTAATACCCATTTTTATATACCTGTTTATCAAGCATATAAAAAAAAAATCAGATTGCTTTCATTTGCCTCGAAGGGGACTGAATTTCTGTGAATTTGCAGCAGAATTTATGTGTTCTGAACAGGGATTTGCTGACAGCAAGGATAAATGCTCATCTCTAGCCTGCAGTAAACCTGCTTACGGGCTGACTCAAGTAATCAAAATTAAATAGTGGGTTAGTTAAATAAATAAAAAAACCTGCCTAACTTAGAAAGCATATTGTTTTTTATCTACTCTTATGGATTTCCTACTTCTGGAATTAACCAGCAGCATTTTTCCCAGCCTCAGAAGTTGCTCAAACCAGGGTGACAGAAATGATGCTGAATGGGCTGGTGCCGTAGTTACTTTTGGCTAAACAATAAGGAAACTCTGGAAGAAATCCAAGCTGAAAGCCCTGCAAACAGATGTGGGAAACCCAGCTTTTTGCACTCTCCAGACATGCCCTGATGGACAGTTTATGAAATATTGCTTTCTTTGATGTATTTCAGGACTTTAGATGTCCTGAAGTAGCGTGACGGGAAATCTGCATTTACCAGTCTGTTGGCCACTGCTCATACGGCTGCTCTAAATGGGTATTTCCCAGTGAGGTGAATTGGACATAAATAGTTCAAAAGTTACTAATTATAGTTTCAAAATACCCTAAGAAATTACTCTGCTTTTGACAAATAACTCATGAAATCCACATTGGTAGCTCTGCTATGCTTCTCGGCAGCCATGATGACTGCTTTCACTTCTTTAAAATGTTGTTTCATCACATCTCTTTGCCGGGAGCTCAGAAGAAATTTAGGGTTTATCCAAAACAACTTGAGGATCTTCAGATTTGTGATTTGATGTCAGGAGCAGACTACTTTTGGAATTATTTTTGATACCCCCCAGCACTGATAATTTGAAATAACTGTGTGCTGACGCTACGTTTCCCCCATCTACTACTACCTTTTTCTGTGACGTTCATAGCAGAACAGTTTATTGCATTGTTTTTGTGCTTCTACAATGTGCTTTTCTTGCAATAATGCGGAATTTTCAGCTTGTTCTGAAATTCATCGATTCTTCCCATCATTTTCTTTACCCAAGTTTCTCTTTCATATCCCTACATCCACACTCCTCAACATCATCTCTCTGGAATTGACTTCTACATACATCCCACTGGGAGTCTGGCTGCCTTAGAGACTATCTCTCTTTCTCCAGCAGCTGGAATTAATGAGGATATTGTGTCTACTGAAAAATGAGACTTTTGGAAAGTAGGAACAGGGCATTCTCAGTGTGTTTAATTATATTCAATCTACATATGGTATGTGGATGTTCTCTTTAATTGTTTACACACACATAAAATGATCTGTTTGGAAAAAGACATTTGCCTTTGTCAAATAACAATCTCAGAAAACTCATAGAAAAGGAAAATAAATTAACTCCATTTTCAGTGACAGGAGTTCAATGGCTTTTATATAAGAAGTAGTTAATTTGGGGATGTATTTTTGGCTCTACTGAGAACCAAAGCCAAAGATATGGTCCAAAAATCACACAGGTTTTCAATGAAATTCATCAATATTTTAAAAGAAATCAGGGTAAAAATAAGACATGTATCTCAGTCAAATAAATTGTTAAAATGCCCTTTTTGATTTTCCCAGGATGAACGTTGAAGTAATTGTACCTTAAAGAGTTTATATAAAAATTTTAAATAGCAAAATGTAGAAAGGTGCAATCCAGAAACATCAGAATATTCTACAGTATCTACTGTGTTATTTTATCTTAAATTCCACTTTTTTACAATATAGGGAAGTAAAATGGAAAGGAATACATAAAGATATAACAATGATAAGCTTAGTTAAAAGAAGAAATTATAAATGTAAGGGAAAATCTAATAGGAAGTACTGTTAAACATTGAGGAAAAGGCAGAGTGCCTTTTCTTTTTATTCATTTTTAGAGCCTGCAGGTGGTGTAAGTACCTTAAAAATGTTTTGCAGTTCCACAACAATGGTTATTTTCCTCTTTTCCACTAATATTTTATCCAAATGTATCATATGTTTGGTAAGAATGTATATTTTAATCTGGTAGAAATCTGGTTTTCCTTCTGGATAAGTGAAAGATGAGTTCACTTCAGATTGTTCAGAGTCCCATGATAATGAAGGTTCTTGGACTGTATCATCTGCAAATAATTGAAATTAATTTTATTCATTTATTTATAGGTTATTTGTGGTAAGAGAGTGGATGGGATACTAGAATATGACAATGGGTACTTTCAGAATATGAGAGAAAAATCACTCACCCCTTCTCATTTGTTTGGGTATTTGCAAAGGGTGCATACGCTTGAGCTTTCATACTGGTTTTGGGTACAAAAAATACAGGTGCCAAATTATCTTGACTCTTCAAATATATTATCAAGAAAAAAAAAATATTTACAGATAATGATATGTTTATGGTTTGGAAGTTCTTATACATGTTGGTGATTTTCTTGCATGTTGTCTACAGGCAACTAGGACTCTCGTGTCACTCGGTTAGCTCCTTTCAACACTAGGTTTGCAATTTTCTGGTGAAATGATGACCTGTAGTTGTGATCGATTCAATTCCAGGACTGATTTAACCATTTACTCTCCCAAAAATGGCATTTGTGGGCTGCAGGCAGGGTGGGGGGGGATGCCCCAGGGTGGGCCAGGCAGGGCCGCTAAAGACTGGGAGTTCCCTCAGGGTCCTGAGCTTTCTTCAAATACTGACTTTGTACCTTTGCTTGCTGGGCATCCCGGTCTACGTGGTGATAATTCACACTTATCACTTGCTTCCTGGTGAAGGAACTGCTCCTTGATCTACCAATATCAGTGGTAATATCCATTAATTCATAATATTGTAATATTCAATTTTTGTAATAATTTTCAATAGGTGACTTCCCGAGCGCTAAACTGCAAAATGAAGCTAAGTGCAAACTGCATCAGTCTCTAAACTGAAAATAGATAAAGTATTAGCGCTAAGTGCCCACATTTTGGGCTGCTTCATGCAGAGACTGTTGAATAAAGCACTACATTTTCTTTGTGACAAACGATTGCAATAAAGAGTTATGCCTGAAAGTCTTATTACTTTTATCACACCTACTCAGGAAAGGGTTGCCTTCTCACAAAACATCCTTGCATTTTTTTCACTCTGACGTCTTTAGGGTAAGAAACAGTAAAAAAGTTTGTAAGAAGCTGTGGACTGAGATACTTTCTTAGAAACTGTATTTTCCCTATGAAAATAAGATCAGACTGAACTCTCAAGTACCAGTATCGGCAGAGCTATGGAGGGGTGGGTATGGCCAAATGCAGGGGTACGGAGCATCTCCTGCCGTCCCCTGAATCTGCACAATACATCTGTGAGGTATTTGTTAGTTTATAACAAACCTTTTCCCCATGAATTACATTTTCACATTCCACAGTATACGTGCAGCATTTCTCCAGACCTTTGTCATACTAAATACGAGGATTAGTAGGACTTATTTATGTTGAAAAGCCAAAGAATCACTGCTGTTTGTATAACGGATCAATTAGTGTCATAAACGTCACTTGACATGTGAGATTAGATTGCCGCAATGCCCTTGATGCTGTTATGTTATGGTTAGCACCCATTTGTGAAATAGAAATACTTTGCTTCAAAGACCATAGAAAACCTTTTCTGAGTTGGATTGAAGTACAGCACCTTTTACAATGATTCCCCATATGATACTAAAATCCACTTAAAATATACTTTATCACTATAGAAGCTTTAGCTCTCCTTGTCTACCATAAGCAGAAAATAAACTTAGCATCTTAAGAGTTTGTTATGTTATTTAAAGGGAAAATATTACATTTAGCTTAACAGAAGCATAAATTTGCTATGAAAAGTGACTTATTGGAGCAGTTCTATGAGTCCAGATTATATTTCCACACTCCTCAGTGCAAGGAAAACCTATCATTATTTATTTATTTGTTTGTTTGTTTTACCCTAACAAGGCAACTTTTCAAAATAATGACATTTGGATATTCAGATCTGACAAGTTTTGTTATTTACAGTTTACCAGGGCAAAACCTGAGTGAACAGAGACACACAAAACTGGCTTCACACTTTAAAAAAAGCATCAGCATGTTTTGACAACTATCTCACTGATCTCCTAAAGCTTTGTCTGAAAGTCATATCACATATTTTAATCTCTATATCCTTTTCTAAGGTTACCTCTATGAGATGGGCGCTATTATCGAGATTCTGATCCAAAAAAATAAGTCAATATTTAATGTAGGCTCATGAGAACTATTAAACTTAATAGGAGCCTAACTGAACACTTAACTGAAAAATATGTGTTCTCTTAACTGAGAAATATATGTGTTGACAAATTTTCGGCAGAAACAAGTATGAAAAAATTACATGATGCTAATTTAAAACAAAAGAGTAGATAATATTCTCGAGTGCCTTACCCAGCTATTTGCATTTTTACAGAGAACCTGTAACATAATAGAATAGCAAGGCTTTGCGTTCGGATCAGATAGGGGGAAATGATTAAAGAACGCGAGAGAATCTGATCCTATCTTATTGGAAGAGATCAATATAGGTCTAAAACATTCTATGATTATAATCCTGTTAAAAGATCACATAGAATATATCCACTACGGGCCTCTCTAGAAATTGAAACACATCTCTTGAGGTACAAATGTAATTTATACAAACTGCTATGGTCAGTAACATTCCTAACTTGAAAAAAAATAACATATTTCATTTGAGTTTATTTTCCACAATTTTTCAGGGATGCCCTGCAGAGGACATAGATGTTGTTGGTGCTGAATTGTACGAGTAAGGCTTTAAAGAGTTGTCAGAGCCAGAGCAACAGTTCCCTGTTTGTCTCTGACCTTGGCACAAGGCGGCAATTAAAGTGCGTATTTATCACAACACGTAAAAAAGCATGCGTTGAAGCTGGAAAGCTGGTAGAAGAAAAGGGTTCTGCCAGAAAAGCAAGGATAGATACAGCAGTCCATGGCAGAGCTCCCAAGGCTGAGGCACCAGATGTGAGTTGTATAATTTGTGAGGAAAGATGGTCAGTGTGACAGTTGGAACGAAGGGATACTTGAACAAATCGGTTGCTGTTTACACGGGAGATTGTGAAGTGAGAGCATTAAGTGCACATACTTTATGGAAAAACATTTATTCCACTCTGTGGTGGTCTGAAATGAATAAATTTGATACAAATCATTCTGTGCTCCTGGGAATAAAACCATAGAGATTTTCAAGACAGTGGGAGAGCACAGAGCCGATTTTTCTATAACTTGCCTAATGTTTGTCTCAAGCACAGGGAAACGTATTTTGGGTTAGCTGAGAAGCAAGCATTACTCGAATTGTGAATAAGCTCTAACAGGAGAAAACTCCTGCCAAGCAGCCCATTCCCTGTAATCCCAGTCTCAGAAGGAGCCAAGGAATAAACAAAGTTGAACAAGGAGGAAACCACTTTATTAAGTATGCAATCAATATTTTGTGAATAATGAAGAAAAAAAGAAACGATTTGACCACATTCACTTCTCTGACTTAGTACTTCTGCCTTTTGTTATTCACTCTCTTCTGTTGCTACATTGTATTTTAGGCCTTTGCAAACCACATGAAAGGGGGCAAATTATTTCGCTGTCTGTTTTCTAAAAAAATTACATAAAAAATTATTAGTCTGCTGCCAAGAAAACACTTGGTTCCCCACAACAATCTAGTGAAAGCCTAACTAGCAGGCTCTATAGTGGAAGCCTACAGAGTATTCAAATATTAAAACATTTCAGTCACTATGCAAGGGAGGGATACAATTATATATGACAAGAGAATTACAACTCATAGTCAACCTTATAATGTTTTTATTTTTGTTATTTCTTTGCTTATCTACAGAGTACAGAATTTTGAAATGAAGCTGAACAGTGTTTTCAGAACCAGAAACTGCATCTCAAAGGTCTTTTGGTAGTTGAGATGGACAGATATGTTTCAGAAATGCCACTAGGCATCTACTGCCCAATGTGCAAAGGCACAAACTGTATTCTGTATTCTTGAGCAGTCATTGCACTTCACAAAATATGTAGCAAAAGGAGACCACTTCCTCCCTGAAAAAAATCATAGACATCGACTAGTTGGTTAAAAAGGTGTTAGACAGACAATGCAACTCTATAACCTCAGTTTTCTCTGGAAACAAGGGAAGAATTGGAATGCCATCATCTAGTACTGTTGGTTGGGAACCTTTACTTTCATAGCACAGGAGTTCCAGCACTAGAGAGAGACCAGAAAATCATGCTAATGTGCTGCTAAAATGTATCCCTGTATTTAGGAAATCATATTCTCTAGCCCGTGAAGTTCATGAATTCCAGTAGTCATTTGAGGAATGGGTGAGGCTAGGACCACTGGCTACATCTGCCCACTTTGTAGCCATCAAATGGCTTATTCTGCTCTTGACCACCTTTTTTTTCCATGTAATTTCCTTCCATTTTCTTCCATACTGTTAATGCTTTGAAACAGCTGTTCTAATCCCTTGGTTTCCCATGACAATCTTTTCTCTCTTTCTAACACCAGCTTAATATCCCAGGTTGTTTTCTCCAGTCATTGAGTTCAATCTTTCCATCCCAGCTCTTCCTCTAATTTCTTTTAATGATC
The DNA here is from genome assembly GCF_964106895.1 of Numenius arquata. Classification (NCBI taxonomy): domain Eukaryota; kingdom Metazoa; phylum Chordata; class Aves; order Charadriiformes; family Scolopacidae; genus Numenius; species Numenius arquata. The sequence goes on from NC_133585.1 coordinate 54,407,671, forward strand.
AATACTGTCTGTCTTCACCACCTCTTACTCACATGTACGTGCCTGAGCTCATTCTTCAGTTTTTGTTCCCACTTTCTTACCTGCTTTTTATGGTCAGCCTGCCCAGCTAATCTCAAATTCCTACCCTGCTCCCAGATTCCTTATCAAATATATTTCCCTTTCCCACTGTTTCCTGCACATCTTTAAGCAACCATTTTTTTATCCAACTCAGTTTTTTTCTCCCAGTCTTATTTTCTCCCACTTAAAATAAGATCCTTTAATGGGAGAGGGGTTTGGTTACCATAAAAAATGTACAGAGCTTCTGTTCCTCCCTTTAAAATCCATCAGACTAATCTGAAAAACTTTACAAGTTAATGAAACTACTTTAATTTTTTTTGTAAAGAGAGAAATGTAACATATGTCATGCTGATAGCTCACACCTCATGGGTTGGAACAGAGCCTTCAACAGAGAACATAGACGTCCTCCCCGGGCCACCTAATTCACACAGTCTGCTCTCTTCCTGACCTGCCAGTGTACCTCCCTTCCTCTTAAACTGGAGTGGTCCCACACCACTGGAGAAAGTTACAATATGGCAAAATTATTACAGTAAAATTCACTTATTTATTGCCAGCGGTGAGAGATGTTTTAAGGGTCAAAGAATGCCATTAAGATTGAACTTGCGCAGCTGATGCTTTCAGTGCTCCCCAGCTCAAGTCAATTTTCCAGAAATGAACTAAATTTCACATAGCAAATATTTATAAGGTGATACAGGGCAAAGTCTCAGATGCTACACTGTTAGTATTTCACAGCATTGTGGGATGGATTTTATGTGCTGGTGTCATATAAAACTTAAAATAACACAATTTTACAATTTGTATGTGAACAACTGCCAGGAATAGTTTTTTATATGTTGCCATCAAAAGAAATGATTTTCATGTTCAGCATAAGGTTCATAATTACATTAACCTTAATCATTTAACACTATCATAGGCTGCTAGACAGCCTGGAGAGGAATAATACTGTGCAGATTATGATTCTATGATTCTATGATTGTGGTCAGGCCATGTATTAAAGTACTGGTGGTGTTCAATAACACCCTTCCAATAAAATTATTTAATAGAAATGTAATTCAAAATTAGCATCAAAGAGGTTCTTTTTCTCTTCCTCTCATACCGAAGGGTACAAAAAGAACAAAAAGCAATGCATTCTACCGGTAGAGAAATGCACTGAAAGAAAAATGATCCTGCAATCCAGTTATTGGGGGTACAGAGGTGGTAAGATGTCTTGGTGCTAGTTTCTTGTTGCCTAGCCAAGTTCTCTGACCCTTGCTTTGTTAACTAAAATGCCCTTCTTTGACCAATTTACACCATAAAAAATTCACTATTACATTTTCATTGGAGCCAGATCAGGCATCCCCAGAAACTTTCCACCTTCTCCTTGTGTCCCAGACAGGCTCAAGTGGGATAAAAGTGTCTAGAAGCTCAGTCAGGATAGTATTTTAGGCTGCATTTTTGGACGTAGATTTTAGATGCCAAAATCCTTTTTCAGCTACAACCCCTGAACTATTGTCACGTGTGATTGGACTCAACCACAGCTGGCAATCAGACAGCTAAATAAGTTGTGGTCCTAATCTAAATCTCCTTTTCCTGCAGATATCTCTAGACAGAGGCTTCAGAAGTGTTCTGTCGCTTGTGCTAAATGCTTTTAACCGGTCATTACTGAATGAAAGCTGCCAGTAAATGTTTCTTTAGCTCTTCAGTAGATCATTAAAGTTCAAATTATTTTGTCTTGTAGTTCATTGCATTTCATTGCATTCGTCACATGACAAGTTAAAATTCATCGACAATCTACCTAGATTCTTTCAATGACTAATACTGTCACTGTATTTACTGGATGTATTTGTTTGAACTCTATATTCCTGTACACAATATTCATGAGAATATTGAAAAGCATCTTTTCACAGAATCACAGAAGGGTATGGAAGGAACCTCTGGAGATCATCTAGTCCAACCCCTAACAAAGCAGGGTCACCCACAGCAGGTTGGACAGGAATGTGTCCAGGCGGGGTTTGAATATCTCCAGAGAAGGAGACTCCACACCTTCTCTGGGCAGCCTCTTCCAGGGCTCTGCCACCCTCAAAGGAATGAAGTTATTCCTCATGTTGAGATGGAATTTCCCATGCCCCAGTTTGTGCCTGCTGCCCCTTGTCCTGTCACCAGGCACCACTGAGAAGAGTCTGGCCCCATCGTCTTTCCACTTGCCCTTTAGATATTGCTCAGCATCAATGAGATCCCCTCTCAGTCTGCTCTTCTCCAGGGTAAACAGCCCCAGGTCCCTCAGCCTTTCCTCAGCAGAGAGATGCTCCAGTCCCCTGATCATCTTCGTAGCCTCTGCTGGACTCTCTCCAGTAGTTCCCTGCTCGTCTTGAACTGGGGAGCCCAGTTCTGGACCCAATACTCCAGACGTGGCCTCACCAGGGCAGAGCAGAGGGGGAGGATGACCTCCCTCGACTTGTTGGCCACACTCTTCTTAATGCATCCCAGGATGCCATTGGCCTTCTTGGCCACAAGGGCACATTGCTGGCTCATGGTCATCCTGTTGTCCACCAGGACTCCCAGGTCCCTCTCTACAGAGCTGCTCCAGCAGGTCATGAAGAAAAATTATATTTTTCAGTTACAATATGCACACATTTCTTGATTCTTCACAAACAACATGCAACAAGACCACAAAGGTGCTTCTAATCATTGGTATCTGCCAAAAATCTAACCAGATGTGCTTATAATGGTACTGTTTTCTACAGGAAGACACGGAGATGAATAACACTTGGATCTGTTAAATTAAAGCAAAATTTACTTCAGATTAGTCCTTTTTCCTTCTAAGCAAATTCTTGTTGTGTCGGTAGTTCCCATACATGCCACCTATGCACAGACTGTGTCATAATGTCAGGTTTTCACTGTCTCGCATAATTCTGAAACATCTGCTTCCATTTCCCGCTCTTTGAATTTGGTAATGCCCTTCACGACGCTGTGGGGTAATTTATGCCTTATTGCCCAGCACTGTGCAATGGGTTACTCCAGAGCAATGTGCTTCACATTCCCACATTCCTGTCCCCGATGTAGGTAATATGACCCAGGGGGTCCAGGAATGGCGGGAAGACACACACACACACCACACACACACACACACAATTCCCTTTTTCCTGGTAGCTCAAGCATTGTGGTAGACCCTGGCTTTAAGCTTTTCTGCTGGATTTCCTCCCACCATAAATAATCCTCGTCTGGTCAGATGGGCTAGACCTAATTTAGTGTCATTTTCCATAAAACATTCACACTTTATTGTTCAAGCATCTGATTCCTGCAGAACTCTCAACAGATTGTCTACTATCTTTAGGGCTTTTCAACCTAGCTCAGTAGTAAAGAGAAAATGTAAACTGATCTACAGGAGTTGCTATGACACCAGTTCAAGCTTTATTTTTTTATTTTTCTCTTAGTTTTATTATATCCTCTGTAATTTCTCAAGTACCAGAAGTCAGAATTCTGACTTGTATATGGTTGGACAGATGATTTGGGTCTGCTTTTATGTTTAAAACTCTATCTTATGTCCAAAAGTATATAATCCAGTTTCAGTAACTTTACTTAAAAAAATCTGTTATTTGTAAACCATTGAAGGACTATTCCTCAGGAAGTATTCTTTTTAAATGATGTCTTAGTATGCCAAATTCATATAATGAACACATAGTTTCTTTTCTTGTCACTTCATGGTTCAACACAACAGCCTTGCAGTCCTCCTGAGTCCTGCCCCTTCTTCCAAAGGTCATAAACTCTCTTTTTTTTTTCCTTGTTTGTTGTGTAAGTTCTTACGTGTTTGCTGTGTCATTGCATTGTCCTCAACAGTTCTGATTTGCAAATGTGGGCACAAAGATATAAGTACCGTCCAGTTCCTTCTACCAATGTTTCTTGCATTGCACAGTTGTATTCTGTTATCCACTAATTATAGACAGACATGGAAGTTTTGTTTTGCTTGAGATGTTCCTCATCTATATGAATTGATTCCTCTTTTTAGGAATTCCACCTCTGTTTATACATCCAGTATTTCTGTCTGGCTGGTTGTCATTAGCTATTGCAAACCTCCCTGAGGACCATTGGAATTCAGGTGTTACTGCCACCGTTTTGTTATTGGTACCTTGTTTTCAACTGCCCCTAAGCTTTTAGATCCATTACACTTTGTGGAACACTTCAAAATTTGCTATAATGATGTGAATAGCCACCACCTAATATTCTAATTGCAGACCAGGAAGGTATCTGCATTAGGGTTCTCTCAGTGCCTTCCCGAGTTCTTTGTCACCAGACTCTTCATCAAGGAAAAGAGCTAAAGATGGCTACTGAACTCCTTGGTTCCAAAGCATGAGAAACATGAGTCAAATATTGCAAGAGAAAACCGAAGAATCATGGTATTCACGTTATCTACCTTATGTCTCTGATGACATTCATGGTATGCAAAGATTAAGCTGAGGGAAAGCTGAACCAGAGAGGTCTGGATGTTGGTCCTAGAGGAACAGAAGCCAACTGAACTTTGGAGTCTCTTTGGAGACAGGGAGATTGGAGGTCCTGTAATTTAAAAAGAGAGAATGAAAGACTTGATAGTATTCCTGAGAGAGGAGCTCATCTGTCTACAGAAAGAGTGGGACAATGCTGACCAAGTAAAACCTCATTTGGCAGAACTCTTCATGAAGCAGAAATTTTGTTTGGTAAACTACTAAAAAGGAACAGTAGAATGAGATGGAAAAGAGACTTCGAAATGGTCTTTAAAAGGAAATCCTAAAAAAAAAAAAAATATATAAATAATATATATATTATATAAATATAATAAATAAATATAATAATAATAATTATAAATATAATATAAATATAATAAATAAATGTCTTATCTAATTTAGAAAAATATGTGGTCTTTAAAGACAAAATCACTCAGCTGCTGTAATATTCATGATGATTGGAAAATCTTAATTCAGTGTGGAATCCCAGTGAGAGGACAAGAGGTGACAGGCACAAACTGGAACACAAGAGCTTTTGTCTGAATAGCAGGAAACACGTTTTACTGTGAGTGTGAGTGAGCACTGGCACAGGTTGCCCAGAGAGGTTGTGGAGTCTCCTTCCTTGGAGATATTTAGAAGCTGTCTGGACATGTGAGGGTGGTGAGACAGTGGCCCAGGTTGCCCAGAGAAGCTGTGGCTGCCCCATCCCTGGAGGGGTTCAAGACCAGCTGGAGGGGGCTTTGAGCAACCTGGTCTGGTGGGAGGTGTCCCTGCCCAGGCCAGGGGGTGGAACTGGATGGTCTTCAAGGTCCCGTCCAACCCAAACCATTCAGTGATTCTATGATTCTATGACATGGTCCTGGACAACCAGCTCTAGGTGGCCCTGCTAGAGCCAGAGGTTTGGACCAGGTGTCCTCCAGAGGTCCTTTCCAACATCAACCATTCTGTGATTCCATGAATCACCAACCCAGATGTAGGGCATTTCCAGTAGACTGTAAGGTGAGCTATCTGTGGTTCACTGAATCATGTTAATTTGTAAAAGCCATATTCATGTTTGATGAACTGGCATTTTCCAGTCAAAATGCGTTTCCTTAGAAAACTTCGATCCAGATTTGCCGGCGAGCTGAGATTTGAGGAAGCCTTGACATCACTGATGCCGTGAAAATTGTTTCTTTGGCTATTCTAAATCTACAGTGTGTACTGGTGAGAACTTGGAGATTTGCAAGCCATGGATAGAGGGACACAATAAGCAAGTAGGAAACCTGAGAAATATTTGGTGGGAATCTCTAACACAAGTAAAGTTTTATCAGAAACTGATAAATCCACTGATTTTGAGAAAAAAAGGTCTAGTATTTCACAGACTCCTTTAATTTCGTATCATGAAAACACTGCATATTCCCAGCACTACGTGTTTCCTGCTCAGTGCCTTTCATGAACTGGAAACCTTTCCTCAGTACTTTTGCTCTTCAAAAATAACCTCCCAAATTTAGACCTAGATCACTACTAAAGTAATCACATCTTGTTCCACATCTCTCCTGTAAATTTATAGAAAAGTTCTCAAATTTTTTACTACATCAAAACAACTAGAAGTGTTCTTCTGTGTTGGAAAATGGGAGCAGAGTAACATTCTCTGGATAATGTGTAACCAAGTGAAGCAACAGCTGGATGAAGGGGAAAGCTATGGCTTCCTGTCGAATGGAAAGAATTTAAATCAGAATTTGTAAAAATATAGTGCAGTATTAGACAAGCTCATAGGAATGAGAGAAAGCCAAAGACAAGCCAGAATATGTATATTTTCTTATATTTCTGGAAGACAATATCCCAATTTTACAGCTTTCCTATAGGAAATGATTTCAGCCAGTCCAAGGTGACCCATGTGCTTATGGTTCAATGCTAGAGAAAACCTGCCAAAGGTCACTTCAGATGAAAAAATAGAGAATAAAATTCTTGCTACAACTTCAGATTGCAGAAACAGAAACAGTCTTAGCAGCAGCCAGGAACAAAGAGACATAACATTGGAAGAAAAAACTAAATTCCATAGTTCTCCTAAATTTTGGTCCAGTCATACTCTGCTGCAAAAAAGATTACAACAGCAATGAGAACCTGCCAAATATAGATAATTGTCAGTGCATGTTCTGCCCCACAAAATATACTATGAAATATATTACAAGTGACATTTTGAGGCAGATTCAAAATGTATTAAAGTGTTTAGTGAAGTTAAAAGAAAAAAGTAATTCATAAGTTTCAAAGAAATAAGACATCCGAAAGAAAGACTGATTTTCCTGTAAATTCTTACAATTTTTACAATTCCTGTACATGGGATTTTTTCTTTTTCTGGCTGCACATAGTCTGAATATCTAGTTTAAAATATTAACATAAATGCATATCTAAGCCTATGATATGGCAGGAGAATTATCCAATTGCATGTGAATATGTAAATCAGAGCGAAGCATCACGGAATCATGGAATTGTTGGAGTTGGAAGGGACCTCTAGAGACCATCTAGTCCAACTCCCCTGCTAAAGCAGGGTTTCCCAGAGCACATCACTCAGGGCTGCATCCAGGCAGGTCTTGAAAATCTCCAGAGAAAGGGACTCCACACCCTCCCTGGGCAGCCTGTTCCAGGGCTCTGGCACCCTCACCGGAAAGAAGTTTCACCTCGTATTTAAATGGAACTTCCTCTGTTCCAGCTTGTGCCCGTTGCCCCTCGTCCTATCACTGGAAACCACTGAAAAGAGTCCAACTCCATCATCCTTCAACCCACCCTTTAGATACTTATAAGCATTAATAAGGTCTCCCCTCAGCCTTCTCTTCTCCAGACTAAAGAGTCCCAGCTCTCTCATCCTTTCCTCATAAGGGAGATGCTCTAATCCCTCAGTCCTCTTAGTTGCCCTACGTTGGACTCTCTCCAGTAGTTCCCTGTCTCTCTTGAACTGGGGAGCCCAGAACTGGACGCAGTATTCCAGTTGTGGCCTCACCAGTGCAGAGCAGAGGGGGAGAATGACCTCCCTCGACCTACTGGCCACACTCTTCCCTACGCAGCCCAGGGATCCCATTGGCCCTCTTGGTGACAAGGGCACATTGCTGGCTCATGGATAGTTTACTATCCACCAGGGCCCCCAGATCCTTTTCCTCAGAAGTGCTTTCCAGCAGGTCCATCCCTAACCTATATTGGTGTCTGGCATTCCTCCTCGCCAGGTGCAGGACCCTACACTTGCCCTTATTGAACCTCATTAGGTTCTTCTCTGCCCAGCTCTCCAGCCTGTCCAGGTCACGCTGGATGGCAGCAGAGTCCTCTGGAGTACAAATTTGTGCTGGAATAGAGCTAATTTTAAGAAGTACTGTTTTGATTGGTAGCTAAGTTGCTTCACAGTTCTGCTCATTAACAACTCATGCAGGACTCATTCTAATGAAAGCAACCGAATTTATGTAAAAAAAGAAACCCCATCCCCAAACCAGAGTATGTAGTAGAAAAATCTGTGTGATGTACATGTAATAAGCAGCTGGTAGAGCCAATGCGAGTCACGGTGGGAAAGTTACATGAGAAGCTGAATAAATATATTTATTAATTTATTAATTTATTTTATATTTATACATGCAATTATATTAATAATTTATGTGTTTTCATGGTTTAAGATACAGAAATCAGGTAGACGCCTAGAAACTAGTTTGTTTGAAAAGCAGATTTATTTGGCTTAATAGAAATTTACTATGGAACAATAAATAAATGCTGTATTTATTGTAAAAGAGCAGCTTCTCCTGATAATCAGCTGCAGTCATAAATCTTTTAACTGTATCTTTAATGATTTTCCATATCTTCTTAGAAGTGATGTAAGCTATAAAACCTCCTTTTTTTTATCAGTAGACTAGTTTGTCAAAAGAACTTAATTTTTTATTAATAAGCATTTTCTTTCCTTTGAAATCTTGGCAACTTTTAGAAGGATAAATCACAGCCAGTTTATTTTCTCTGGAGGATACTGTATGAAAATACTGAGATTTGAGTCTGTGTCTAGGATAAATGTTCCTGGTTTTAAGCAGGGACGATAAACTTAAATTTAATACAGCATGATAGTTTCTGGGCAACCAAGAAAAATCATAATGATTTTAAATCAATTATCAGTTATCTGAAGCAGCACTATTTACTTTATTCATTGGCACAAGCTGTGTTATTTTCTTCTCTGGCCATTCTATTTGACTTGTCAAAAGCAGATATATCTATTTTCTTTATGGCCACCCTACATTGTAACTTTTCACCGGACACAGTAAATGAAATAAATTTCCTGCAGTGGCCAGGTTATATATCTTATTTATCATTTGTGTAAGTGAAGCTGTACTCCTGGATCAGACAATTTAGGATCTCCATGTGAGATAAAGGAGGGAGTCACCACATGACTGTCGTGTAAGTACTGACCCAGCAAAGTATTTGTGCTGTGATAAACTTCAACCATGTTAGTAATTTTAAGAATTCTACTGAGAAAATTTGTGTATTTGAATATAAGGGCCACCTGGACCACGGCCATAAATCTCACTGACTTAATAAACTAGTAAACTACTCTGCTGTTGTACATGCAGTTACATCTTTTCATCACAAATAGGGTAGAGAAATTTAAATTTTATTTCTTGCAACTTCTATGCATACTCTAGAACTGAAGGGAAGTGATTTGTACTCTAGAGTAAGCAGTTTGCAACCCTCCTTTTCCTTCTGGAAGACTGCGATGCAATGTCAGAAAAGCAGTGATGTAACGCAGATAGTTCTATGGTGTCGTTATGGACTGTGGTAAGTTTATAAAGCAAAAATCAGGAAATTTCCTCTCTATACGTTGGGGTAAAAAGCAAATGTAATAACAAAAACGGAGCAAACAAAGTGAAAACAAGAAAGATAGCCAGTAATGAAAAACATATTTAATTTCAGTATAATGTTTATCCAGTACCTGTTTGACATCTGATAGTTGCCACCATTCAGTGAGACCTGGACAGGTTGGAGAGTTGGGCAGAGATGAACCTGAGGAAATTCAACCAGGGCAAGTGTAGGGTGCTGCAGGAGGAATAACCCCCTGCACCAGGACAGGTTGGGGGATGACCTGCTGGAGAGCAGCTCTGCAGAGACCTGGGAGTCCTGGTGGACAACAGGATGACCATGAGCCAGTAATGTGCCCTTGTGGCCAAGAAGGCCAATGGCATCCTGAGGGGCATTAAGAAGAGTGTGACCAGCAGGTGGAGGGAGGTCATCCTCCCCCTCTGCTCTGCCCTGGGGAGATCCCATCCAGAGCACTGTGTCCAGTTCTGGGCTCCCCAGTTCAAGAAGGACAAGGAACTGCTGGAGAGGGTACAGCAGAAGACTACAAAGATGATGAGGGGCCTGGAGCATCTCTTTTATGGGGAAAGGCTGAGGGACTTGGGTCTTTTTAGTCTGGAGAAGAGAAGACTGAGGGGGGATCTGATCAAGGCCTATAAATACTTAAAGGGTGGGTGTCAGGAGGATGGGGCCAGTCTTTTTTCAGTGGTGCCCAGTGACAGGACAACAGGGAACGGGCACAAACTTGAACATAAGAAGTTCCATTTCAACATGAGGAGGAACTCCTTTCCTTTGAGGGTGGCAGAGCCCTGGAAGAGGCTGCCCAGAGATGTGGTGGAGTCTCCACCTCTGGAGACATTCCAAACCCGCCTGGACACGTTCCTGTGCAAACTGCTCTGGGTGGACCTGCTCTGCCAGGGGGTTGGACTGGATGATCTCCAGAGGTCCCTTCCAACCCCCACCGTTCTGTGATTCTGTGATTCTCTGATTCTGTGATTCTCCCTTTTAATAAATATTAATATTGTAAATATTGTCAAAAAGAAGCTACTGAGCATAGCAAGCTAGCTAAGAAGCTGTTTAATACTTACAATTATTTTGTTGGAATTTGCATTCACGGCGTCACAAATCAAAAATGTTCCTGCCACAATAATGATTTTTGTATAAATTGTCAAAATCCTCTTCACACGTATTATTATAAACTTCATAAAAAGTTAAGAAAATTAACTAAAAATAATAATAATAAAAAGCTTTTAACCCTGTAAAGCTAAAAGAGCTTAATTCTTTTAGATATTTTCTCAAATGGCCCTTTATTTTTTTTTGCTGGTTTAAATGTCAGTTAGGTACTGTAATTTATGGAAAAAAGATTGTGTCCTGAACGGATATTAAAAATAAAGCTTCCTAAGTCTTCTAAAGACACTAGCACCATCCTTACATCCTGGTGTCAATTCAACAGTGACTTTTACCTACTCTTTTTAGTTCAGTGTCATAGTAAATACATTTAATTAATGAGGATTTACTCACTACAGCTGAATAGGAAAAGTTCCCGTGTATTTCATCGATGGCAAGAATAAGCTTAGCTTTTTACTGTCCTTGGGCTTTGCACAAGTTGGATTCAACTGGAGTCTAAATCATGACAGATGTTTCAAAACAGACTGTAGTAGCTGAGAGTAATATAAGTAGAACTTTTAATTTTGTATTGCTAAGCTGCTTCTCATTAAGTCACTTACAATAGAATACATCTTATTCTCATTTTCAGAAATTAATTGCTTAATAACAGGAAAACTTAAGTGCAGTGTGTGTAAGAAATTACCATCCTGACCATTTGTGTCATGTACTCATGTAATGTGCTGCTACAGGATGGAAATTTGCACGGAAAATTTTATATTAATGATAATTCAATGGATCCCGATTTTATTAAAATCTTTAAAGGGGCTTTGTGACCTATGAGATTTTATATTTCATCTCTAGAATTTGCTTTCATATGTAGATTCCATAAACATTCCTGTCATTTATATGTTGCATAATCTAAATTTTATTACTTATATAGCATTTTAATTGCCCTACACAGCATTTTAATTGCCCTACACAATTCCTGATCAAACACAGTTTCTCGGAATAACTTTCAAAATGGATAAAGGAATATTGTTAATAATGTTTGCATGAGTATGATCAGAGGAAAGTAAAATGGACTTCTTGTGAAAGTTATATGAAGGATTTATTAATAATGGGAAAAATGCGCTTTAATTGTCATACTCTATTAAAAATATGAGCCAACATTTTTCTAAAGGTGATTGATCTTTGAACTACTCCTCAGCCTGGGCATGTCTGGGTGTTTAGAGTGGATTTGATGTTGGTCTGGAAGAGGATGTATAATCGAGAAGTTTGTATATTTATGTTGGGAACAGTGTTAATAACTGGCATTGCTTTTCTCACATTCAACGTCGGGCTATATGAGAGAAATAGGAAATCAATTTTTAAATGTTATAAAAATAATTATCCTCTAAGCTAAATTTAAATTTTTCTGTCATGGAAAGATAACTGCAAATGGCAGTTGATTTTAGAATGTCTACACCCCAGTTCACGCTACTAAATCATATGCAATTTTCCAATCATTAAAAATCTGTATGATTTAGCTAAATCTAGTAGATTATCAAGCATAATGAAAAAATAAACAAAACCAATAAAACTGTGTTTACTAATGTGCTTTGAAATTCATTCTGAATGAGATGGAGGAAGAAGAAGAAGAAAATGGAGATCAAATCTTTGTCTAGAACGGATTAGTGTGGCTCAGATTACTTCAATGGTTTTTTGCTGATTTATACCAGCTGAAGAGCTGGCCGGCTCCCTGAGTTTTCAAAATCACAGCTGGTTTATTCAAACCATTTCTTTTTCCTCGTTCATCTAATTTTAGCTCTCCTGTGTTGACGCTATTCTGAAATTCAGTGGAGTTTTTTCAAATTTCAGGTTTCAATTTAGATTTCCCACCACATGAATGTAAAATCCATCATGGCAGGGAAAACCCTGGTAATAAATACAATAAAGTTGGTTCGTCGTGGTGAAATTTGCAATATGTCATAAGTGTTCATCTAAAAATTCTGTATTGTTTCAGGAACAATGTGCCAAAGGAACATATGTGGAAAATCTCATTAGAAGTCACATAACTTTTATTATTTAGAATGCATATATGACATTGTGGCTTTAGGAGATGTAATGTCCCAGTGGCTTTAGGAGATAAGAAATCAGTTACAATATCACAGAAGGGAAATTAGTATTTTGAATTAAATTATGTAAAATAAAAATAAGTTTCTGAACTCTGTGTGTGTGTGTGGTGGGTACACCCTGGCTGGATGCCTGGTGCCCTCCAAAGCCGCTCTATCACTGGTCCAGCGTGGGCTCCTCTGTCCATGGCGCCACAGGTCCTGCCAAGAGCCTGCTCCAGCGTAGGCTTCCTCCAGGGTCACTGCCTCCTTCAAGCATCCACCTGCTCCCGCATAGGGTCCTCCATGGGCTGCAGATGGATATCTGCTCCACCATGGACCTCCATGGTCTTCAGGAGGACAGCCTGCCTCACCACAGTCTTCACCATGGTCTTCTCCACGGGCTTCAGAGGAATCCCTGCTCTGGTGCCTGGAACACCTCCTGCCCTCCTTCTTCATTGACCTTGGGTCTGCAGAGTTCCTTCTTTCACATATTCTCACTCCTCTCCTGGGCTGAAATTGCCCAGTTTGTTCCCCCTCACCGCCCCCCCCGCCTCCTTCTTAACTATGTTCTGCCAGAGATGCTCCCACTGTTGTTGATGGACTCAGCCTTGGCCAGTGGTGGGTCCATCTTGGAGCCAGCTGCAGTGGCTCTGTCAGACATGGGGGAACCTTCTACCAGCTTCTCACAGAAGCCACCCTGTAGCCCTCCCGCTACCAAAACCTTGCCACACAAACTCAGTACAGTGTGTATATGTATACATTTATATTTGCAATGTATATTATTAATTGGATTTTTAAAAACCAGTGGGAGGTCTGCCATTACTTTGAGTGATGCCAAAATTTCCCCCCAGTGTCAAAGACTTATCAGAGTGCCTGAAAATAGATCTCTGTGCCAGAAAAAAATGCCTCGGAGGATTTCTTGTGTTTAAAAGATTCATGGAGTTTGTTCAAGAATGATTAAGTGACTATGCTAAATAAATACTCTTTATTTATGTATGATGAGATAATCTTGTTCATGCCCTCAGGCTAATGAAAGCCAAGTTAAGAATACATAAAGCAATTATACACACAGTGTAAAGGGATTTGAGGGTCATTGGCATCGATTTGAACATTGTTCAGTAGCCCCAAAATAGTAGTTCCCAGGCCAAATTGTTTCATTAGCCTTCTTATTCCCTAAGACAGTTTATTATCATGTTTCTGCCTTTTTTATACCTTTTTGGTTGTTTTCATTGATGTTGGTAGTATCTTTTAAGCTGTCCTCTTATTCAGATCTTTTACAGAGTATTCTCTTTCTATTGAGTTTCTGCTGCTAAGTATTGATTTAAAAAAAGGGTTACAGGATTAATTAAACTGGTATAATTAATACACAGTGACGGAGTAGAAGAGGGGAAAATGCAAAGAAAAGGAGGTAGAGAAAGAAAGGACAAAAGAGTGCTCAGATGGCACAAGTAATTAGATCACCGAAAGGATACATTTACATTTACAGAGATTTAGGAAAAAAGATGATGAAAGAAGGAAAAAAGACTATGAAAGAAGCACCTAGAAGCTGGAGAACATGAAGATAAGATCAGCTAAAAACACCTTGTGAAGACAAGCTCAAGTATGAACAAATTAGATAGAATTGATCCAGTTTTGAAGGAAACTGAAAATTTTGGACAGAACAGTATTTTGGAAGTTGAATACATGAAGGAATTAAAAAAAAAATAAATAAGAAAATGGCATCAAAACTTGAGGGTTTATGATTCCACAGACATCAGCTTCTGGGCCAGCGTACTTAAAATTTATAAAGAATGGAGAGTAGCAAGTCAGCCAAAAGTTTGCTGTTGTAAATTAATTTGTCTGCTGAAATAAAAGGGAAATAAAAAATTAAGTTTACTGCAAAGAGTATTGGTAAACCTTGTAATTATGGAGTGAAGGGATTAAAAAGGCAGATGAAATTCAATATAAGTGAATGTAGATCAGTACACATTAAAAGAAATTATATCGAGTTTCAGGAAAAAGTTCTTGAAGCTATGAGAGAGAATTGTATGGAAACATCAGGTCTGAGCTCAGGAGCAATCACAAAAGCATAATCAAAAGTTAGAAAATAAGTAGAGTGTGGATCATGCACTTCATATTCCAATAAAAGATCAAGGAATATTGATGAAATTATCACTCTTTTTCAAAGGGCACTTTTCACATATGGATACATTTGGAATGCCAACAATTTGTGGAGGTTCAGGAAGCAAAGAGATGCATTAATAAAAGAATATGAATTAACTGAATGGGAAATCTGACATATTGGGTTTGATCCGGTTCCAGTTCTACGGTGAGGTCTGTTACTGGAGAAGTTTAGTTAAATCTCTGCAAGATCTGAACTGTTGTGAGGTCTGCTTGGAGCCTGCACTGAAGACCAATCAGTAATTCTTTCTTATACTCACTTTATTTCCTTTTTCTTCTCTCCTGTATCGAAATGGCCACTCAGGACAGAAGGAAATCAAGTGCTTCTCTGACACCTCAGATGCTTGAACTTTGGGGTGTAAAAGCGAGACAAAAATACGGTAGCAAACGGCCAAGTGGAGATTCGATATGTATTATCACCATACTGTAAGAGTTTTATTTCCCTCAGTAAAGAAGGTTCCTGAACAATTTATTCCAGTTAATGAGTTCTTGGCAAAGTTAGAAACCACGTAAAAGTGTTTTTTCAACTCTTTATCTCTTACCACTTCTCAGTTGTTAAAGAAGTTACGTGGATAGTCCTGGGTTTTTTCATTTTTATATGCTTTGTCAGGCTCCCAACAGTTCACTCTCCCGGGCTGTATATGGTAGAACAATCCACAAGGAAGATAGCCCTGTGTCTAATTAGCGACTTTCACTCAAAATTGATTCACGATGGTAAGAAATATTGTGTCAGTCTCTAAATATTTCTGAACTAATACTCTTCAACCTTCAGTCTGTAACTTCAGCTGCTTAAGCAATTCCAGTGAACTGAAGAGCTCGCCGTTGTCTCGCAGTGCAAGTGCGGCTCGTTGCCATGAATCATCTCTCAAACTCTTTGGGAACACGTTCATATTTTTCCCCTAACAAAATGTCATTTTTGGCAAAAATAAAACCTTTTTGGAAGAATATTTTCATTGGAAAAGCATTTTGTAGATCCAGACTACAATTTCTAGCCAAATCTGGGGAAAAGTAGACCCGGCTTCTGCTTCTTCGTAATTGTCGGTAAGAATCCAGTGAGGTTGGTAAAACACCGGATTCCTGCATTATAGAAAATGCCACAAACTTGCCATTACTGGGGAGTGTCTTCTCTGTTTTTCCATGCTTTGCCACATTGTATAAATAATTTACTGTTTATTGGCCCAAAGTAGTGCAGTAATATAAGGCAACAGCTAAGAGGTTCTCTGGTCAGCTAATTTATGTGAAATTTAGTTTCAGATCCCCTCATGCCATTTCCTGTATTATTCCATTTCTGGAATATGCCGAGGACAATTCTTAGACCTGTTTAGAAACCAAATTAGATGTAACATTCATGTATTTCAATGGTTCGACAAATTTTCAAACACTTTGTGAACACAGCAGAATATTCCTACTAACAGCAAATTCGGAAATGGATGAACTTTGAAATACACCTACTTGGGCATCATTTTTCCTGGTAGATGTGACATCACCTGAATCTCAAGGTGTTTTTTTCTGGTTTCTGACTTACTGACTATTTAAGCAGAAACAATATCATCTGTACATCCCACTGAATTGTCATGGTGCTTTTATTCTACATTTCATGAACATTTGGGTATGCACATTGCAAATATTTATCAGTAATCATCCAAGTACTTAGGAATGTAATAAAATACCTGCAGATTGAACTTTTTGCTTATAAATATATGAATGAAGATTATTTGTCTTATTCAGTTCCGTTCATTTCCAGACAGAAAGCTCTACTTTCATAACCAAGCACAGATCAAGAAAAATATTTGGCTTTTTTTGCTACACAGACAGCAAAAAAGCTACTAAATGCCAACAGAGAAATTTGGATTCCAGTCTTTAGGTTAATTTTCCCCAGACAAAGAAAGTGTTCTTTATTCTGTTAGAAGTTTTTTGGGGTAACGCTGATCCAAGTACCAGTGTCAGCTGCCTTCGCGGTAGGTGTGATCCACCATGTGAATCTCCAGAAGGAAACGTTAACTGCACTGAAAGTAATATATGGTGTTCAGTATATAAATATAAAATAATCCCTTGTCTTTATGCCATTATACCTTAACAGAATCAGAAGATTAACTAAAGCTTCTTGGAAAACAAATTTTCTCTGTTATTTATGTTAATGCGAACAAAATTTCAACTTTCTGGAGGAAATAGCTAAATCAAACATTTCTCCTGTAATTTCTGTTTAATATTTGATATAAAAGGTAGTTGTTTTTTTTTTTTCCCTAAATATTGTGCTCTCTAGTAGGACTATTTATCTTCTGATTTACTGTGGTTTTCTCTTGTAACATAATTTACTCTAAGATGAATTGTCTGAGAGCAGTGCTTGCTACATAAAGGAGAATGGGAAAAGAGAAAATTAAACTGAATCTTTTATCAGTTAGTACAATAGCATGTGTACACAAAAATACTTTGAAAATTTGCCAGAATGTATTTATTTTTAACAAAATAAGGATTTTGTTTTTCAACAGCTCTAAGTTTCCATGGAGAAAAGATACATTAGGAAATAATTTTGGTATTGTCAAAATCTGGTTTCCATCAAAAAACAATGTTGAGAAAAATATTAAATTTAGCCTGGTTCTAAAAATATTGCTAGAATAAACTGAAGTTTTAATACTGGAAGAAACTGAAGTTTTTCCAATAGTTATTGCAATCCTTTGTCTTTGAAAAGTGTATTTTCAAAACATGAAAAAGAGTTAGGATGCTTGAATCAGTACTGGGATTCATATCACAACATTCAACAGGTGAATGAATTTCAGCCAACTGGTTGAACAGGAATAGTCTATATTTCTCCTAGCTCTGTCTATAAGGTATATCAGTGGAGTACCAGCCACTCTGCTCTAATATTTCAACCTTTTTGGTCATTTCCTTGTGAATTGTTCTCTGTGAACCTTCATTATCTTTAAAAATGTATCCTAATGATCACATAGCCCAATATGAGCACCTACATTCTATCATAATTTTCAGTTCACTTAATTATCTTATTACAAAATTTCTATGTTCAGCTTGATCCTGCTTCCTTATTCTTTTATTTGCATAATATCCTAATACTAAGCAAAAAAATCACAATGGAGAAATTTTAATACAGCCTTTAATAGTTCTCTCTTGCTTGAATTTGAATATTTCTAAGAAAAATAAAGTGATCATTTATACTGAAAATATTTATGCCAGTTAAAATGGAATACACAGCTGCTGTGGCAAGGAAAACTATTTTCATATAACTTGGAACTTACTCCTATGGATCTTCTCTGTCAGAATATTAATTTCAGTGCTTCTATTTAGCTTCGCTGCTTTTTCAGTGGGGTGGGCTGTGAGGAAATGCAGTGCAGGGGATCAGAAATAAACTCTAAAATCACCGTTGGTTTCAGTGTGTGTAAAGCAGGACAAAAATCAAAGAGATCACTGATAGACCTTTTAACGACGAGACAGTTGGGCTTTATTTTGTAAGCTTTATTCAATCGGTGCAGTCAATCAGTGCCAAGCACATGATCAGTATAAATAATAATCCCCTCCGTGTGAATGTTGCTTCTACTGGCATTCTTATCAAGGTCTCTGTCGAATTTGGTCCTTGGAGTATCTCTAGTTTCAACAACCAAATCATAACTTAGAAATAATTATAGATAACTCTTGGCAGTGTGAAAGAATGGGTTGCGGATATTTTCCAATGGGAAGTAGAAAAAGCAATGTATAAAGATGTGAGCAGTTCCATATAAAATATATCAAAAAAAATATGAATTTGTTGTCAGGGCAACCTTTTTCCATTGACAGCGAGGAGACATGAGGATGAGAAACACATGGGGTAAAAGATGCAAGACTTAAAGTAGGCACAAGAGAAATGTAGGAATAACATGACCGGTGTATTCCACGCAGCTCATCGGGCAAATTGCCAGATTAATCTTTCTTTTCCCCTTTGTCCCTTAATGAAATCTCATTTGTTTTTTTGAGAGAAAATAGCTTTGTAAAACAGTTTCCCATCCAACTAGAAACAAAGCCAAGGGTGAGTACAAAGCTTTAGACATGAAGTACAGATGAAGGAAGGTTCCGTTTTGGAGATTCCAGCCAACGTCCTTCTCGCCAACCTTCTCCCTTCAGTCTTGCTCTGTGACTTTCATCTCCTCTGGAAAGAAAAGCAGCATTTTGTGTTTTTTCTTTCCATTCCTAATAAGTCACACTGTTATTAAGCGCCTTTTGCAGAAGCGAGCACAGTTCTAACACTGAGAGACAAGTCTTACTCCTTGGTAGAATTTTTGATGGTATTCTGTGTCCCAAAGTTGTGAAATCTGTGGGTTTGTGCCTTTCCAGCTCCACCGCGTTTCATTTCCATGAAGTTTCACATAGACCTCAGAAGGTGAAAATCTCTTATGTCATTCCAGTGCACTTGCTAGTAAATAAGACCACATATTCTCGCACTTGATACCAACATAACTAGTAAATTGGGCAAATATTTGGCAATTTAAAGCATGTTCAAAATGAAAAAGGTTTGTACTAAGATGAGAATAAATAGCCAGGCTGGACGAGGCTTTGAGCAACCTGCTCTAGTGGGAGGTGTCCCTGCCCAGGGCAGGGGGGTTGGAACTAGATGATCTTTAAAGTCCCTTCCAACTCTACCCATTCTATGATTCTTTGATTTTCCCACTGGAGAAGCTGAGGATATTTAATTACTCTCTTCTTTTTTGGAAAGAAATGAAGAAAAGTTGGCTGTATATGCATTTAAAAGGCCCTCATCTCTACCTAATGTGCAATACAAGAAAGGCAGTAAATGAAGGTGTTAAAGCTATTGTTGAAGTGCTGGGCTGGGATTAAGCCCATAGACTGAGGAGATGTCTACTGTGAGACCTTGGTCAAGTGACATAGAGCCTGCAATTAAATGTAACGTCTTTCCTTCTGTTAACCTACACCAGTATTGGATGAAGCTGCAAATACTTTTACTTCAGATCCCAGTTTATAAACAGACAATGAATCACAGAATGGTTCGAATCGGAAGGGACCTTAAAGACCATTTAGTTCCAAAGGGAGTGCAAAGAACAAGTTAGGATAAGGAGTTTGGTGGCTGCAATGAGCAGACACAAGTCCATTCCATTGTCTTTCAGTTACTTTGCTGAAGATTGCAAAAATGCATGTATGTACATACAAATATATATATCTTTTTTTTTTTATTTCCTGACTTAGTTGGTGAGGGACGCCTAGGAGGGGTTGCATTTTAGATGGATGGTGCTCATGACACGTTAATCTGAGCAAAACCGCAGTGCCATCATTGTTAAAATAATAAAAAGTTGTAAACTGTTGACCTCCTCCAGGCTGTCTACTGGATTTTTTTCTTACTGTCAAAAAGCTCAGGAGAAATGCCAGAAACCACGAATTCATAATCCCGCACTCAACTATTGCAAAGTGTAATGGTAGTGTTGGAACATGAATAGGACAGAAATAGAAGTTACATAAACAGCAGAGCTGACCTCTTTTTTTATCAGAGTTTACTAGAACAAATACCGCGCCTGAGAAAAGAACAGATAAAAGTCAAAATATGACCAAAATAAAACTGCCATGAAACAATGTTTCAGTGAGAAGATACCTGGAGATAGACGTATAGTTGGGTTTTCACTCAGCCAGGTTCCTCAAAAGTACTTTAGTGATAAAATACACCACTTTAGGGCACTTAACTCCCATTTAGGCAACACTGATAGCGCTGACTGCCGCCCTTCTCCAGAGGCAGGTACATTCTCTCTGCATTTCAGTTGCTCCCCCTGAGTTTGTGTTCCCAACATCAGTTCTGAGTCCAGCTGGCTCTTATCGTGGCTGAAGCTCAGTCCCAAAGGAGGACTCACAGCCGAAGCACTGTCTTCCTCAGCAGACTCTATTCTGAAGGCATGTTCTCATCACAAAATGAAAACAAATCAGAATAAAATTGCTCCAGGTATTGGTCAACTGTTTATATTTTTATCAGTGTTCACAGAATCACAGAATCATAGAATCGTCTGGGTTGGAAGGGACCTTTCAGACCATCGAGTGCAACCATCAACACAACACTGACAAAAACCCACCACTAACCCATGTCCCTCAGCATCACGTCTGCCCGGCTTTTAAATACCGCCAGGGATGGTGACTCCACCACTGCCCTGGGAAGCCTGGTCCAACGCTTGGCAACCCTTTCCATGAAGAAATTTTTCCTGATATACATCCTAAACCTCCCCTGGCACAACTTGAGGCTGTTTTGTCTTGTCCTATCACTTGCTACTTGGGAGAACTGACTGGCAGCCCCCTCCCCACGCGCTACACCCTCCTTTCAGGGAGTTGGAGAGAGCGAGAAGGTCTCCCCTCAGCCTCCTTTTCTCCAGGCTGAACACCCCCAGCTCCCTCAGCCGCTCCTCACAAGACTTGTGCTCCAGACCCCTCACCGGTTCCGTTGCCCTTCTCTGGACACGCTCCAGCACCTCAATGTCTTTCTTGTAGCGAGGGGCCTAAAATTGGAATTGTAAGTATTGTAAGTCCAGAACACTTTGAAAATCTTACAGTAAAGACACTTTTTGTAGGATATAACCTCAGCTGAAATTCCTGTGTCAAATTAGGTGACATACAGATTTGAAGCTATATCCTGAGTATTTTGACTGGGACATTTGTAACACAAGAGCTGTATGTTTCTGCGTATTCCCTCTGGTTTGGGTTTCCCTTCTGCCTTTGCAAACACAAACAAGGAAAACTGGAATTTATCACTCCCAGGAAAGGAGTGTAGAGGTTTAGGACTGCGTCCTGTTTCTAGGTCAGTTTAAGAGGTTGCCCATTCAGACAGTTTTGATGGTCCTTAATGCATCTAATTCTGTGAAATGCAGCAGCCACTGATTTCTCTAGGTGACAGGTATCTGCATCAAAATTAGTGGACAGCTGTATAAGTTTTTCTGAACAACTTCACATCAAAATATTCAGATTCCTTTCTCTCTGCTTTGAAAATCAAATATCTCAGATGAAGTCTGAGGATGGACGTGGGGAATTAGTAAGTGAATGTGAGGACCCAGCAAGCAAGATGAACAAAGATATTCAATTCAAAGCTTTTAGCTAGTTCCTTTTAGCACAAGAACTGAAGTTGTAATGAGCTATGGTGTGTTTTGTGTTTTCAAAAATGACTCTTTTTAAAATAATATTGATTAAAATTCTATAAGAGTGATTTGGGTGTCTGAACAGAGGTCTACTGCCACCACCACCATTCTTGCACTTGTCTATAAGGGCAATCACTAATTAGTCATAGTCTCAGTATCAAATCTACTCACCTTTTATAGATCACTGCTTTCTAAAGTGAATAATATCAGCTTTAATTAATAATGTACTCATTTTCCCTTCAATTACCTCAGCGCTTTTCCCCCTCCCTCCATCTGCCACTCCCTCTGTCTGGAAATATTCCCCCTTGATGCTCTCTCTGCTGTGGCAGCAGTTTAATATTAATCAGGAAAGCTGAAATATTGTTTTCTAAAAATTGTACATGGTATTAATCTATTCATTCCTTCACATCCACACATTCTACACTTCAATTTTGCTTTTTTTTTTTTTTTTTTAATTTGGAACCATTTTTTTTCTTACTTCTCTGTCCTGTGTCTTCCATAATGGAGCCTTCATTCGTAAATAAATATTTTGGTGTTAGAGTAGTAATAAATAACCAGGCTATCTATCCACAGTGCTGTCAGGCATATTCTCTACTATAACAATTTTTTTCTGAAATACTGGAGACAAATTTCATTAAGTACATTCTGGAGCTGTTCTGAACAAGGATTCCAGAGGGGCAGACAACAGAACCTAACACAAATATTTGCCTGGCACCTGGCAGAGTTTAAACCCACTGAAATTATACTTCCAGCAGAGTTCAATCTGTGTATGAGCTTCTTGCTGTCTAATGACTGTCATTTTTAATTCACCCTCCCTCCTTTAGGAGGGGGAAAAACCCCACCAAAGCAAACAGCTTCCCAGAGCAGCTCACTGAGATGCCATTTACAGTTACCTTTTCTGGATTTTACCCGTAATCGCTAGAAATACAAAATATCTGGAGAGAATTGTGGTGTGATGTGAAAGGGTTTTTTTGTTTAGGAAAGAATTATGTCTCCCAAACTCTGTAAGGGAAGTTCCTGTAGCATTGGCTGAAGCACTGAAAAAGTCTGGCTTTGCATTTACTACCCAGAAAGGAAACAAATAATTTCATTAAAAAATGTCGTGCTGAGTAAATAACTCCAGTGCTTCACATTTCTGCCATTAACGTTTATTTCTGCGACTCTCCCATTCTAATGACTTCAGCACAGACTGAAGCTGAGCGTGTCTGCATTTCCCAGCTGATAACCAAATTCCATACTGGTGCACTGGTAAGAGTCAGATATGGATGTGACAGGAAATTATTTAGATGTCCTTGAAAAGATCTTATTTTAGAAACAATTGATGCTTTAGAAGGAGCATGGAAACAGGTTAGACTGTAGGAAAGGACTCTTGTCTTGTTAGAAATCACTAAATATTCAGATATTTAGCCATGCTGAGTAGAGCTCTGTTTAAGGCAGCTCTATCTAGTTTAAAATGATTTGCTGAATTCCGATCCCTGGCTCCTACAAGTGTTTTCCAAAGAGGAATGGAAAAGCCATCCTTCAACAGAAAAATGCAACACATGCATTTGCGTTGACCAAAGGAGGATGGTGTGAAGAGCAAATAAGGCATGTGGTCTCATGTGGTGCTACATTTACAATTTAAAGAAACATTTAAAATAATTTTTTTTTAGAGAAAGTAATTTTTGGCTGTTGCATTAACATCAAGACACAGTTTCAGCCTTGTATTTTTGCTGCTGTGTAGGATACAAGTACTGTTCCAACACATTTCATATATGACATTGTTACAGAGAACGTGGACATCATGTTTCAGTATTGTGTCACATGTCACAATGATTCAGTAATATTTGCTAGAGATAAATAAAAAAAATTCATTTTCAGGCCAGTTTATATTACTAATCCACAAATAATGAGGAAATATATTGGCTAATCTGAGCAGCTCTGTTCCAGATTCAAGTGCCTTTGGAAAAGGAATTATTTTCCATTTTTAGTTAAGTTGTATTTTCTCTAAAATTCTCTAAACTGATTATTTTCCGTAGAAAATATTCATTGATTATCACAATGACTGAAAAACATGCCTACACATTGCTGTTCTCTGATGTTCTCTGAGTTTCAGGCTCTCCTTCTGAACCTGAGAAAACCAGTGTTCTAGGCAAAGCGAAATACTCAGGAAGAGACATGTTGCCATCAAAATCTCTCTGCAAACAATTTTACAGCAAATACTTTACATGAGTTGAGATTATCAGCTATTTACTGTGGCTTTTATTCACAAATTCTCTCAATTTGTATTTGCAGAAGCAAATTGGCTACTGCAAAATGCTGCCAAAGACTACTTGGTGCAGAAGTATGTTTGAAATTAAAAGCAGGAAATGAGATAAAAAAAACCCCTTTGAAACATGCCAAGTGCTAACACAAATTTTATTTGTGAAATTTAGACCACAAACCCTCATGAATGAGGACTTGTGAAGGGAAGAAAGTAGAAAAATATTTGAAACCTGATTTTAAAAGATATAAATTTCAAATGTAGTTCTGATTTGTTAATTTTCTCCACTAGAAATAGCGTCAGTTGTTCCATGAGAAGTGTTCCAACAATAAATGCTTCATTTAGGTTTCTCTTGGGCTTATCTACTAAACAAATTAACAAATGTCTTGTTAGAAAACAAAATATTTTCATATAATCAAAAAATGTGATATAATTTGAAGGAAAATCTGTTCGGAAGAGGCAATAGTTGCTTCTTTTTCTAATTCGACTTCTCTACCCAAAGTTAAACATGTATGAAATACAAACCATCTTATTTTGTGGCAAAAGAAATTCCCTTTTGAATTCTTCATTATTATAAAGTGGACTTTGAGCAAAGCGATAGAAATCCCATCCCTAGAATGTTCAAGCCTGGTCAGATACAGAATTAGAAGAACATTGACAGAGCTGGACTAGAAGTCCTAGGAAGTTTTTTTTTGCCTGATTTTTGGGACATCCCGGTAAGAGGTGAGATTTTTTTCTGGCTCTCAGAAAAGTAAGTGAGGTCTTTGGAAACTAGCCCTTTCTGTAAATAAAATACCGTTATGAAATATCTGGTCCATTATCACCATAACTCACTTTGGTTCAGATTTTTGTGTAGTTAATTGGGAGTGCCCTTGTCTAAAATAATTACATGAGCAAATCAGAGCTTCTTTATTTCTGTCTTTTTTTTCCCTGTTTCATTCTGACCCTTTAACTCATTTCAGTATCCAGTAAATCCAGCAGTTAATTTAGATACAATCCCTCTGTATTGGAACTTTTATATCAAGTATCCAGGTGTATATCCCTAATTAATAGGCATGTATTTGGGGGTTTGACTATAGTCATATTTTACACAGATACTCATCATATCATGCTAAGTAATACTAAGCCTAAATTTGTCACATTTTATGCAGAACAGCAAAATAGAGTAAGTAATATGAAAAGTGATAAACAGAAAAAAAATATAAAAATCTGCTATCTCAAATAAAATGAGCAAAAAATAAGTCTTTGTCCCTCATTATTATAATTTCTACTAATACCAATAAGGGTTGCAGAACAGAAAGACACCCCAGCCTACATCCTGAGATAAGAGCAATGCAAACACCCCAGCATTTATACAGCCTTGGGAAAAAAAGTAAACGCCAACTTCCCACTGAATGCTTGGCAAGAGCTGCCAGTAGCAGTGTCACTGGGGCTTTCCAAATGCACAGCTATCCAAACATCTCACAAACAGCCCCAAAATACTGTAACTGTAATAATTTTCAGTGATGGATTGCAAATCTAGAATTGGACTTTGCGTGAGTCAGAAAAAAGACACATTCAAGACTTTTAAGACTTTATGGACCTTTTCAAGGCCACGTTGGACGGGGCTTTGAGCAACCTGGTCTGGTGGGAGGTGTCCCTGCCCAGGGCAGGGGGGTTGGGACTGGATGATCTTTAAGGTCCCTTCCAACCCAAACCATTCTAGGATTCTATGACTCTACGGTGACCACTCCTGAAACTCTTAGAAGAGTCAATTGTCATCTTTCTTTTGTATTAAATATATTGAATTTGGGAATTACTGATATGTGGATTAAAGCAATTATGTCTTACATTTCCAGAAATTATTTCTGGTGCTTCATTAAAATGAAAGAAAGACTGTTTCAGAAACAATAACAATATCGACACCTTTAAAAACTAACTGCGCTATGCTAAAATTCTCCAAGTTATAAAATTAAATCTGAAGGTTCTTAGACACTTTAAAATCACTAAAGTCCTTAGTCTAAAATAAGTTTTATGTGAAGTATTATTTTACTGTTTATTTTCACAGATTAATTATATATAGAATTAATCTTATATACTTTATATCATATAAGAATAGTCTGACTGAATCTTGGAATGTCATCTGTCACTGTCATCTTGGAATGCTTAACACATGGGAAATTATTCCTCATATCTAACTTTTCTGATAGATGTGTCATAGAAGATTCACAATTTAGTGAAATTGGGACGTTGTCTTATATTAGCAACTGGTTTAGTGACACAAGCGAGTTATGAGCAGTGTAAAATCTACTGCAGGAATCTTTTTTTTTTCTGTAGATTTAGCTTTTTCTCATGGTCTTAACATATTTTGTTGACATATACTTTTTACATAAATAACAAAGTAGTGCTAGCGGAATGTTCAAGATTTATCAGCACAGTTAATTGTTAAATTGAAGCGATCATTTTAAGCATTCATCTCTAGAAAAGGTCTGGGATTTTTTTCTTAAAAAATATTGCCCTCAGAAGTTTATCCTTTAGGGAAATACTTGTGTCAAAAGTTGTGACTACACAGTTTCCAGTGCACATGGAAACATTTAGTTTACATATAATTTGTCAATCTACATAAATTAAGATTTTATTCCGGTTTCAGAAGTTGTCTTTAGACATCAGATGTCATACTGTGCCAAGACAGTTAGAAACAGTGTGTACTTGCTCCTGTTTTAACAGATACCTTCAACTGGGTCGTTATATTATGCTAGTCATAACAGAATTATTCTAATTTTTGCTAAAAGAAAATCCATCTTCCCAGGAGGATTTTCTTAGGTGGCAGGCATCTTGTTGTTTATCTAGGGAAAGCTAATTCTTCAGATCATTTTGCCAAATCCGGTCTTTTCATGGGTCATAAGGAGACAATCTGTCAAATTTTATAAATAAACTTCTGGATTATTTCTAGCTTCTGAATAGAAGCCAAAAGGCAATGCACTCAGTCAGTAAAATGTTTTGAGAGAAAAAAAAAAAAAATAGGAGATACAGGAAGTAATTAAAGTGTCTGATAATTTTCAATATCCACAAAAATAGCCCTCCTGTTGAGGCTGATATGTTCAAGAGTCAGTGATTAAAAAACTCACCAGTCTTCAATAATAACGACATTTGGTCAAGTGTGTATGAAATCTATTTTGCAAATTTGTTTACTGAGCCTGACTTTGAAACATATTTTATTTTATATGTGTATATATGTCATGTCAAGTATGAAGTGTACAACCCTTTGTAAATAACTTGAGACAGATTAAATCCATTTCTTAAACAGACTGAGATTTCCAAACGGGCCTGTGGCTAATTACATGGGACATTCATCATATAACTAATGTGAAGCTCACAGATTTGGCACAATAATAGTCACAGCTTCAAAAATACCCACTTCACTTTCAGGAAAGTAATAATTTTGATAAGTTTTGTCCAGATCAGAGTCTGATAAAATGCCCATTAATATTAACAAAATCTCTCAGTTGACTTAACTGATTGTGGATCAGGTTGCTAAATTAAAGTTTGCATATACAGTATTAAAAATCAAGTCTGAGATGTAATTTTACCCTATGAAACGTGCTATTTGATTGCTCATCACCATATACGTGCCCTAAAATAACAGAAGATGCTTGAGTTCCTTCAAGAAAATTCTGCTCGTTGGAGAGTAGAAAATGAGGGATATAATGAAAGGGAATTACTGAAATCCTGTGCACGTTTACTCACTTCACACGGCATTGGGGTTTGAGGCAGTAGCACAACATTTTGGACTCCTTTCCCAGTGCAGAATGGTGTTTAGCTGGAATGATGTGGCCAATGTTAAACCGGGCCAGATAATGTTTCTAAGAAACACTGATTCTTTCTTAGAAATAGGAAGAGGTCACATTTCCAACTCTAAAATTTAAGGGAAAAATTTTCAGGAACTTCCTTATCTGGAAGTAATAATTTAGATTCTACTTTCCTTTTTTTAAATCTGTGATTTCATCTAGTGAAATTTGGATTGCTTTGGTATAACTGAGAGTAGAGTTTGACCTACATAGCTGGGTTGGGTTTTTTTCGATGTTGTTGAAATTTTGGCTAGTATCTCATAAACAACAAGAAAAATCTAGGGAGTATTCATGTAGATAGGAACAGTGAAAGTTTCATAAATCTTGCAACTTCGGTCTGTATTTTAATTTTTTTTTAATCCAGATATCCTTTATCACTCAGATAAATTGTTCCCTTCCATACAAAGTTAAATCTAAAAATGATGGTAAGTATAATATACAATCATTATCTAAAAAGCACAGACTATAATGAGATCTAGAGGTCCAAGAAATTATATGTCATCAAATTACTGAAGATATTAAACATCTGTGTTAGTTATGCAAAGTTTATCAAAAAGCCTTCTCTAAATATAAAATGGAAACAGGTCAGATTCAGGAGAATATGCAACATTTGGAGTAGGAAATACTTGATCCCTAGAATTGTAAAATAGTTGTGCAGCCGATCCAAATTCACATTAGATGATCTCAGGACACTCTTTAAATCAGGTTATCGTAGGTATAGAACCAGATATCAGGTACCAGTGTGAATACATTCATTTGAATTATAGCCTAAGAGAAAATGGCCCTATCACAATTTACCATCTGAACAGTTTTTATGATTTTTATTTAGTGCCAAACAAACCATAGTCAGGGTAGATATTTTTCCATGATATCCACTCAAAATGACAAAAATAAAGATAAGTAGCTAAGCTTCTGCAATGGCTACATAAGATGTCAGAAATCTGAGATAAGGAGTTGTTTTGAAGAACAATTTGAATTCAACAGTATCAAGTTTGAACATGCTTTGATCTTACATCCATAAACGAATTTGCCCGTCATGAGGGTTTAACTGTCGTTGCCTTAAAGTATCTGTATTTGGAAGGGATGAATAGTGGTTACCTTTAACTTTTTTACCTTTTCATTTGACTCATTCGATGTTGAAATCAAATGTTTACCTTTCTGAAACAGCCATTATGAAATATTTTCTGAATATCGTTAAGCAAAAAGGTAGTTGTTAAGTGCTTAAAAAGTGGAACCTCCCTTTAAGTTTACATAACATAAAAATACTTCACCTGGGAAGTACTCATCAACGAGGGAAAAGTGATGTACAGAAAAAAATTAAAGTCTATGTCATCAGTAAAAAGCTAAGATATTTAGGCTCGTTGTCAAAAAGGGAATTATGTGCCTAGAAAGAATTTAGGTACCTAAGTAAGATACCCTTCTGTGGAAATAAATCATAAGGCTGAAACTAGAGAAAGTTTTAAATTAAATATTAATATTCGGTATCATTTAAGTTAAATGAATAATAATCTTTATACTGCTTTTGGGGGGTCGTGGTAAAATATTATGACATTTTGGGGCACTAAAAGGCTGAGAAGTATGTCAGAGTTTAAACAAAATTACTCCGTATCCTTTGGAAGTAAACTTAGACCTTGTTTTTTCCCTTCATTCCACCATCTCTTTTTACAGTTTATTAGTACACTGCATTCCTGATGTGTATTGAGCTGAAACGAATTTTAGTGCTGGAGCTTACAGATCTTTCTACAACTCCAGAGTGTTTCCTTTTCTCATGATGAAGAAATATATACTTACACATCTATCAAAGGCCACTCTGTTTTCCATCACTGCGCTGCTTTAGCTGACTGTTCCCTTTTTACGCGGGGAGCACACATAGCTCCTAGTGCCTGTTTGTCTTTTATCATAAATCCCCGTCCCCACAGAATAGGAAGATATTTGTTCCCATTACTTATGTTTTCAAGCCGGAACATGAAGTTCAGATTCTGAAATATGTTTGAGAAGAAAAGGCAGAGCTGTTGTTATTAGAAGGAATTCAAACTTCTTGTACCGCTGACATGAAACATTGCGCTCATTGTTATGGGAGAAGGTCAGTAGTTCAGATGGAATCCGTATTACAGACAGCTCCAAAAATGAAACGAAGGGAGAACTGATATGTATTTTTAAAGCACCTTTCTCTATGCTCATACACGTTACTCATACAAGTGTGGTGGCCTTACAGCAAAGAGGCAGTGAAGGCAGTGATTTATAGAACAGCCCTGTCACAACTTCTATTAAAGATTGAAAGGAAAATGTAGTCCCAGATTTCACAGTCACTCCTGTTCCTTTTGCCTGTTTTCAAGGCTGTGTATAACAGAGAGGTTGCTAACGGAGCTGTATTTACTTTTAATGGATGGGGTCCTACCAGAAAAGGGTGGGCACTTACTCTTACTGAAAACACTTAAGTATCAGAGGAAAATGAAGCCAGTGGAATCCCAGTAACAAGAGATTATACAATATCACTGCAGCGCTTGAAGTACAGACTTGATTTCATCATATTCTCAAAAAATAAAATGCATCAATGATGTCTTGATTGGCCTTTCTTCTTAGGGACACCAAGCAACTGTAAAAGTGATAAGATCATCCTAAGTCTTGGACCAACACAGAATGTTTGAATTCCTCATTCTAAACTGTTATATGAACTCTTAAATACCTATATTTAAGAGTTTATTATCTTAAGAGTTTATTATATATTTGTATATTATCTATATTTACTCTAAGTGCCTATATCGGTTAAATGTTTTGTTTTCTGTTTGCTGGGGAATTGTTTTGAACATACAAAATTCTCTTATTTCATTAATTCATGTTGCCATGTGCTCAACGCAGGCAATTCCTCTGATGTTTTCCTGATTTAGGGCATTCATCATATGTGACTATTTTGACTATTTCATTATGCCCGATATAAACACCTCTGTCACAAACAGTGGTGAGACAAAGGGCGAGATTTTCTAAGCAGTTGAACCCAACAACTCTTGTTTGCTCATCTAACATTATGACATCATAACATACATCACAGACTGTGTGTGTGGAATGCAGTGATTTGTTGCATTGTCAATTTTCTGAGTACCAGCGTTATCACCTCCTCTCAGGAAAACAGTTGCATTGATCAGGTTTTTTGTCAAACAGTAAAAAGATATTATATTTGCTATAATGCTACAATATAGTAGTTCTTTTTATGACTGCTGTAATTTATGTTACATCAACCTACTTAATTATGTAGGCATGCAGTTGAGACTTATTAGTTGGAAACCATGACTAAGCTAATTTCAGCAGCAACAGAAAAGAAGTCTTGTTAATTACTACCAAGGACCAAGCTGTTGGATACCATAAGTATGGGATTAATGTCTCTATGTTCCAAGATTACTTTAAAGGGAAAGATTATCCCTTGCATTCTTTAAAATTCCACTACAAAAATTTAACCCTTTTGGCTGCTGCCCGAGCATCGGGCAGCCGGGGGCTCATGTTTTCCTTTCTGTATAGTAATTGTTGAATTCTTTTACTGATAAAATCCGTTCATTGTCATTTATAAGAATTTTAATTTCTCAATTTTTTTTTTTTGTAAAGTTGATAAAACAAAATGAATTTTAACCAAGACAGTAGAGTAGGAGTACCAAAGACCACTATGTTACTGGTTGAGGCCCAGCTTTGACCCCGAGAAGGTTCTGTCCCAGGTGCAGACTCATACCTGAAGGAAGATATTCATTTCTGTGCCCTACTTCACCTGAAAAGCCAGGCTAATTAAGTCAGAGGCCAAGCTATTCCCACCATGATACTACTGCTTCTGATCTGCAAGTACAAGACATCCCTTTCTTGTCCTATCAATAATTAAGGTGCTCATTTAAATGGGAATCCAGAATCCTGCAGTTAGGTGTGCCCAAGGTTTTCTCATTAAAAACAGTGGTTGTGCCTAGTGCTCAAAACCCCAGTGAGATCACACATGGGAGACTTCACAGTCAAAGCACGCGCCCAAACTGCCTTTGTAGTCACCTCTTCGCCAAATCAGATTCTACCTGGAGAGAAAATACAACTGCAAGTTTACTGAGCTCTTTTCTTCCTGCCTCTTAAGCAACTGGTTGCTCAATTAAATTTTGGACATTTCTAGGTGTACCGAAACCCAGATTTCTTACTGAAATTTTGGAGTAAATTTCAAGCAAAAAAATTTTAAATACATAGCTAGGTCATTGGTGATCTTCCTCTAACTTTGATATGAATCCAGTCCATAACTGACACTTTATCCTTCAGTAATTAATAAAACTCCTCATAATGAGATGGAAGCTACTGACCTCACTCCGGTCATTTCTTCTACTGTTTTGCTTGGTCTTCTTTCAACATTTAGTCTTAAATGCGGGAAAGAGTCAGAGGATTGAAAATCCTTAAGCTTTCATGCGTTTGGGCTGTTTGATTAGCAACTGTAGAAGTCAGAGCAATTTTCTTTGTTATAATATTCCTCTGGCTTTGCCAGGACCTGATCACTTACCAACTGGAATAGTAAATACCAAGCGACAATGAAGGAGACACAACTACCATTATTTTGGCTAGAAATTTAGTAACGATCAAATTTTAACAATGCATTTCGTTTCCTTATGAAGTGACTCGACAGATGGTTATTCACAGCGCCAAAAAGTTTAAGATATTAAAACTACACAGATTTGAAGAAGTAAAGGAATGGGCAACCATTTATTGTACGCTAACTACCTACACCAAAAGCATAGGATATACTTTAGTACAGCAGAAAGGGTTCATTATCTAAGGGAAAGACATATTTTTATTTACTGGCAATTAAAAATATAGTAGCTCTATTTAATCCTTTATTGAGATGACGATAACTTGCTACAATCCTTATGGTGATTTTTACCAAATTGCTAATTTGAGTGTAGTGCAAAAATACCTGACTACATCTGCTTCTCTAACTTTTTTTTTTTTTAAATGAACTTTTTTGGGTTAGATTTTGCTTTCTATTTTACTATAAATTTTCTCATACTCTAAAACAACAAGTGCCAGAAATTTTCAGTTGATGTCTGGAATGTGTTATAAATATATGAGATATTAATTGACCCGTACTCGAAGAGAATACCAGACCAGTTTAACAGGCCTTTAGAAGGTTACATTTGAGTTGCACATTTGCTGTCTGCTAAGGCAGGACTGTGGCCAGCAGAGGTCATACCGAGTCAGTAGGATCTCCTGTTCCCACTTTTCTGATGATCTCTGCTGGTGAAGCTTCAATAAAAACCAAAATAATGCTTCCAACAAAAATATCCCACAGCTGCGATAATATCCCTGGCATGACCCAAGCACTTTCTTCCCTTGTCTGCAGGCTGCAGTCACTACAGTAGTGTCTTGTAATTATGGAAAAGTCCATTTTTAAAATTTTTAAATTTATTATTTATCAGTTCCAATCCCCTGCCCTGGGCAGGGACACCTCCCACCAGACCAGGTTGCTCCAAGCCCCCTCCAACCTGGCCTTGAACCCCTCCAGGGATGGGGCAGCCACAGCTTCTCTGGGCAACCTGGGCCAGGCTCTCACCACCCTCACAGCAAAGAAGTTCTTCCCCAGATCTCATCGAAATCTCTCCTCTTCCAGTTTAGAACCATTACCTCTCGTGTTGTCACTGTACTCCCTGATAGCAACAGTAAGAATTATAGAGAGCAACAGGCAAGGCAGAATGAATCATCCTCACATAATCATCATTTCGGATGATTATGTTTCTCATTCTGTTTGATAGAACTCATATATCCAGGAAAGGAGGAAAACTCCTATTTTTGTCCAGTTTCTGGGTTTTTCTTTTAATTTTTGTTGAGTGTAAAGATACTTGTCATTGGTTTCATACCTTCCCTTTCGGCTAGTAGCTAATATAATTTTTACTCTCTATGCTTGGCCACTGTACATGGCCTACAGCCTGTGATAAATACTTCTCCTTGGATTTTGACTAATATGAGATATGGAGATCAGAAAAAGTCAGTTACAGGTGGGATTTGTTCTGATACTAACTGGTTGTAGCCCCTACCAATATCAAGGAATTATTCTCATCATGAAATCCCCCTTTTCTTTCATCTGTTGATGCTGGGAATCTCTGTGCAACGTTCATCCCTTATTTATCTAAGACCTTGAATAAATCTTATTTAAGGAAGCTTCATTTAGGAACTATTCATTTCAACAGGTTTGGATCCACCCATACAATATTTATATATACTATATTCTGTATACTGTATACTGTAAGCTATCCAGTATATTCTATATGCTATATATCAAATAGAATCATAGAGCAGTTTGGGTTAGAAGGGACCTTTAAAGACCATCCAGTCCAACCCCCTGCCATGAGCAGCGACATCTTCAACTAGATCAGGTTGCTCAGAACCTCATCCGACCTATATATCATATATATCATACACGTTATTGAATTTATAATTCATTTTATATATATGTAGTGTCAATGATTTACATAATATGCCAATAAAACAATGTTTTTCTGTATTATCAATATATAAATGCATGTGAATCATCTTGAATACGAAAGGCTTCCATTGAGTGCTGTGGTCGACAGAGTCCAGCTTTATAGACTCCTACAGCAAATAAAACTTTTCCTACTCGTTATGAACGAAAAGGTTGTTTAAAACATTACATAACACCGAGTGATGCTATCTCATATTCTGGTATTTTTATACTATGTGACATATCATCTCACTGCACGGAAAGAAAATATGCAAACTTACATTTAAAGAAAATAAATCTGTCGCTGCATAACGCCATTAATTCAACAAATAATAGTCCAGTACAAATTGTTTTTCATGTTTGGTGTACAGCCAAAATATGGCTGAAGTATGTACATTATTTTTGGCAAGGCTTGATTTCGACTTGGGGCTCGCTGCTGGTCACTTAGTTTTCTGTTACAGCAGTTCAGCACAACTACTGCGTGTGCTGAATATACAGATAATTTACAGACCCTGTAAACTGTACTGCTTGTGCCCCTGCTAGAGAAAAGAAAAGCGTCTGAGAGCCCTTGGAATGTGTGGGGTTTAAATTTGTTAGTAATTTTTGTGCGGTGCTGGCCTTTGTGGTATTCTGGGACGTTCTAGGATTCAATTAGCAGGAGTCTGCTTTGTTTTCATTTTGAGTACAATATTGAAGCATAACGCTATCTAAATAAGACTATATAGTTTCGTGTAAAAGTATCCTCTTTCATAGTCAAATGATGTGAACATTGGAGAAGAGTAAACAGAAGAAAAGGATATGGAACAACCCCAGGAAACCCTTTTTTGTGGTAAGGAAGCGTCTTGGTTTCTGTTGTGTGAATTAGGTCACTACTGAAATGTCTGTTCTTTGACTCAGGAGAGTAAAATTATTCCAAGTTCAGAAATTACACTTCATTTCTACAGATTGCATAGTAAATCCGAGCCCTGTTCAGATTGGGACTGCAAAATGTTTCTGAAAACAATAGATTTTTACTGGGGATGGTTTCTAACTGTACGGAAACTAGTTCTCCTTAAGGATTCTTTGGGATTCTGAGACACAGAAGGAAATCTTCAAGGGATTTCCTCCTTGAAAAACAGACATATATTTGTAGCCTGAAACATCATTTGAGGAGCAGATGCTCAGGTGGGTTCCTAAATTCTGCTAAACACATTTGCCGTGTTTCACGTCTTCAGAGATTCAGTGTGGCCTGTACCAGAAGAAATTATGAGGGATTTGAGGGTAATCTGTAAATTGTTTTTAAAGAGGTCCCAGAACACCCTTGTATCAGTTTGACCTACCACAGTTTTTAGTATCATGAGGGGGTAATGATTCTAAAGCAATCAGGTATAAATAAGAGGGCAAAAGGACAGGCTTCTCTGGCACTTCTTGCAGATTACGTAGCTGTAAAGACATTCCGTTAAAGATTACTGATAATATGTAAGAGACACATAAAAATTCCTGCTTTGGTTAGCCAGAGAATTAGAGATGTTTGCTCACGGGCAAGCTCGGTTAACTCAGAATATATTTTCAGTGTGGATTAAACCCAGCCATGGTTCTACTATGCTAGAAGTGCCCCGTGGTCGGCTGTCTGTACTTAAAAAGACAGCCCATTTCCCAACAGTTACCACATTTGGGGTCTGAGATAATGCCTTTTTACCCTTTTTATTGTTTCAGATACCACTGTGTACTGACTCCGTAAACGTAGACTTTTAGTGCTCGGCTGAGCTGTCCAAATATTTAACTGATCAAAAATTCAGCTCTGCTTTCTTATTCTAATGGTACTCATGTGGTACTAGTAGACAAGCACCTAGGAAAAGTCTCTGAAGTGTTTCGTATTTGGAAAAACTGCCATCTTTAAAGTGGGAAGAAAAATTACAAACCATAGAGCGTAGTAGTCAGCATCAGTAAATGAACAACAAAATGTCTTAATGTCGGGCCACTGATAACTCCTTGTCCAACTCGTGAGATGAAGCCTTTGGAAGTCATTTCATCCAGCCAAAATTCATGCATGCCAAGAGTATCCAACAGCGATTTTATAAAGATTTAAAAAATATTGTATTAGTGAAAGACTACTCACGTGTATGTGCTTTGGGTAATATTGGTAATATTTCTGAGATGTCATAATAACGAGGTTTAATGTTAACATAAGTGTGAGAAACTGCTTTGTTTATTTCTAGATGCACTATATACAATTTATAAGATATATTTTTCTTTTGAAATAGAACTTTTTTAGCAGTCTCCCTGAAGCCAACAATATGAGGAGAAACTCATAAGTGAAATACAAAACACTATTCAGAAGTACAAATTAACATAATTTTAATGTGACAATTATTAAATTAGAAGGTGAAATGTTACTTTGCAGAACCATAACCACAGTGACTAATGCCTGCTGTAGCTCCTCATTAGGAATGTTGGTCTTGTGGTTGTGGCAGGGAACGGTGACTTGGCAGAGGACAGACTCAGTCACTGGTTCTACTAGGTTTCCTGTGTAATATTTAGAATGGAATTTAAGGCTAGATTTACAATAAATAAATAAATAAATAAATAAATAAATAAAAGAAGCTTAAACTCCTACACAGCGTGTAGGAAATGACCAACACCAAGAGCAGAGACCAAGTGGGAGCAGAGACCCACTTCCCGCTGGCCCAACATCATCCTCCAAAGAGGAATGTGGCTCAATTCCAACCCTTAGCCTACATTTGGGTGTTTGTCTCGGTGTTGCAGAGGTGCCTCCTCCCATTCGAACTTCACAGCCCAAATCCTACTCTTCAGCCAGCTGTCTGTATCGTTTCGTTCAAAACCTGCCTAGAAGAGGTGACAGTGATGCCCTCCCACTTTTGCTTTTACACAGCACCCTACTGCTTACCTTCTATCTCCTGAGATAAGACCCAGCTTCAATACAATATTTTGACTGAGAAAACTGAAACTAAGTCCTTTCAGCCTTTTAATCTCTGTCCTAATGACCAACATATAGGTCATCAAAAGATAAGTGCAGTTTCCATCCCGTCTATTTAAACTCTTCTGTTATGGGGGGGTGACAGGGGGAAGTTAGTGAGGTCAGAGAGAATGTCACAAAAGCGAGTGGGCCTTGTAGTCGGGTGGTAAAGTCTCCAGCTAAAGGCAGCAGGACAATAAAAGCCATTCTGCTAAAATTTGAGCCCCAGTTCTGTTGCCTGGGGAAGAGTTTTCTTTCCCCATTTCCATTAAACTGACCGTTTTTGGCAAGAAATTCTGCTATGGATAACAGGAGCGTAGAGGCTACAGCAGTAGGTGGTAAAAGATAACAGGGTTTTATCACAGACTTAAGTTTTACAGTCACACGTGCCCATATAGAATATGGTTAGAAACTACAGATAGGAACTGGATTATATTGCATTTTGAGAAGAATTGAGAATTAATGATTCTTGCTCAATCCTAACTGTCTTTTTAGACTCTAATGACAATGCCTTACCAAATTGTTAGAGATCTCCTAAGTTAATTCTACAAAATGTACGGTGCGCTCATCAATGAGAAGCTTAATGGTGGAGAGAAAGAAAAATATGCAGACAGTAGACTTAAAAAGACAAGAACTTCATCAGTTTTTGACTCATAAAATCTTTCTAACTTGGAAACATTCAAGAACAGGCCAGACAGAGCTTGGAGCAACCTGGTCTAGTGGGAGGTGTCCCTGCCCAGGGCAGGGGGTTGGAACTGGGTGATCTTCAATGTCCTTTCCAACCCAAACCATTCTGTGATTCTAACATTTGGCATTTTTATTACATGTTTCTTAAAGGTTTGCAAAAGATTTTTTTTAATCTTAGTATTTTGGTTCATGCTGTCTTTAGTGTGAAGCAGTGTTTATACTGCTGTGTTTTTCCTCTTCTTTCACTACTAACATTCAACAAAAGCTGTCCTACCTTGTGCTGATCACTAATAATCTGCAGTGGAGAGATTTTTGAGCTGTAGAGAGCTTTGCTGTTGGTAACAAGGGACTAACCCGACAGGTAACCAGTGCGATCAATAATACTTCATTAGCAGCGTGAGAATAGTCTTAAATGGGTTTAGGACTTCATCAACTGTTCATTGAATCTGAATTCTTCCATCAAAGACCCCATTGGAAAAGGCAGTTTTGGGTAATGAAGGACCCTCCACAGGACTATGTGTCTGGTTCCTAAAATGGAAGAATTATATGACTATATTCATTGACACATCTGGGTGTTTTTTCCTGAGGACCATTTTTCTGACATTCGGCCACGTTTCCTTCATCTTGGTCTCGGCCAAATAACTGAGTGTCCTTAGATACCACCAGAGTCAGTGGGAACGGGGATTGTCTTCTCTGTACTTCGCAGAAGGATTAATCAGCTCCTTTTAAAGCTGAGCTCATTGTTTTCATTATTCATGACATCCAACCTCAGTGCTAACTGAAATGCAATAAAGAAGAATGTATATCATCAATTAATTTTGAAACTTCCGTATGTTCTCATTGTTTCAGAGAAGGGGTGGCTGCAACACTTAAATTATTGAACTTCTCCATTTTACTTCTCTATACTTGCTGACATGATAACATCATATATGAATTCCAGCTTTATTATCTACCTATGCTTATGGTTATACACTTCCCTCTTTGCTCCAAAGCAAGTATTTTGCTTCTTTCAAGCAGCTAATTTATAGATCTCGATTCTCACTCAGCATTAGCTCGCATGCGTATCTTTTTTTTTAAGTGTTTCAGGCGCAGAGTTTAAATGGGGAGGGGGAAAAAGATTGGCTTGGTTCCAAATCCCCTCTATCTGGCTATCAAAATAAGGATGCCACAAAGACGTACATCTGTTTTCTCCCACTACAAAAAAATGCTGGAAGGGTTAGAGATTCACGAGACGTTTCTCTCTTCCAGCTGAACACTGCTCCCATCCAGTCTCTGGTTTATAAGATTACAGTAAACCACAACGAACATATTTCTCCTTAAAAATCTACTACATTTAAAATTTTATATCAGCATTAAAAACATTATGAAAACCTAAACCAAATAAAATTTGCCTGAAGTCCCTCACAAATAATGCTATGGACTTTGTTGACTCTTGATGGCATTTATCATCTTCACATGCGGCTGCAATGTATTGCATTTGAAAACCGAACACCAAAAAGTTCTTGTAAAGCTTGAAGGTTAATGGCATTACTCTGCCCCTTGACTATAGGAAGCTGTCTATCTAATTTAAACTGACAGATGTGCTTTTACAGCTGGAGCAACGCAGAGATCTTTAAGTTTTGGCCTTCTGGGAGAAAATAATGGGTAAAATAGCAAGAAATGTCACGGAGTAATTTTTCTAGAAGAGATTGATCAAAGTTTGGAATGTGTCTTGTCCTGAGAAGCCTCAAGAATTCACAGGATTCTCTCTAAAACAACCTTTTTTGTTGGCTGAAAACTCAATTTTTCTAAAAGGAATACACTATTATCGTGGAACCTTATGATTATTCTAGTACGTGATTTCATCCAAACAATAGTTATCAGTGTGATGGTTTTAATGCTTTTGACAAACTCACTGAATAATTTCCTCTCTCTATACAGAGCTTTTTCAATATTCTTTTCTTCAGTATTACTTAGAATGATAAA
The DNA here is from genome assembly GCF_964106895.1 of Numenius arquata. Classification (NCBI taxonomy): domain Eukaryota; kingdom Metazoa; phylum Chordata; class Aves; order Charadriiformes; family Scolopacidae; genus Numenius; species Numenius arquata. The sequence goes on from NC_133585.1 coordinate 54,447,585, forward strand.
GATATGGGGAAAACTTTCTTTTATATGAATTGTGTGTTAATGGAATAATAAGTAATAGTTAAGTTTTGGTGGGCAGAATTTGAAATCGCAAAGAAATGTCAAACTAGGCATTTTCCCAAAGAAATTTAGTTCCATAAAAGAACAATGGCAATGATTTCTACAAGGCTTTCTAATTTGTATTTCATCTAAGACTGAGGCAAATTCTAGCTGATAATGGCTTATATGAAGAAAGAAGGGGAGTCTTTTAAAACTACTTTTAAGAAGTATTTTCCTACGTTTATGAAAAAAAATTATACAACATGTTCTGTATCACACCAGAAATGTTCTTGGTTACTGAGAAAATCTCTTTCAGTCCTGTAATATCCTAAATATGCATAAAAACTGCTCTGCCTTCAGAATAACTCACATCCTAAAGACTGAAATATTGCGCACTTCACCTTCTCAAAAATCGTTTGCAATATAGAATTTTTGCATAACTAGGGCTATTCTAAGAGAATCACTAATTTCAACATACTTGAAACTTAATGGGTTGGAGAGTCGTTTCCTCATTCTTTGTAGAAAGTGAAGAAAGTGGTGCAAAAAAGTGCTACTGTTGATCTCTGAGGGCACTGAATTCCCCCGAGATAAGGCAGAGATAGCATCGAAGCGTTTGTTTGGAGTAGGACTGCACTGAGGTCACCCTTCAAGACAACAAACCGTCGGCTGCATTCTCTGACCCCGAAAGGTTAGAGTTTAGGAATTTCCTGGAGAGATTCTGTTTGGTCTAACATTTTTATGAAAGTATCAAGGGGATAGTTAAGAGCAATAGGGAAGGTTCTTTTCCCCAGAGCTGTAAAACTCTTTTATCTAGCCAAAAATACTTTCAGGGAGATGCCTGTTAGGGCTGTGAGAATGCAGGGGAGAAATCAGAACAAGGAAACTTGATTTTTTTGCAGGAGTCTGAGAACACACTGAATGTTTTTTTAAATAGTCTTATATTTATTTTAAGTAGCAGAACGCTCTTTTATGTTTACATTTTGTACCACATGCAAAAAAAAGATATTCTTTAACACTTATTCATTTTTTAACCTATTTTTGTGCACAGAACTCTTTAAAAAAATGAAAGAAAACAGCTACATTTTTTCATTGATGTAATGACTTTGCTAATGACATGTCCTGACAAAGCAGCTGGACGCAGCTGACTGGCCCCTCAAAGATATAGCTATATTCACGATAACCAAGAGGAAGGCAGAGGGAAGTGAACTTTGTAATAATTGCATGTGTTGGGTTTTCTTCCACTTGAGTTGTGGAATATTTAGATTCTAAACATGTACTGCACATCGTGCTGTGCATCATGTACTGCCGTTTATGATATAAAACCATCTTAGTGAAGAAATGAGTGTAACTTCATGGTACAGTCCATAAGATTGGTAGTTTTTACAACCAAAAAACTGATTGTGTCTTTCAAGAGCATCAAAAAAGATCAACTTTAGCCAAATTGAACATGTGTTCTTCATCAGTGTCTAATTTAGCATGTTAGTAATAGCTTGTCAGTACATCTCTCGGCACGATGTCGGTGCAAATGTTGACAAGCCAAGGCAGACAAGTCTTCTGAAACAGGAAAATGCTGGGGTCAAATACCAACCTGGTGGATGAAAATGGATGGTGGGACTGCTGGTAGCACTCCATAGCCAACATCCTTGATGTCATCACAGGTGATCTGGTGACAAACAGGGATGCAGCAGGGGCTTTCAAAGAACAAGTTCGCTGTAGATCCTTTAATGGGGACAGGTGACAGAAGCATCCTGAAATAATAATGAAATAATTTTCCCCCTGGACTGGGCACTGGTGAGGCCCCACCTCAAGTACTGTGTCCAGTTTTGGGCCCCTCACTCCAGGAAGGACATTGAGGTGCTGGAGCATGTCCAGAGAAGGGCAATGGAGCTGGTGAGGGGTCTGGAGCACAAGTCTTGTGAGGAGCGGCTGAGGGAGCTGGGGGTGTTCAGCCTGGAGAAAAGGAGGCTTAGGGGAGACCTTCTCGCTCTCTCCAACTCCCTGGAAGGAGGGTGTAGCCAGGGGGAATTGGTCTCTTCTTCCAAGGAACAGGCGATAGGACAAGAGGAAACAGCCTCAAGTTGCTCTAGGGGAGATTTAGGATGGATATTAGGAGACATTTCTTCATGGAAAGGGCTGTCAAGTGTTGGAACAGGCTCAATGATCTGAAAGGTCCCTCCCAACCTAGACAATTCTATGATTCTAATAATGTAGGAATAGGTTCTAAGCCATGTTGTATGTTATACATGTATTGACTGTGACTGTCACTAGTCACCTAGCTAATCTCATTCCTAGCTTCTTCATCTCCAGTTCCCTGGCAGCACCAGCTTGAGTTAATACCCACACTTAGCACTCATGTCTTGGTTAACCTTCAGCTTTGACTTCTGTTGTTCTTTGAGCACTTAGACCTTATCCCTAAGGGTCTGTTCGAGTTTCAGCCATGTGTAACTCTGTTCTTGTTCACAATAGTTTTTCTTTGTTAGCCTCATTCCGTCAACCCGTTTTCCTTCTTCCATCCCTTTTTTCAAACACTCCATTTTTCACTTAGGGCCCTACTGAAGGTTGTTGTTATTTTTGGAATAGCTTCTTCATCCTTACCATTTTATATGAATTCTCAAATTTTCTTTTTCATAGAATCATAGAATGGTTTGGGTTGGAAGCGACCTCAAAGATCATCAAGTTCCAACCCCCCTGCCCTGGGCAGGGACACCTCCCACCAGACCAGGTTGCTCAAAGCCCCATCCAACCTGGTCTTGAGCACCTCCAGGGAGGGGGCAGCCACAGCTTCTCTGGGCAACCTGGGCCAGGCTCTCACCACCCTCACAGCAAAGAATTTCTTCCTGAGATCTCATCTCAATCTCCCCTCTTTCAGTTCAAAACTGTTCCCCCTCATCCTATGGCTCCCCTCCCTGATCAAGAGTCCCTCCCCACCTCTCCTGGAGCCCCCTTTAGGTACTGGAAGGCTGCTATATTTTTCTGCTCCGAGTCTTACAAATACAAGCAATTAACAGTAAGAGAGTTACCCTTCATATCGGTTTAACCCTTTCTATTAATAGAATTACCCTTCATATATGTTTATTATTACTTTATTGCTTTCAGCTGGGGGTTTTGTAGGTGGTCACTTTCGGTAAAAAATTTCTTTGGTAAAGGAGAACTGCTTTATTCATCAGTATTTTTGAGCTATCTAAAATAAGATAATCAAGACAGACACTACATCTGCTTTTTGTGTTATCAAACAAATCGTTATAAGCTCCCTCACAGCCAGGCAAAGGACAGACCAGATTTCATGCAAAATGTCAGGAAGAACATTCTGCCAGTTGGATCCAATTTGGGTTATCAGAACTGAGACCAAACCAAATGCTTCCTGCCCATCATGACTCCAATCATTCCCTACCAGTGAAGGGTGATTGGATCAAACACATCAGAGTGATACAACCCAACGGAGTCAGTTCAGTTTAAATCAATACAGAAGGTCCAAGTGACATGTTACACAAAGAGAAACACCATTAAGCACTAGGTTCTTTTATGTGTCTACCTATTCCTGATAATACACTCATATCTTATTATAAAATGTAGAAGATTTTGTTACTATTTCTAGGGTTTTTTCTTGTGTTAGCAGTATAATACAGCTTTCAACTGACCAGTTGTGAGATGCGAATAATGTGCTATTTACTGACAGAGGTTAATAATATAATTAGGCACTTTGCACAGGATTCAGCTCTTGATATACAATCACTCAAGGTTTAGATGCATTGGATTCTGTATTTTCACTCAACTTCTAGATTACTTAGTTTTATAAACCTTTCTCCTGTAGAAACAGCACTTGTTCTGGCAAGGAGTTCGTTGATCAGGAAAGGAAGCAAGAATATGTAAAAATAAGATCTGACTCTGGATTTCAAAAGTCCAAGAGTATTCAGTTTATTCAGGGTGGTGCTATCACAATTCATAAGATCTTAAAAAAAAAGCTACTAGTACTTTGGAATCATTTTCTATAGTGATTTTTTCTTTTACCATTTTGTATCTACTGGCAAGGAGAATGTTTATGTTCGCCACTTCTATTGCTGTGTTTTTCAGAGGAGCGTTAGGCAAAGACCTTTGTCTGATTTGCAGAGGGGAAAAAACACAACAGCTCCTTTAAGTGTTCACTCTGAGGGTTTGGGAAGAGGAAGATGGTCACAAAGAGGAAGGTGAGGGTGTCCCTTAAACTGGTAACTGGCTGGGTGAGGATGAGGACAGCCTGATGACTAAGGAGGGTCCATGAACATTGTCTTCTGGTCTCAGTTGCTTTTGGTGCCTGGATGAGGATCTGCTACCAACTGCTCACTGAAATCAAACTTATTTCTGCCCGTCTCATTAAGAAGGAGGTAATTGCCACTTGTCCACCAAGCCAAGTTTGGTAAGAAGGGGATTATGACCTGTTACAGAGTTCCCAGATTAATTAACCTGTAGTTTATGAAAGTAAATTAAAAAAAATTACTTATTCCTTCTACTCTTATCATATTGCTTTTATGTCCAGAATCAAGATTCCATTGTATTTTTCACTCAACCGTAACACAGCCAATTTTGGGTTTGGGCTGCTGCAAGATGTCATGGCTCTTGAAACGGGTTTTTAAAGATAACTTTCCTAACAGAAGGCTCAACAACTCACCTGGAAATTCCAGGTTTTCCTAATGACCTTGCACTTGAATAGCTACTTTTATCCCCAGAGGGCCCCGGTGGCTCTTAAACTTAATAGCAGCAAGGTGGTTTAGAGCAGGATGTAAGGAATCCTTCACCGATTGAAACCGCGCAGTAGAAAGAGCAGGTAAGTGGTATTATTTCATGACTACACCCATTTCAACAATCCATGGAGGCCTTCTGGAACATGATAGGAAATACTTTTCCTAAAATATGCCCATAGAAGTCTGAATTTTACACTTTATAGTTGTCAATACGTGTTTTATTACTGAGGTTTTGTCACTGATTCTTGCTTAGGTAACTTTTTGTTCTAAACAAAATAAAAATAATCTGTTAAATTTCAAAATTATCAGCCTCACGGGCATAAATAAAAATAAAATTGTCTTGCAAAAAAATGTACTATAAGATGATAAATCTGGAATAGGTATGAAAATCTTTCCCACACTGTCTATCCAATCAGAATGAGGTTTTTCAATTAAAAGTATAATATGTATATTCATTCTGAAAAAAAAAAAAGCTCCTTTTTAAACTGAAATTTAACCTCAAGCAATGCACATGGACATGAAAAATCTTCACTCTCCTGATGCTGTTTAACAGCCATTTAACGGGCAATAAAGCGTGGTGCGTAAATGCACTGTACGCTGTAGTTTGTCCTTGAACTCTCAAATTGGCCTCCGGCTGCTGGCAGCGCACCCCACTAATGTTAGTAAGAGGTATCATTAGTGCTACTAACTGGGAAAAGAAGAGTATTTAAGCTACTGTGATCTGGAACATAAATATACTGTTACTTCATATCCTCTGTTCAACACTCCCTCTCTTACTCTCCATGGCAGTGTTTACATCTTCCTGCTGGGACGTCTTATGGCAGACACTGCGATCCAAATCCGATGCGTGTTTGGGGAGTGGGGTGGTTCTCATCCACATCAAAAGCCTGTGAAGAGTAAAAACACAGGTCATGAGAAAAAAGAGAAAAATAGAGTTCAGTATTCCTGGGTTTTCCTTCAACCTTTGTGGCTTCAGGAACTCAAAAGCATCCCAATTCCTAAATTCTATTTTCTTTTTTTTGTTTGTTTTTATTAAGGTACTTTTAGAAATGGCAATTCTGCAGCATATCCGTGTAAATTTTCATTGAAGAAAAAATAAAACGTTATTTTTATAAGTTTTACTTATATAAAATTTATTATAGTAATAATTTTATTTCCACCAAAATAAAATTTAACTCTTTAGGTAGTATAAAGTAACAAATGCTTTCATTCTATTAATTATTCATTCATTATTAGTATTCATACAATTATTCTACAAATTATTTTTAAAATTTTACAATATGAACTTAATGTAGCCAGAGGGGAGAAAAAAAATCTTTATTTTTGAACACTCCCTGGTTCCCAGAAGCCCAGTCCCGCACCCTGCATCTTCGTCTCCTTTGAGCTGCAATTGTTAAGTGAAAGTTATGATGCGCCGCCTGATTCCACTGTTCCCACCAATGCAGCCTGACTCTGAAAACTTGGGAATGAAAGAAGACATGAATAAAAAGTCTTGCATTCCAGAGCAGGGGGTATACTCGAGAAGGGGAGGGGAGCGGTGGGGAGAGGAAAACTAGGGCTTTGTCTTCCCTGGCGTAACAGCATGTTTATAATAGAGGAAACACATACCCTTTTAAAACTGTCTTGATTGGAAGAAAATTACTTTTCACCGGCTACTGAAATCCCTAAGCACATGCTGGTTTGTTTAATGGGAACCGATTTTGAAAGCATTTGTGGAATGTATAGAGGGATCCTGTCTGAAAACATCCACGAGGCAGGCATACACCAGCTGCAGTTATTCCCTTCGTCCTCACTGACATTTGTAATTTCAGATTTAGCCAAGCACAAAACACTCGTGACCTTCAGGGCCACACGGTCCCAAAAGAAAGCGGAGCTGAGCTTCGCAGTTAATCAAGCCATCGGGAAGAAACATCACTGTACCATAGAAGGCCTAAAATAAATCTGCAACAGCATTGAGGACTGTGAGACAGTCAAAGAAGTCATAAATCTGTGTTTTCTCTCATATGTTGCAATAGGCTCTGCTGAGGAGCTGCGTCCCTGGAAAGCCAGGCAGGGAACAAGACCAAAGAGGACTGTAACTCAGTGTGTTTGGCTCCCATTGGTTCTTCTGACAGTGATTTTTCTAGCTTTATAAATTATCCACCAGCAAACGGTGAATCATGCTTCTACCTGGTTTCTACCTGAAAAAGTGCTTTACACAGACATCTGTGTACTGTGTGATCCTAAATACTGAATAGTTCCTCTTACCTGCCCTGTCACAGGCTTGGAGAAGAAAAACGTAGTGCCATCCCCATTCCAGCTCTCCAGCCTGCCCTTTTGTAGGAAGTACCTGTTCATTACAGGAAAATTATTTTTCCTGTAAGTGTTTTCTCCATTTTATTTTTTCTTTCTTTCTTTTTTCTTCTTTTTTACAAAGTTAGTGCAGAATCACTCAAAATAGACATACAGTAATTTTTTTTTATTTCTCTAGTTAACCTCCTTTTTAGTAGTTTTTTGTTGTTGTTGTTGTTAGTCAGAACTTCTCCAGCGACCCATCTTACAGCAAGACTCCCCAAGCAGGTGCCTCAGCCTGCGTGGAGTGATCAGAGCAAGGGAGAGGACGAGACGCTGGAGGCAAAGTGGGTGTGGGAATTTCCTGAGTTAAATCACTAATTTACAGCTCCAAAACCTACTATAAAGACATTAGTGTGGGACATCTTACTACAACTTGCTTAGTTATTTTCTCAGATTGGAAGAATGTCAACAGAAGAGGTTGAGAAAAATTCCCAAAGCAGTTTTTGACCTTTGACAGGTAAAACACTATCTTGGAAGGGAACATTCCTGACTCTTAGTGCCCTGATGGATTCTCTTGTCCCTCGGATATCAGACACCCCAAGGAATATCATCCCATGCCAAAATGTTTCTTTAAGGTGTAAGGGATTCAGCTATTCCAATGAGGAATTAAAATATGATTTGGGATGAATAGAATTGTTGAATTCTATGAATTATTATTCACAGCAAAGAAAAATGTCCACCTCTGCACCTGAATTAAATTTTCTAGGCAAAGATTGACTCATTATAATAACAATTTTGTATTCTTTGAAAACATAGTCTCATGATTAAAATTGATTTTATGATACATAAGGCTCCACAGGGCATCTAGTCAACATCCATCTTCACAATAAGAGAAAATTTCCTCATGAGAAGAGAAAAAGATGGGAACTTGCCCAGATCGTTGTTGTGAGTCGTTTTTTTTCCTGCCTTCCGTCGGGAAAACAGAAGGAGGAATGATGATTCATGTTGCCAGCATTCTTGGCAGAATTATAAAAAACATTTAGCCACTGAGTTCATAGTTCTAAATAATATTGTTATAAATGTGCTTCACTAATGGTGTGCGTAATATTATAAAACTTTTGAATGCCTTATGAAAGTTCAAAAAGTGCCCCAGGCACACTGAAATCACCACAGGGGACTTGGAGGCAATTTTTCACTCTTCTTTTAACAAGAGCAAGTACTCTTAATAAAAAAGTGGTGTTAATACATAGTAAACCCCACTTTCTCTTCAGCATTACCAAACGCCCTTTTCATTGCTCAAAACCTACAGTTATAAGTGAATTCTTTGAATCTGATTAGATTCACATCTCTCACACAACAATGTTTTATAGTACCTTTGCTTTGTATTTATTATTTCCCTGTCTTTCTAAGACATGACTGAGAAATAAGGACTTCTACCCTCTTTTCTTGAATATTTAAGTATTTCACATCTTCATAGCATGTAAAAATTGTATTTCAGACGGAGAATGGGAAAATTGGTCATTCATACAAATACCGTGCCCCCTTCTATCATCTTTCTGGCAAACAGTCACGTTCTATGTTGGTAATTTCCAATACAAGGGTTTCTTCATGCTCCTGGTCTTTATCCTGGGCTTTCACTGACCATGTGCAGTTTGATTTTATTGTTTTTAATTTGAATGTCAAAGAGCAAAGCTCATCTCCAAGGAGGGCCAGCAAAGATTACAGACTACTTGGTCCAAGCCCCATCCAGCCTGGCCTTGAACCCCTCCAGGGATGGGGCAGCCACAGCTTCTATGGGCAACCTGGGCCAGGCTCTCACCACCCTCACAGCAAAGAATTCCTTCCCCAGGTCTCATCTCCATCTCCCCTCTTTCAATGTCAAACCCTTCCCCCTCATCCTATGGCTCCCCTCCCTGATCAAGAGTCCCTCCCCAGCTTTCCTGGAGCCCCTTTAGGGATTGGAAGGGGCTCTGAGGTCTCCCCGGAGCCTTCTCTTCTCCAGGCTGAACCCCCCCAACTCTCTCAGCCTGTCCTCACAGCAGAGGGGCTCCAGCCCTCCCAGCATCTCCGTGGCCTCCTCTGGCCCTGCTCCAACAGGTCCATGTCCTTCCTGTGCTGAGGAATTCCTACCATTTGAGAACTAAGGGACAGAGAATCCACATAACCATCCATCCATACAAGGTATTTAAGCTCAGCAGAATCTGAATTCTGGGTGGCCTCAGTAAACAGAGAGTGCTCCTGTCTTTCAGTCCCATGGCAGTTTATGAGGTGGCTCTAGTAAATATAGCTATTTTCTTACATATGTAAATACCTAATTTTCTTCCATAGTGGTCTAGTGGGTCTGTATTAGAGCTATAACATCCTTCATATGCTTGAAATAAACAAAGTAACCTCATCAGCATTACTGATGCTATGACAAAATTAATAGAAAATGTATAAAAAAGGTGAAAAATTATTAATTAAAGAGAAATACCTAGTCCTCTTTTCTCTTGTTATTTTTGCACAGGACATTCCCTGGCATCACCAAACAATATAAAAAGTCCTTACACTCCTCTAGATTAATAAAAAGAAAATAGTAGCTTTGGCAATCAATATTAGCCAACCTCCTAACTCAATGCAGAGTCGTTAGTTTTATTCCATTCTAGTAGGAACCAGCTGTCCTTGACCTGGTCTCCTGTTCCAGTCAATCCCAGTTGATCCTGAGCAGCAGGGAGAGGCAGAGTCAGGTGGTGACACTTACTCATAACTCCTGGGTGCTGATGGAGTACTGGTATCCAGCTTGGGGTGTCATCTGCCGGCTCCTTGAGTCTTCAGTCTTCCAGCCTTCATATCCACTGATTAGTAGCTTGATTAATACACTTATCTCTTCTACAGAGGCTTGGGTGGGCATGGTGCAGGTTCCTTTCAGTTCTCGCAGTCTGTAATCTATGGAAGGATTGAATAATATCCATCTAGAGCTAAGCGAAAGGTTTATTTCTTTGTAAAAAACCTGTTCTTGTTTTACTCCTAACATAGCAGTCACATAAGTGGATTTATATTTCCTGAAAAACAGCCTGGTTTAGCAAGAGCTCCTCTCAGTGTACTTAGCTAAAATTTATTTTCTTTTCACATGACTGTAAAGTTATGGTCACGCGGCATAGAAGCTGTGGGGAGAACGTCGGAGTGAGGCAAAGAAGTGCTTGTGAAGTATAATAGCTGTTTCACTTTAAACGTTCTTCAATATCGGTGCTTTTATTTCTTTATGGCAATGCAGAGGAATTGGGCTTACAGAGTCTATTTATTTATTTATTTGAATGGTTTAATGTTTCAGCACTCTAGAAAAAGAGTGGGATGAAAGTCAACATGAACAGAGAGTCAGCATTCTCTGTAGGAGAAATTATAGTGCCAGAAATGGCTTATATTTGTATCATTTTTCAGTTAAAATGCTGCCAGAAAATATGGATTTGAGTTGGGGGGAAAAAAAAGTTTGGACAGTTTTTGTTTTTATTTTTTTTCGAAAGGAACTTGATCTAGTCACTGGATGAGAATCAAATGTTTTAGACTGTTTAAATCTGTTTTAGACTGTTCTAAACCAGATGAGTTTTAATCATGAAGGTAATATCATTTAATGTGATAAACTAATGTTGATAATATTTCTTCTGATGGCAAAATATTTGCTGTAACGAGTGGGAAAGGAGTTTGGAAGAGATTAAAAGGAATTAGTCCACAGGCTGTTGAGGAACATACATTTAGGACCTGATTTTATTGTATTCATTGGTAAAGTTCTTATTTCAGTAGGAATAAGTCTTGTGATGGATGGTACTTTAATGAGTATTTGTTTTCTTGTCTAAGTGCTTTGTTTATGTCTTAGAACCTTTAGGTGGGGGAGTAGGGAAACTGCATGAAAGAGAAAAATGGAAGAAAATGTAATAACACAGTCACAAGTAAGAAATATGCTTATGTGAAAAAGAAATAAAATTATTTCTGAAGGATACTATTTCTGTAATGTGAAACTGGATCAATGCGAGCGAACATATTGTTAATTATATACCGACAATTTGTAGGCGAGATCAGAATAGCTCTGTTGATGTTAAGACAAATGCATCAATCTCATTACCTTGCTCTCTATAATAATGTTTTAGCTACACAGCTGTTACCGAAACCACTTCACTCAGTGAATGAGTCTTCCTATTGTCTGATGTCCAACGCTACATAATTTACTAATAGCGATTGTTCTTACAGAAATATCATTTTACAAGCAGAAAACAGTTTTAAATAGGTGTTATCTAGAGACTTTTAAAGCAATTTTTCCCCTCTTTCTGGTAGTTTTTAATTGGTGAGTATATTTCTGGGCTTAGGAGGTAGATGGAATGAGATCCAGGGTAATTTCTGGAACTGTGAAAAGTCATGTTAATCCTTTGGGATTTGGTGACTGGGTCAAAACGCAGGCACTCGTAGCACTTTGATACACTTTCCCTTAAAAGAACTCTGAATAGGTGTAGCAGATGTTTTCTGATGCAATTTGAGTGCCCCAATTAGTTTTAGTTAGTGGGTTTGGGTTGGGTTTTTTTTAAGTGACAGAAGTTGGGTGGGCAAATGAAAGAAACTGTACCTCTGCTGACAGTCTGTAACTGGAGGGAAACTAATGGAGTAAGTGAAGAGAAAAAATTAAATGAAATGAGATCTTCCTGTGAAAAGTGTCCTTTTTTATTTCTCAGAGTGGAAATACGGTCATTAGCAAGGTGTTTTTCTTCTTTGAGATTGTAGAGTTGATGACTATTTTTAGGTTGTTATCATGATTTTATTAATTTGTGACCTGAATGTCTAAGTAATTACTGCATTGTTCCCTGCTCAGTAGGTTTGGACAAACTAACACAAAGCATACTATGAAAAGACAACTTTAAATGTGTAAAATGTACTACTTTGTAATCTAATTAGCATCAAATTAACAAACACTACTATGGTTGTTAAACAGATTTTTTTTTATTTTTTTTTTTTTGCTATTGTGATGTGTGAATTTATAGTGAATTTTCTTCCATGCAACCGGATTTCTCATGAGTAAAGTCCAGTGGAAGAGATCACGAAAAAGCAAGATGTAATCTCTTATTTTGTTAGGCTTAGTGCTATTATTATTGGATCCTATACAGCCTAACAGGCTGGGATGTTTATGTGCAGCCCAAATTTTGGCCAAAACCACTAACCAGGAAAAAGATACCAAACCAGTTGGTCCAGATGGTCCAAATACTGATTTTGCAGTAAGGAGGGAGGGACTTGGTGTTAAATACGATAGAGAGAAATGTTGCTTCTGAATCTTAAAAAGTTATTATCTCATTAAACAACTCTGATATGCTAAAAAAAAAAACCCAAACAACTATTTCTTTAGTAAGAGTTAATAGTAACTCTTGTACTAAAACTTCTGCAAATGTTATATATAGAGCGATACAGTTGGGTGAATCTGTGGGAAACTTGAGAGCTAGAAAGGAAAACGAGTTAATTGATCATTTGAGTACCTCTTCATTAGAGAAACATAGCTGCTTCAGTTCATTCTGGAATACAGTAATCCTGAATCAGACAAAAGAATGCCTCTGAAGATAATATTCTTGCCTCTTTAATTGCTCCCTTGCATGTTGTCCTTGCAGGTGCTCCTTTGATTTATTTAAAATTCTTCAGAGGATATTAATCTACAAGCAAAAGAGCTAAAATTCAGATTCCATTTATCTGATACTCTGCTGGTGTTCGTGTGTCCCATCTCTAATAAGCGGAGCAGAGCATAGAAAGAGAAATTCAGACAACTTGGATAACAGATGTAAAATACAATGTGGTTAGTAAATATAGCTATCTGAAATAAATGAGTTTGGAAATGAATTTTAAAACTGGCATCTCTTAAAAGAGCTTGGAATTGCTTAAAATGTTTAAGGGTTTTATCTGTGGATTAAACTAATTTAGGGATAATTATAGTTATTTACCTTTTTTAGCATCACTACAAGCTACTTTAGTAACTGAGATAATGCTATTTCTCATAATGCAGAATAAATACACTCTGCAACAAGAAAAAAGGTAGTATCCTTACTAGAATTTGATGGGACTCTTCCAGAATATTGTGTGAAACATTGGTCTCTGAGTGGGATCTGTCAGTCCCTAAAGGACGCACCAGGAAACAAAAGTTATGCTGAGTTTTAAGAAATCTGGCTTATAGTAAAAAGCTGTGGAAATTTAGATCATTTTTGATTTTAATACATTTCTTGATTAACTTTTTTTCTTTTGTAGTCCCTTTGAAAGAGTCTGTTAAATTGTTTTTACAATACTTGTGAAGTGTTTTTATGTTGGTGTTGAACTTTAAAAAGCAATTATTTTAAAGACCTAAGACTTTAAGCCCTCATTCATTATTAGTTAAACCTTATTAATTTTATTTAGGAAAAAATCTCCTGGTTATAGTTATTTTAGGCAATATAACTACAAGAATGTTGAGGTCAATAATGAAGTGCTCAGACAGGAACAACTACACTTAGACAATTTCTAGCCTAAATCTTCTTCTCTGCCACACAGGACTATTACTTCTGGTCTTATTCCTGAGAACAAAGAAAATAGACTATTCGTTTCCTCTTTGCAGCAGTTTTTCAAAGGCCACCGTGTCTTCCTCCTGTTATGTCTCTTGTTTGTTAAAAAGTTCCAATTTATTAAATTTTTCCTAATAGGTTAGTGAAACCAAAAAATGAGAGAGCTCAGTTTTGGGTGGTGGGAAGTATGTACTTTTCAAGCTATTTCTTGCTCAGAAATATCATATTAATATTGGAGTAGTCTATTTCAGAGATATTTTTTAACACAATTTTTACGGTGATGTTTCCTTCTCATAAAATAGGATCTTGCGAATATTTAGAATATAAAGATTACTATGAAATACACTGAATAACACTTCACAGAACCTGCAGTTATCTTACGGAATACTCTTTGGGACTGGGATACATCTTACTGCAGTGTCTAATTTTGTCACATCTATTGAAATTTCATTTCTAGTGCAATGCTGTTGACCTTAATGTAATGTTCATACACTGAAAAGACACACTCGGAAACCAGGTATCGCTTAACACTAAAAAATCTAATCACGTGAAAACTCACTGTTCTGAATCTCCCAAAGTTAAAGCAGTGTTCAAAAAAGTTAAGAACTTTATAAAGCTCAAAATATTGCTCAAGCCTAGTACGTTATCTGACTTAGTAGACTCCTATGCAGTGATCTTGCTTTTTTTTTCAAATTAGTATCTTATACTGTTTCAAAAGTACTTATTTTTTGAATTAAAAAAATTGATTGCCCATCAAAAAGGTATTAATTTCCATGCCTACAGATAAGGCTACTTTTATATGTACTGCTCAAGTCTTAAAGGTAATTGCCAGAAGATCTTAAAGATGAAAAGGTTTTTATGTGGTAAGAAGGGAAATTTTGTTACCTAAAAGCCTGAGGCTAACTGCTGTGCTATTTTCAAAGAGCTTTATAAATGTCATCAGAAACTTGGACAATCCTGTCCTCTGTTAGAGATATAGAATGAATATTTAGTCACAAGTTGATCGGCTTTATGGATTTCCTTTAAAGAAAGAAAAGTAACAACATTATAGAACTTTTTGATAGCTGAACAGGGGTAGTAGAATACGAACCAAATAGTACCAGGCACACAAGACAAAAATGTTACATTAGAGAGAACTGTAAAAATTACCTAATGATTTTCTGTCATAATTTAGATTTAGAAAGGCTAACATAAGTGAGATTTACCACTCTATTGCTAGAATTCAATTACATCTATTTGTTGGATAAGTTCTTCTTTATTTCCTTTTGCAAATGTGTAAAATGTGACTTCTTTCTGATTATCCCTCTGAATATTGTAGGGTACTGGATACTGACATATCTATTAATTATTGGTGAATAGGGTGGTTCCTAACGATGATGAATTGAAGGAGAAATAAATAAAAGACAATGCAATTTAAAGGGTGAGAGGGAGTCATTCCAACAGGAACCATCCCATTTCTGACTTTGTCAAAATGTGACAGTTAATGTTATTGACTGGAGAAAAGTGAAATAATTAGAGTGACGACTACTTTCTTCTAGTGAAAGTGTGAGCTTCTAGTTGCCCCTTGAAATGTAAGTTATCTTATTTTTGGCTACTGCATACTTAGCTTAAGCTAAGAGGATGCTTCAGACCTCAGTGGCAATATGAACTGGACATACCTAGACAAGCTGCTATTCTAATTTGTATTTTTCTTCTGTTTCCACATCAGATTTTAAGTATTTATTTATGACCGTATAAGGGAAAGCAGTACAACACTGAATTCAGCTAAAGCAAGAGTCACTCTTCCAAATTAGAGGTGGAGAGCTGATGTATTTTCCCTGTCATTGACTGTGTAATATTTCTAATTTAAAAAAAAAATAAAATAAAATCTCAATTGAACACTTCTGGTGACTCATAACAGCCAAGTTCCTAAAACAACAAAGCAGCATCATTATCTACTTATTCTAAACCTTAATCATCGGGCCGTTGCTCAGGCCTTATTTAAAAGGCTTAAGAGGACTTCCCGGGGAGGCTCATTTCCATCCAAATCGAACCCATGGCAAGTGTAAACCCCCCCCCATCTATTTGTAAAGCCTGGTGGGACACTTAGGGCTGCTGCTGTTGATGAAGTATTGCAGTGTAAGTAATTTGCCCGCCTAAGAGATCTATAGCTCGGGGGTCAAAGGTCCCCATCGCCTGTGACCCAGAAACAAGAAATGTTTAGCCTTTTTTGTGTACACCAAGTTTGGCCACTTCAAAACCTTTCTGAATGCGCCTGTGCCGTGCCCCCACAGCTTTATGTGACTCTTCTCTCGGTGGTAATTGCTTTAAAAATTCCTTTAAAAATATAGTACCTTGCAGGGACTGCTTGGCCTCCCGGGGCGTGAATAAAAAATCCATTCCCTGTCACAATCAAGCCCTCAGGAGCGAATGATACACTTGCCTATAATATTTTTTTTCATTTAGATTTTTTCCTTAGAGTTTTCCTAAACTCTGCCTTCAAAGATGATAGCAGAGTTATCATCACGGTTTTTATGACCTGTGCAACTTTGGGTACAATAATTAGCCTTGCTGGGTTTTTTTTTTTACGTTCCATACAATCACAGCTCACAATAACATATAAATAATTTACACAGGTTACCTGAGAAAAGAACCCGGTTTGGTCAACTTCAGGTATCTCTCAGATGCAAGAAAGAATTTTGCCAAACGATCTGGAATCTGTCACTGCAGCCACTGGATCAGGCAGCGAGGGGAATTAATCCAAAAATATGCTAAAAATTTCAACACAAACAGGGATCTGGGTGCAGTCTCCTTCCCGGTCTTGAGGGTGATCTGAGCAACTCTTTAACTCTCTTTATTTAAAGTCTGCTATCGGCTGGGAGGTGGTGTCTCGGGCTTCTTGGCAATGGGTTTTTCATGGTGAGACGACCCTCTCTCCCTTGCCTTGAGGCTCCGTGTTAGTTCCCAATAACGTTCCTTTTTTGGTAGAGTGCTGCTGTGCTTCGAAGAGTTCTGTCAGAAATGTACAGCCTAAAGCCACGTTAGGCAAAATAGTTTTGAGGGTGGTCAATCAACTCTCAGGTCTCCAATTTGCACATTTGTTCCTTTTCACTGCTGCTGAACGGAGGATGGTGGCAAAATAGGGTCTTCAGGGCAAAAACCAGATTATGTTGAGAAACCAGCAAGCGGTGGGTTAATGGGGAGAGTGAGGATCTTCACAATTCAAATTTATTTTCGATTCTGAGCAGAAAAGCCTTCTTTGAGCTTCTTGTTACATTGCTAGGTTGGTCTCTGTCACCACTGAAACGGCACAATGTACAGTAGACAAGTCATGGTGAAGCGTGGTTTGGAGAAGAGCTCACACCTGGGACCTTGTATCAATTCTAGGATAAGTCACCCAGACTTGGTGTTTAACAAATATTCTGCAGAAGCGGAGTGTCCGTGCTGCTCCAGTTACACACTTATTAAGCTGTTTTAGGGTATAAACCAATGAAATTATCAAATTTAAGTTTTTATGTGGGCCCAATCTCTGAGCTGCCACTTCCTCAAACTTTTCACATGCTCCTCTTTTTTGCAACATTTTCTTACGGAGCAAGGACCTAAAGAAAAGCATGTTTTGACTGTTCAAGGTTTTATATTTTCTTCTCAAGGGCTGGGGTAAGGACAGGAAGAAAAAGCATCGCTATTGAATGCGACTGTAAATAATTATCAGTAGTTGATGTAAAGCAAATATGTTTAATTCATGGCTATACCCTGTTGTAAATTATTTATTAATGGTTCAGTTCTTAATTTTTCTCTGGTTATCTCAAGTAAACTTCAGAAAAATATTTTCATGAGTTTAAGTAGGCTAAATATCTCTTCTTTTTATGTAAAACCCTTCAGCTGAACAGACATTCGTGAGGTCAAGCAGCAATTCCAAACAGTGCGACTGAATGTGTGTTTTTATGGTGTTTTAAAAGGTTTCTGTCCCCTGGAAGCTTTTGTTATATCCCAACCGGCTAGAGGTAGGATGACAACTGACAACCTGATGGAAAGAAGAACTAGGATTGTTCTGTGTGCAGTTTGTAAATTATTCACGTTGCTGTTTAATTTGTTTCAGTGACATCATTAAGTTGCCGTTGATACAGAAAAATGTTGTAAACTGGAAGAGACTGTGCTTTTTTAACTACATCTTGTTCGCATACCAGGACACGCTTTAGCAGTTGATACTAGTATTACGTGGAAAATGAAAGATGAAATGTAAGTTGCTTAAGATAATGAGGTTAATTGTAACGCTGAGACAGACGTGCAATGCCTGCATTTACTGATTGGCGCAGGTTAAATTTAATTGTTAGAGCTGACAGTGTTTTATCTCTTTTATACACGGCTCTTAGTCTTCCGTAGATTAGATCCAACTATTAATTTCCCTTGAAGGGATGGGCACTTACAGGTCAGCGCTGGCTGTAAATTACCAGTTAGTTTTAGAGAAAGTTGAGTCGTCTGTCGAACACGTGGGCTGCTTTTCACTTTGGAAGATACCCGTAATTGTAAGTGCTATTTGTCATTTTAAGACCGGGAATATGACCCAAATTCCCAAGCCCACGCAGCAAATAAACGCCCGTGTCTCTTGGGAGCAGTCCGACTGCCCTACTGCTAACTTTGGCTCGTTATGCCGAGATCGTTGAACGTTTAGCCCTTTTGATGTGCCCTGTACGTGATATATGAGAATGAGTGAGTGGGTGTTGCTTGGACATGTCCTCTCTTCATCCATAACATAAACAGGCCATGCTTACTGGTCCCCAGGTGACCAGTTTCTGGCTCAGTGGGTAATCTGCAGTCTCCTGGAAAGATTGTGTGTTGGACCTGATTCTGTTTGTATTAGAAAAATTATCTAGACTTTGTAGAAATTCTAATGATTTACTAGAGAGGATTCCAGCATATATAACCTAAATTGAAGGCCCTGATAACTCCTTTACCCTATATATCATAGATGCTAAAGCCATAAATCATTCTAATCTTGGGGCTAGGCGGTATGCAACGGAGCCCCACAGCATCTTTTCTGTGTCTTTTAGAGGCGACATCCAGTAAACTGCAGGTCTCTAACTCACGAGCTGACAGCACCGTGCTTTGCTGCTTTTCCGAGCTCTCTGCTCCTTAAATCATTTACTAATGATTTATATACAGTAAATCATCTCACGAGAGTGATTTGAGAATGTTTCTTCCCGTTTATCAGTTCTGTTATCCCAGACTCTTAGGATTAGAAACCGGAGCACCAGAAGAGAGTGAGGGGGAGTCTGTGCTTAATCAACTGTATTTTTCTCATTACGCTTGGTGTGTATTTATACTGCATTTGCCACCCCTTGCACTGGCAGTGCGACTGACTTCTTTCTAGCTGTTATACCTGGTCTACAAGTGACAAATTGTCACTCTTCTCAGTGCGATGGAGTCTTTCACTTTACACTTTCGTTTCCATTAGAATTTGGAAAATACGGTCAGATGCTCGGTTTGGGGAAACAGATGAATTGTTTTCTGCATTTGCAGAAAGAAAGGATTTTCAAGGTCAGTTTAAATGTGTTGGTATCTTATACCATATGATTCCAAAAAGGTAATAGAAGGCCTTGGCTCTTCTGGAGGGGTTCAAGACCAGGCTGGATGGGGCTTTGAGCAACCTGGTCTGGTGGGAGGTGTCCCTGCCCAGGGCAGGGGGTAGAACTGAATGGTCTTTAAGGTCCCTTCCAACTCAAACCATTCTATAATTCTTTTTTATTATATTCCACTTCTAGAAAGTTTAAAGCTTTAGTCTTTTCTTCAGAATTCTTCTTGTTAGGTAGGGCCCCAGAGGCATTTAAAATACCAACCAAGAAGAAAAGAGTGGCAGAAATGAGGCTTATTGCCTGTTTTTTGGTTACAACTGGGGAAAATTAGCTAATTCAACAGTGCGTACGGATCCTTTGCTGTCATTTAAACTGGGTTTGCGTGTACATCTCGTGCTGGGCGGAAAAGTGGCAAGCACAGGAAACCGCAACTGGCCGCTTGGTAATTAATATTGCCAGAGCTCTTATCTGAAGTGCACAGACCTCGTAGGACGGATGCAGTTAAAACCATTCTGAAATTTCTGAGTCCGTGTTACTTACAAGTCTGAGCGCTGTGGGCTTCAATAGTGACAAGTATTTTCTGTTTTACAGCCGCTTGTGAGGAGTATTTTGATGCCAAAAAGCACTAGTAAATATGACATGTTCATGCCTACGCCTCCTAAAAGAGGGATAATGGGCCTTTCAGATCCCTGCCACACATTTCATATGTTGTCAGCTATGAGAGCAAGGTCGTCTGATTAAAAAAACGCACGTAGTACTAATGACCAAATATTTTGGTTTTTTTTTCTAGTTTTACTGGGGGTGGGAGGAGGGGAAGGAATAAAAAAAAAAAATAATAATTCTGGTTTCCCAGGTTTAAAACTGATCAGACCAGTGTTAACACAGTACGTAAGACACTGTTACCTTGAGTTTTGTAACCTAAAACATCAAAAACTTCAAAAAGAGCATCCAGATCTGACTAGAAGACACATAGTGATGATTTGCTTCAGTATCACACTTGCTAATTACCAGTAGAAGTCTTAGTTTCATTAGTACTTACTTTAGTTTGTTAGTCTTATTATATTTCTGCTGGATTAAGCATTCCCATTTCTTACCTTCCATTGGTTTTTCATTTGATTTAAGCTTTCTGTAGCCAAGTACCTGCAGTAAAGGCAGCACTGGGCTTGCAGCGAGCCTGCATCTGACTGGGCCAGTAAAGGTTTTCTGCCTTTTAACCCTAAATTCGAAGTCGAGAGCACTTAACGTGATCTTTTGTGGTGTAACAGGGAACACAAACTGAATACCGTAAATCTTTTGGGAGCTGGCAGCAGCAAACGACATCCTAACCACAAACCCAACCGAATATTTTATCTTTCTCTGCCTGCGAGTGTAATTTTCCAGAAGTGGCCGTCGGTTGAATCCCTTTGACGGATGTCACTGTCGGTTGCTCGTCAGGCGAAACTGTCCCTGATCCCCTGATTGGTGCCTTCCCTTCAGCCCTACAGAAGGTGCTACCGCAAGGGTGGTTTTCTTGCCTTGGTTCTTACAGGGGTTTAATATAAAATACTGTCCGTTACAGAGCAAAATGCTGTGAGTCCAGCGAGGCAACAGGAAAAAAGGGACGGGAACAGCAGCATCTGTTCTTATTCTGGCAGCAACAGCGTTGATAGCCCCCTCTGGGGTGCTATAATGCAGCTCTGAGCCTTTCCTTACCCACAGAGCAGAGGTCTAAAGTGTCTGTGTCTCTCAATTTCTTGAGCAGCTTGTGCTCATGAGAAGTTTCTGGATGGTCTGTATGAGTCAGATAAGACTTTAGGAAGAACGAGCCATTGCAGCGTTACAATCCCACCCTGAAAACACTCCAGCTACTGCTAAGCAAGAGCAGGGGTTGTGATATTAGCAAATTAGGCACTTTCCTTAAAGCATCGCCTAATCTTTACTTTCAAATTCTAAATTCTGGCATCTTTAACTTTACAGTGAGCCATAGGCTTCACCTAAAAAGCTGTATGACTTGCAATGGGAGAGTATTTTGTTTGTTTGTTTTATATTTTGTTTTCTTTGTTTAGATTTCTCTTCAGGAGCAAATTTTTGTAATCATATAAGAAATGTTCCTTGACTTAATGATTAGTAGTAAAGAAAGAAATCAATGTTATGGATTATTAGGAATGTAATGGAGGAATTAGATAGAAAACACTGTGATAATTTAAATCTGCAACAAGCATACAAGAACTGTATGCAATCCTTTTGTCTTCATTTCAGTTACAGATGAAAAAATGGTTTAGAGAAGGATGACGAAGACAACCAAACCTCCAGGGGAAAAAAAAGAAAGAAAACTAAACGATATGTAGAAGGAGGTTTACAAAATCGGAAGTGTAGAGGAGAAGGTAGATAGAGGTTTATTTCAGTTCCTCCATAAGAATGAGAGGCATAAGATAAAAGCAGTGGCATTCAGAGCAAACCAAGGAAGATGGTTCTTCACCCAACATCGTATTAAGCTGCCACATGGTGTTATGGATAGCGAAAATTTCCATGATCTCAAAGGGTGACGGTTCAGATTCCTGGAAGAAAAAAAACTTAAGAACAGTTCTATAAAACAGATAATGTTTTCTTAAGAAGGTTTTGAGTTGCATCTTGCTGAGGGCTAGAGAATATTCTGGGGAAGTCCAGGGATGTCCTTGCCTTCATCTCCCCCCAGGCACCTGCTGTTGGTCACTGCCAGGGTCAAGAGAGCAGGCGAGACAGACTCTCTTCACCCATATTTTCACTCTCTATATAAGCTGCAGCTATTTCAGAAATATTTGAGGGTACCTGACAGGAAAATGGAGAGTAGGAAAACATTTCATGCCTTATGTCAGAATTTACCTCTGGAAAAAAGGTCTTGCCTCTCTAGCGAAAAAAAAAAACCCAATGCAACTTAACATGCAATTTTACAACTAAATGTACAACCTGACAAACTCCTGGACCTGAAGGTTGTGGGTGAAGGTGGTGCACTCTCTATTACCCCTGAAAATTAGACTCTTATCTTTCTCAATTGGTACTTATTACGTGCTTTGTCATGTAACAGTAATTACCAACTGATAGAAATGAGTGGTGGTTTTGCATGAGCCTGGAAGGTAGGACTCAATTAGACAAGAACTGACGTTTCAGATAAAGATGGCATTTTACGTGATACCCAGGAGAAGAAAGTTAGAGATACGTGGTTTGGTGTTTTGGTTCATGCTCTGCTCTTTGGTGGCTTCCTGCAGGTTCCTGGTACTCATCTCTAGCTGCATGGTTTGAGCTTTTATGGAGGGTGGTAGGGATTCTCTGCTTCTGTTGAAGTTTTATGGCTTTTCAAACCCTGCTAAATCGCCTCTTATGCATTTATGATCTTGTTAGGTTCAAAGAGAAATTGTTAAATCATAGAATCATAGAATGGTTTGCGTTGGAAGGGACCTCAAAGATCATCCAGTTCCAACACCCACTAGACCAGGTTGCTCCAAGCCCCCTCCAACCTGGCCTTGAACCCCTCCAGGGATGGGGCAGCCACAGCTTCTCTGGGCAACCTGGGCCAGGCTCTCACCACCCTCACAGCAAAGAAGTTCTTCCCCACATCTCATCTCCATCTCCCCTCTTTCAGTGTCAAACCCTTCCCCCTCGTCCTATGGCTCCCCTCCTGATCAAGAGTCCCTCCCCAGCTTTCCTATAGGCAAGAAAGAAAAAATAAAATTTTAATCCAGTAAATGCTAGGTATCTGGAGAGAAAAATCCTGGGTTTATAGCCAGTTTCCCCTATTGTATTGTGTTTGTTATTACTATTCCTCTTCTTCAATGTTGCAAGGTAAAACAAAACATTAAGCTACTTGTTTTATTGGGGGGAGGAGCAATATTTTGGCTGGTTTGGGTTTTGGTGGGTTTTTGTTTTGTTTTCAGAACTAACTATAAGTATTTCCAGAGGCATATAGTTGTGCATGAGTTTGTTTCCCTGCTCCATTAGTTGTGATTAAAGGTGGGGGGAAGGGAGAGAAAAAAAAAATAAAAAGTGTTGTTTTAACAGAGGGAAAACAAACAGTTAAATCTTGTCCTCCCTTTCTGAATGCACACACCTGTAAAATACCACAGTTTAAAAAGGAGGTTTTTTATGGGAGCTGTTTGTTAAAATAGTATTACCTGCCTGGATTCTTGGCTTGCTTCCTTCTATTCAAAATAAGTAGTAATTTTTGAAAGGAAAAGAAAGCATTTTTGTAATGACAGAATCAGCTTACTGTAAGCCCCATCTTGTCCTTAAATTACACTTTCGTTCCTATAGAATGAAGAAATAGAAAGACACGTGGCTGAGGATGCCAAGTTGGAAAGGGAGCACTTCCCTCGCTTTTCGGTACAGGACTGAACTTGAAGGGGAACCAGAGCCCGGTTTTGCAACACACAATGCGGGAATTATGTTGCCATGAATTTTGTCAGGACCAAGACATTTGAAAATCAAAAAGTCTATAGGTTTCTTCATCATGCGCTGTTCTGTCTGAAAAGCAAAACACTGGGGATGAAGCTTTCTCAGTCAGGATTGATATTTTGTAAACTTTGGATTTTACTAATATTGAAATATCAAAATATCCACTTTATTTTTTTTTCTTTCCTAAGCAAATAATCAACACAAGACTCTAAATTATATCCAGAGTGGAACTTCTTATAACACTGTGACTTTAGTCAGATTCACAGATAAAAAAACTTTTCTGCTAATTCAGGAGAACATAGAGTTTTACTTCATTTTAACATTTTTTGTTAAAAAATGGTCTTTGGTCTTTGGATTGAAAACAAAATCTTGCTGAAAGGAAATAGGAAAAATCATGGAAAAGGAGAAAGCAAGTCTTTAGAGTAGAACAAAGCGATGCTGAGTTAAATATCAGATGTCAAAGGGGTAAAATACCTATTTAATTCCCATATTTGTGGAACTATAACTACATTTTTTTCTGTAGGTGACTTAGCTTAAGCAGCATCTTAGTAACTGTCAGTTATCACAACATATGGCTACATGTTTTATTCATTTTTCATTATAACTGCGCTGGGAGTGTGCGTGGGACTGAGCAGCAGGATGTCTTTCATGTACGAAACACTGACCAAATATTAGTAAAACTGCACTCCTGGTAATCTTTTATTTAAACAAAAGCCAAAAAAAACCCCACTTTAGAGGCCTCAGATGATCTAATAAAGGTTTGTGGTGCTTTCTACCGACACAGGTTGATTACAAGTATGGGAGGACACAAGCTGAAGACTTCTGATACACAAGTGTAAGTAAATATTTTCATAAAGTGTAAATGTACTGTAAGAATATTAGTGACGTGCTTTCTCCTTTCCCTAGATGTCTTGTGGCCTTCTGCCTAATCTTTGGAAACAATAACTGTGACACTGATGTATTCAGTGCTATTGTGCCTCTTGTATTAGAGAGAAAAAAAAAAAAAAAAGACACTTGAGAATAAGATATTCTGCTTAAGACACATTTGGACAAACCAGGGGGTAAATCTGCCTGGGAAAATGGGATTTAAGTGTCTAGAAAACAAGATTAGCCTTTTCCGTTTGATCTTTGGTGAAATCACATTGAACTGAGATGTTTCTGAGTTGACAGCTCCTCATGAATTCACTTTTTTGCCTTCGTGTCCCTGAATTTGGGGAGCAGAGGCCACCGGCCCCGCTGCCCTTCCATTGTCCGAGAGCTCGCCGGAGTCAATTCTCATGCGAGAACTTGGGCTGCCTGTATCAAGGAGCGAAGGCTTCACTAATAGTATTTGACATTATAATAGTTTTCCAGCCAAAATTATAGAGGAAGATTAGATGGGTTCAAATCTCTGTGATTAATAGGTTATGTTACTTCACGCCATTTTTTTTTTCTTCTTTGAAGTGAGAATGCATAATGAATGTCATAATGCAATTACGGGCCCTGCAGCTTCCTAGAGTTACTACCTCAAGTAGGTGGCAAAAAAAAGTAAGTCACAACAAAAACGGTAAATGACAAAAGGTAAAAAACAACTAACAACAAAAAAGGTAAATAACAACTATGTCCTTCATCTTCCAATAAAAATCAAGCAGAAGCCTCTGTAGTTAATGCAAAAAGATTATGTGTTACTTTTTACTGAATTATGGAATGATGAAGGCCACGTACATGGTATAATTAAAAAAAAACCAACTAAATAAATTTTAAAAAAATACTACCACAGCTGTGAAATTTATTGCGTGGCAGACCAGCTAAATTCAGGGAAAGATAAAAAATCAGTGGCATTATTATCTGCTCATAATTTTCTAAGAATTAATCAGCATTTTAAACGGAGATTGAAAGTATGGCGTCTCCAAAGAAGAGATCTCTCGCGTGGAAGCTGTATCTCAGCTGGAGCACTCTTTCGTCTCCGCTATTAATTCAGTTGGGTGGTTTGCAGTTATTGCACAAGAGAGGGTGGATGTGTACAGAATCTCCTCATCCACAGGTAAGCGCTTACTGTTTGCAATGAGAGCGTGTACAGAGGTATCGGGCAGAACTTTCTACGCTGAGTCTCAAATCTTAGAGAAACCAAACATTGCCTTAAGAGAAACTAAAATTAGTACCTTCCATAAAACCTGATACTTCTGAAAATCAGACTGTTTCTATAAAATAATTGATATTTGGCTATGAATGAAAGAATACCTGGAACATAGTTGTCCTGTTTCCATTTATTCCATTCTTGTGAGATACACGAAGGAAAAGCAGCGCTGTTTAAATTATAACCATAAATTTGCTTCCAACAGAAGGAAGGGGTCAACTCATGGGGGGGGGATTTCACATCTGGTTCGCTGAAAACCCATCCCATAACACGTGCAGAGTGTAAGGACTACCATGGGGCTATGTGAGTAGGGAAACTGCGTGCTTCCCCACTGGTTTGTGAAATTCTGGGGCTCTGTACCGTATATTTGACAGCTGATGTAATTTTGCTATCTTGATGTCGGTTTTTTCTAGATAAATTAGCTTTTGACTGTGTCCTATGGAGAGGAAAACCTCTCTATAATGAAAGTAATGAGTTTTAATTAAAAAAAAAAAATCTTTTTTTTATTATTGTAAATACTACTTCATTCTCAGTCTCTGTAGTGACTGATTATGAAAAGGGCTCAGAATTAATTTCTGCGTTTCTCAGAATTAGCAAAAATGGCTCTGTTACCACAAGCTGTTTCAAACTCAGTCTGTAAGGATTATTAATGTCTAAAAAAAAAAATTGCAAAACTTTAACTGAGATAAGATCCACTGGTAGTTGTTATGGAAATTCACAAACCATCATCTCACATGACGTTAGCTTCACTTTATAACTTCTTAGACTGACTTCAGCCAAGTGCAATGTGATCTTTTCTTTCATTCACTAATTTGATAATTCTCCAGTAAAACTCACTGACGTGTCTAAAAATTGAGATCTATCATACTTCTCAATTTTTGCTCAAAATAGACCTAAAAAGAATGAGCAAGACATAAATCTAAAATGAAGCATAAATTTAAGCATGAAGTCAGACAGCAACTAAACATTGCTCTTATTTTATCAAGTATATCACTATTAACTTTGCTCCATTTTGATAGTCAAATAACCAAGCTGGAGACTAATTTCATGGATTTAATTTCTTGCCTCACTTAAATTCCAGGCCCTCTTTCCTCCTATATTTCCTGGACTTTCTTATTTCTTGGACATCCCCTTATGGCGTTGGGGCTCCCCAGGGACAGTTTTTCCAACGTAGATTCTCAGCATGAGATTTTTCCTCTGTAACTTTAGGGATCTCAAAGTTAGCAGATAGTCATCCCCTATTACCGACAGAGAGAAAACGTATTTTAGTGCATGTCTGAGAGGCTGAGAGAGTTGGGGGGGTTCAGCCTGGAGAAGAGAAGGCTCCAGGGAGACCTTAGAGCCCCTTCCAGTCCCTAAAGGGGCTCCAGGAAAGCTGGGGAGGGACTCTGGATCAGGGAGGGGAGCCATAGGACGAGGGGGAAGGTTTTGACACCGAAAGAGGGGAGATGGAGATGAGATCTGGGGAAGAGATTCTCTCCTGTGAGGGTGGTAAGAGCCTGGCCCAGGTTGCCCATAGAAGCTGTGGCTGCCCCATCCCTGGAGGGGTTCAAGGCCAGGCTGGATGGGGCTTTGAGCTACCTGGTCTGGTGGGAGGTGTCCCTGCCCAGGGCAGAGGGTGGCACTGGATGGTCTTTGAGGTCCCTTCCAACTCTAACCATTCTGTGATTCTATGTCCTAAAGTAAATGCCAAAGAAATGGAGAATAAGTTCCCCTCTGGAAGGGGTCCATCACTCTTCATTGACTGTCATGGCCAACCAGACTTGAACCTTAACTCTGGGACAACAAAAGGGAGGTGAGATCCTCTTCCATTTGTTTTACTCTTTCCGGGTGTGGTTGGTTGTGCTGAATATCTGCCCACACATGACTACTGCCGAAAACAATTGCAATTCTCCTTTTGGATTTCACATTCTTTGGCCCCATGTGAGCCAGTGAATGTTGGCATGATGTAAGAGGAATATCAAGGCAACAGTGCCCTTGAGGCGTCCTGGCAGTTGCACGAATTTGGGGATTTCTGTGTATTGTGGAGGCTGGAACAAATACAGTTCAACTGATGAACTGAGGAAAAGGTCAAGAAATCAGAACTTTTCTTCTTCTTTTTTTTTTTTAATCTTTGCGTGGTAAAAATCAGTAGAAATTGCCTGTAAACTTCTATTTTTAAGATAAACTATCTTTTTAATGAAAGAAAGCAGTTAAATGTGCTTTGAAATGTCAAACTGACAGCTCTGTTTTGGTGAAATCAAATGCTTTGGCTTTGCATCTTAGGAAGGGTGGGGGAAGGAGTTTGCTCATAAGGTCAAGTGTTCAAGCCAACCTGAAAGAATGAGTAGTGTTAGAATGACTCCCACTGCTGCGCAAACATCAAGCTGACTGATGAAACGAGCCTTCCTAATTATGAACTTTGATATTGTATATTTAGGGTAAGCTTTTGAAAACTAGTCCCAGCCCTTTTTGACCTTGACTGAGAGTCAAGATGGAACTCAAAATGTTGTTTTACTCCTACTGGCCCTCAGCGTTATTATTTAAAAAGGCATCTGCCGCACAGTTTAACTAAACAATAGGTCACACAATAAACATGCAGAAAAAAACCCTTGAAACTGCTGTACTGTAACGTCTAGACTTTGAAGTTCTGTTTGGGAAAAAAAGGGAATACGATTTTCCTCTGCAGTTTTAAAACTCAAATAACTTGTCAAGACCTCCTATGAATACTAACAGCCTTGCTATTAATATCACTACATAAATTCATCGCTTTCCCATTCCAGAGCCTTATCCTTTTTGGATAGATCATCGACATACTTGGATAAGAGCAAGACAAGGAAAAATCACTTATAAAAATCAGATGTGATTTGAAAGAAGGCAATTAAAATGTAAAAGGATAAAATTACGATTAATAACTGTTTCTAATTCCCTCTGGCCTCTTCGACGATTTCAGTGCAAAACCGTGGACTATCGGGTGAAGTTAAGCCTCATTTCAGAACTGTGTGGAAATAAATATCCCTTTGGACTATTTTAATTTTAATATAATTTTACCAGCTAGAATACCAGAACTCTGAAAATCCACCAGTAGACACTGATTTTCATTATAAGAGATTAGAGCCATACTAGGAGTAACCCCAGGACCTGTATAAAGGGGCTGGAAGTGCTGGTGGACAAGTTGCCCAGAAGCCAACAATTTGCCCTTGTGCCCAAGAAGGCCAATGGTCTCCTGGGGGGCATTAACAAGAGCATGGCCAGCAGGTCGATGGAGGTAATTCTGCCCCAGTGAGGCCACAGCTGGAGCACTGGGTCCAGGGCTGGGCCCCCAGTTCAAGAAGGACAGGGAACTACTGGGAGAGGGTACAGCAGAGGTTATGAAGATGATCAAGGACTTGAGC
Source organism: Numenius arquata (assembly GCF_964106895.1). Taxonomy (NCBI): domain Eukaryota; kingdom Metazoa; phylum Chordata; class Aves; order Charadriiformes; family Scolopacidae; genus Numenius; species Numenius arquata. Next base: position 54,476,598 of record NC_133585.1, read on the forward strand.
ATCTCTCTGCTGAGGAAAGTCTGAGGCACCTGGGGCTGTTCGGCCTGGAGAAGAGCAGACTGAGAGGGGATCTCATTGATGCTGAGCAATATCTAAAGGGCAGGTGGCAAGAGGATGGGGCCAGACTCTTCTCAGTGGTGCCCAGTGACAGGACAAGGGGTAACAGGCACAAACTAGAACACAGGAAATTCCGTCTGAACATGAGGAAAAACTTCTTTACTGTGAAGGTGGCAGAACCCTGAAACAGGCTGCAGAGTCTCCTTCTCTGGAGACATTCAAACCCCGCCTGGACACGTTCCTGTGCAACCTTCTCTGGGTGACCCTGCTTGGCAGGGGGTTGGACTAGGTGATCTCCAGATACATATGATCTTCCAACCCCTTCCATTCTGTGATTCTGTGAAAAGGTCTAAAACACAACTATGACTTACCTGCTGGGGTGACTAGGGAGGAAAAACAAATTCTGGCTCCTAAAAAAGGTGATGACAAAGCTGGCTTTTTGACCACTCAAAATTTTAAAGCTGAAAAGGTGACTTCTGTGCATCTCTGAAAAATATCTTAATGTAATAATCCACATTTTGGAACCTACGTGGGTTTTTATTTTAAGAAAATACCTGCAAATTGTAGCTTTTTTATTTGATATGTTTGTCTCTCTACCTCCTCCTCTATCCGGATCAGCCAGTTACCCTGGGAAGATGCCATCGCCGCAGGAAATCTTACTAAGAAGCTGGGGTTGGTTTTAGTTCTGAATACACTCAAGCTTATATTTATTATCAATAGAGGAGACTAGGTTGAGTTCCACAGCTGGAACCTGCTGCTGAAAATGGTCTGTTGCTCCACCACTTCAGAGTTTTTAGTTGAAGTGTCCCTGTGGGGTATAGCCATAGGTTTGCGATGGGATAGGAATTTTGAAAACAGATTAGGCCCAGTGTGTTACCTGTTTTTTGGATCAGTAGTAGCTGCTAAAATTCAGGTTACCAAGAGATAAGCAACCAGAAGGAGGACAATGTGCTCTATGAAGGCTGCTTTCCCCAGTGATGCTCTGGTCCCACGTTACATGCATCAGCCACCTGATCCAAAGGGCTGAAAGTCAAGAGACCGGCCAAAGGAGAGGTTAACCGGTTGCGCTGAAAGGAAGAAACAGTCGAGAACTGGTCTAAGAACTTCTCATATTACATAAATTCATTAATGATAAGGGGGGAAATTAGCACTGTTGTCAGTATAACACAGGGAACCAGGATCTGTGCCACCCAGCCTTGAGCCCTTCAGAAAATGAAATTTCCTGGCCAACCCGGTGAAGGAAGGAATTGCTTGTGGCCTCTGATGCAATCAGCATATCAATGCACTTTTGTTTCTTAATTCTTTGTTACTGCCTTTTTTTACTTTTTTTTTTTTTTTAAATTATGATTATTATTATTTTTAGTGGCTTTTGGGAAACGAAAAGCTTAGGGATTGAATTTTGAATTCTTATAGACGGTGGCTCCGCACCCTTCTGGTTTTGTGCCCGGGATGCATCCCCAGGTCTGATAGCAACAATAACACTCTTGATTCAGCACAAAACATATGACTTTTTGAAGGGAGCGTGTTATGGTTTTTATTAAGCAATTGCTCAGCAGAGAACAAAACCTTCCTGGTAACCCCGCTAAGCGTGGTGCCAATTCATACTGTCAGTAATGGCAACTTCCCGCCCAAAAATTGGTATGGGGGTTTCTTGTTTTGCTTTATCTTATAATTTGTTTAAAAAAATAAATGGATAAATAAAATAAAAAATCTGCTTCTTTACTGTTTTTCTATGATATGTATCCAAAAAGCAGATACATGGGTTTTGGTTTGGGTTTTTTCTTTTTAAAACAGAAGAATTAAATCTAGTTTCAGTGGTGATGGCAATAGCACTCTGTATTCATTTCATTGTAGGTTATAAAGAATATTTCACAGATTGGATTTGCTGTGTACTTGCTTCCAACCCTATCTGTTGGACTGACTTCTGGTGCAATAATGATGTGTAAAAATAAGTATTTTTGTTATGACTAAGTATGCGTGGTCTGAACAGGAGACTAAAAAACAAGAACAAATTTACTTTGTGGTTTGGACCTGAATCAGTGAGAAATTGATTCAGTTTCCCTCAAAATATAAGAAACGTCCTAATTGGCTCAGACAAACCATCTGTCTAGACTGTCTATCTGGTTTTGTGTCTCTGAGAGTTGCAATTGAACTTGCTATTTAGGGAGAACTTCTCATAACAACGCATTCCAGAAGTTCACTACCTTGTGTATCAAGGAAAAAAAAAAAAAGAAAACAAAATCAACAAACCAAAACCCAACCCAAACCCCATCCCAAACCACAACCCTCTCTTCCATCATTTTTAAACTGATCTCCAACTATGTTCAACTATGTGAAAAATGAAGATGGGCCTAAGCAAGAATCTCAGATGTGAATGTCCCCCCCATTTTGGCATTTTTGGTGTCTGAATCAGATGGGCTGAGGCAAACCCTGACGTCCTGAACCTCGGGGGGGAAGTTTTGACCTTCAGCCAAACCTTGTGATAGGTCACTAATGATGCTTTCGCTGACCACGAGGAACCAAAGGCAGCATGGGTGGAATACACCTTCCCTTTGTGACGTTTATAAGTGAGATCTAGCCAGCAAGGATGGCACGGACAGGCTTGAAATTGGAAATAATTTTGATAAAGCCAAGAAATGACTGGGAAAAAATAGGAGATGGTGGACACCATTCTGTTGGGAAATGTCAGCGCTCCAGTTATGTCGGAGAAGTCAGATCTAGGACTGCAGGAAAGGGAAAATCTGGCTGGATAGAAAATTCTCACAAAATATCCAAGAGTTACAGCTGGTTGCAAGCTGAAAATGACTCTGCCTCATTGGCAAATGCCCCCTGGGAATGTACCTGCAGGGGAATGGGTTGGGGTTTTCTGTTATGCCCAGCCCAGGCCAGGTTTGAAGTACCCTTTTTGGTGCTAGGCATCATCTGTCAAAGAACCCTGGGTCAGCTAAAGATTACTCAAGTGACTGTTGTATGGATAAGCACAACTTTAGAAAACAAAAAATGCCTCTGAAAATTTTGGAAAAACTGATCTTATTTAGCTTAAAACGAGATGTCTAAGTAAGGAAGGGTAAGCGTTCAAACATGTAAAAGCTTATTATAAAAGGAGCAGGAGAAGAATTTACTTTGGTAAGGAAAACCTATTAAATAATAAGGAAAAATGAGGATCGTAATTGGTAATAACACATTACACTATTCTAGGCTTGCAAATGAATTTGTCTCAATACTCTTTGACAATTATTTTTTTTTGGAAGTTTTAATACTTCAGCAATTTGCATTTGAAAGGTTTCGCATATTCTTAATTTCCAGAACAGCCAAAATACTGAACAGAAGGTTTGAGGCACTGAAGAAAAAAGGGAGGGAAATGCAGCAGAATATATCCGCGTGGAGAAGAGGTATGTAAGAACAGTTAGTGGAAACTTTCTTTATATAAATAATTATTTCTGCCATTGTTTTAGCAATTACATGGAAATGTCTCTTGAATCAATTTAGGACTGTTTTGTTCTGATACATTCCAAAATTTTCTAAGTATAATTGCGAGAAAAAAGATTGTGAGGGTACACAACATGGTAAGAGTTTGCGTGTGTAATGATCCTATGCTGTTAAGGCCTAATATGTTTTGTTGAATCTAAATTTGTTTATATGGTGACATGGCTTCAGTTATACACAGTTTAGAGTGTGCACAGCTTTCCGTTAAGAGGCAGCATAAATTTGCCATCAGTCATTTTGTTGTTTATAGTCAGAGGTTATAACAATGAGCATCGTCACTGCACGGAGAGATTAATGAGTTTACAGGATGTTAAAGCACTCTTCTCCGTGTACCTGTTCTTGTGTGAGACCTTGGATCACAAAAGGGAAGAAAAACTATGGTAGAGAGAAAGACCCTAATGTAAGACAGCTGAATAAAATGTGTCCTGGGGCTTTCTCCCTTCTAAATTTCGGGCAGCTCTAGAGATATGTAATTTGCTTTGAGGAATTCAAACACTTTTCCTGAGATGCCTGTTCATTTGTGCTGTCCATTTTTGCACCATAACAACCTCTTATATAGCAGGGGTTGAAAGGGATTTATGTTATTACACTCATCCAGTTTGTAGCATCAAGAAGTTCTAACGTTGGATGCCAATAGTCGGGATTGTAACAGGTTAGAAAGAGAATCCCTGAGAACAGAGAAGTCCCAATAATCCTGTAATCCCTGAATATCAAGCAGTGTCAAAGGGATGAAGACTAAGGATTCTTGTTTTGTAATTAATTTTCAAGAGGGACCAACCTTCACACCAAACGAAAGAGAAATTTCTCGATAATAAAAAAGTGCCGGTTGCGATGTCAAACGTTGCAGAAAAAGATTTTGCAGCAGTGATGTCTTTCTCACTGAATTGAAGTTACTCATCCGGGTGATATTTTTAGAGAAAAATGAATGGATAAAGCTACATTTCATGATCCCTACCTGGAGGTTTGATGTAGAGCAGTTTCCCACAGGTTAAGTTTTACAGTGAAGATGCCCGATCGAAGCCAAGGAAAAGATTTCGGTTCCTTTTGATGATCTTCAAGCCACCACTCGTAGATCCTTTTCTAGGATCATATAAGAAAATACGAAATGAGGGCCTGTACAAAAAGAAAAATATGTTTTTAAATCTCCTTGAGAGGAATGAGGAAGACTGTTATGCACACAAGCAGTAAAACTGCAGTATTCCTAAATATTTCCATTAAATCATACCTGGTTTATATATAGAAGAGGGTTTGAGGAGAGAAGTGAGACTACAGCCTGGAATCCACTGCTCCATCTTTTTTTGGTAGCTACGTGTTCTCTTCCGTAGCACCGGTTACTGGAAGGGGATGAGCGATAAGAAACGTGTAATAAAATTTGGGATTGAAAGATTCAATTGGCAGCAAATGCATGAGTGAGCAGCTGTTCGAGTAGCTTGGCACTGATCCTGAAATGCCTGTTCCTCCTTTCTTTTTTTCCCTATACATATCAGCCTCGTTTACAGTATTTACATAGGATTTTTTAATAGAAAAAAACAGATATAAACATTTAAGACACTGGTCAATACCCACATTTTTTTCCCCATGCTTTTAAGCATTAGAGGAAATATTGGGGGAGTCCTATGCGCAGAGGAACTAAGGACTGAAGGTTACTACAGTGCTGTCGCCTTTTGGAATGGCTCCAGAATGGCTCTTCCACACTCTTTTGAGTTTCTGTGCTTGGGGAACAATGTTTTCTATCTTTGAGGCAGACATTAAGTATAAATTCCCCTCAAACTCACTCTGTGTGTTGAAACTAAAGCAAACCATGCTACCTGTCGTTTCAACTCTTGGACACGCCTCCATATGCTTATTCAAGAGGAGAACGCAAAGGAGATTGGTTTGAATCACAGAAAAAAAAAAATTAAATATAAGGAGAACGGAAATGACATTCTGTGAAAAGAAAACATTTAACATTAAAATTTAATTCTAAAATAGGCAAATAGACCAAATTACAAATTGCTGATTTTTGTTGCTGCTGTAGACACTTTTCTATTTCCCAGTCTCAGGTCACGTTTCTTACAGCGGTTCCTGTGACTTTCCCCATTTCTGGTGAGTGGAGATGGGAACCAGGGACTGATCCATGTTCCAGAATGTACTGGGAATGTGTTGGGGATGAACACAGTGGATTTGTTTAGGCACAAGAGAGGAATGAGCTTGATGGATCTACGTTACACCAACTTGAACAACACAACAGGGTCTGGATCTTTTCAAATTCAGTTTTAAAACAACATCAAGAGAATTCATTTGAAGGAATCCTACAGCTGGCATCAAAGTTTTCCTTGGTTTGTCAATGTTAGCTATCGTTGGCATTGAAACATAACGGGGCAAGACCTAGACCTGTATCTCTCTGCTGCTGGGGATGTCTCTTCAGTCGTTTGTGTTTATAAGGTCAGTTCACTGCCACTGTACTTAGAACTTTAAATTAATTGTCTTGTAGGCTGATTTCTGCTTAATTGGAAGACAAGAGGTGCAATATTAATCGTTAGGCAGCGGGGAAAGGAAAAAAGATTTTAGATCAGCAAACCTTTAAATTAGTGATCTTTGATGGGGTGGAAAGAAATACAGCCTGAATTGAGGGAAATCTTAAAGTCACCCAGACCCAATGGAATACTTATTTGTTTGCAAACAGAAGACAGAACGTATCATAGGCTTCAACCGCTCTGTTCAAAACCCTTGTGATTAGACTGTGACCTGAGGCCCTGCGACTATGATTACTGCCTTTCAATTATGACACTTCAAACTTGCCGTACCGGGCAGCTGGTGGAAACGCTCTCTTGCATAAAAGCCTTTGATCCCGTGATGGATGTTCTATGAATCAGGCGGGGGGAGAAAAGGGACAGAATGAGAGAGCTGGGGAAACAAATAACGCAGCCAGCTGATATTATGATGGCACAGCGGGAGCGGTATGTTCCATCCCGGTTTGTGGTTTAGTTACGGGGAGGCACTCCTTGCCTGGCATTCGGATACTGAAATAATATTATCTGTGCATGGTTTATCAGGTGGATTTTATTAATGTGCTGCAAAAGAAATTGTTTTCTACACCAGCCTGTGCCCTTCCTGAGAGATTGTAACGTGTTTAAACTCAAACCAGTAACGCTGTGTTTCTATTTAGATGGGTTTTGCATCCTGGACTGTGCTGCCTTTAGGCTTTAATCCTATGCTTTGATCCGCGGCGCTGTCAGGGTCCCCTGAAGAACAATAGGCTTCTTAATTTGTGTACGTTATTTTATATCTTCATAGCTGTTCTGCTTAACTTCTGCCACTGTCTTTGCTTCATTGCTTTACTGCGTGGTGAAGATGTTAAAAAATTGTTAGTGCTCTAATAATTTTCTAGTAGCTATAAAAATGTTTAAACTGTAGCTCTATTTAAACTTTAGATCTCATTCTGATTGCAAAGGCTGTGATTGCTGCCTAGGAGCAAAATAATTTATTTGTGTAGCAACAAGCTGAAATACCATCTTGGTAAGAAGTAAATCAAAAGGAAGAGGAGGTACCTAAAGGCCTGCTAGAGACAACTTTATCCTGAATTAGTTATTCCCAGAATGTCATTCCCTGGATGGGATTCCCGGAGAAAAAGAGTGGTGTAACACAGAATCGCGGAATGGTTTGGGTTAGAAAGGACCTTAAAGATCATCTAGTTCCAACCCCCTGTCCTGGGCAGGGAGCAGACTGCCAGCACCCAGCCAAGGCAGTCAGGAATCTGCCCCCACCGTTCGTTCCCATGCGATCTTTTTACCAAAAGATGTGTAGAAGTGATGCAGAACAACTTGAAAACCTTTCTAACAATTTAAACCGAGACCAGTAATGCTGTTCACCTCGAGCAGAAATAATAGTACAGGGAATATGACTTTTTGCCCGGCGGAGATTTGAGCAGGAGGTGGTGTTGCCACTGTCAGCAACGCGGGAGCTGTTTGGGGTTTACTGTTTCATTCTTTTTTCTCTTTTTTTTTTTTTTTCTTTTTTTCTTTTTTTTTGGTAACTTTTAATCACAGTGTAACTGGCAGACGGTTCCTACGCTGGTTTAGTTCGGGGTGCGGGGCGATCCGCTCCCCGGGGGGCCGCCGGGAGGAGAAGGAGGAGGAGGAGGAGACCGAGGAGGAGGAGGAGGAGGAGGAGGAGGAGGAAGGCCGCCGCCGGCCCCTCTCGCCGCGCAGGCAGAGGGCGCTTTCGCCATGCGCGGCCCCCGCCGCCGCCGCGCACCCGCTGACAGGCGCCGGAGGGAGCGGAGAGCGGGAGCTCCGCGGGGAGCGGGAGCGAGCTCCGGGGACGGGAAGAGCTCCGCGGAGGGAGGTGCGGAGCGGCGCGGAGCCGAGCCCCTCGGCCCGACCCCCGCGGGAGGACGAAGGGAGCTCCCCGGCTGGCAGCGGCCGCTCGCTCGCCCTCTCTCCCTCCTTCCCCTCCCTCCTCCTCCTCCTCCTCCTCCCTCTCCTCCTCCTCCTCTCTGCGCTTCCCACCTCCCCTGCTCCCGAGTGAGCGCAGCCTCGGATGTCCGGTTTCCTGGTGGTTTTTTTTACCTGGCAAACTCCGGATAACTTTGGGTGAGAATTCGCCAAGTTGGGAACTCTCCTGCAGGCGCCTGGGAGCCGCCACCGCCGCCGCATCTTCTCCATCCCGCGGATTTTACTGCCTTGGATATTGCGAGGGGAGGGAGGGAAGGGGTTGGGGGGGAGAGAGAGAGAGAGGACGAGAAGGAGCCTCGTAATTTCGCCTGCATTCCTCCCGCCGCTCCGCCCTGCCATCTTTGCAGGATGCACTTGCTGGAGCTGCTCTCCCTGGGTTGCTGCCTGGCTGCCGGCGCCGTGCTGCTGGGACCCCGGCAGCCCCCGGCCGCCGCCGCCGACCAGTCCGGCCAGGGCTACTACGAGGAGGAGCCCGACGCGGGGGAGGCGAAGGTAAGCCCCCGGTCCCCGCCGCCCGTGCCCTTCGCTCCGCTCCTGCCGCCGTGCGGGGGCTGCCCGGTGGGGAGCGCTCCCGGCTCCCGGTTCCCATCCCGGTCCGTGTCCCGGCTCCCGGGCCGGGTCCTCATCCCGGTCCCCATCCCGGTCCGGATCCGTGGTCCTGGTGCCCGTCCTGGTCCCCGCTCCCGGTCCGGGTCCCTGGCCCTGGTCCTTTCCCCGGTCCGGGTCCCTGGTACCGGTCCCCGGCCCCAGGCCGGATCCGTGGCCCCGGTCCCCATCCTGCTCCCGGACCCGGTCTGGGTCCCTGGCCCTGTTCCCCGTCCCGGCTCCCGGTCTCCAACCCGGTCCCCGCTCCCAGTCCGAGTCCGTGGCCCCGGTCCCCCTCCCGGTCCCGCCGGTTGGAGCGGGGCTGGGAGGGGGCAGCGATCCCGGCGGGATGGGGGGTTCACCGGGGGCCGCCCCGCTCCGGGGAGCTGCAGCGGGGGGGCGGGGGGGGAGGTGGGGTGGTCCGGGCAGCGGCCGTGGGCAGGGACGGAGCGGGGGGACACGGTGACAGCGCACCCCGAGACTGGCCGTGCGCTGAGACGTCCCTTGGTGCTGCGGGTGGCGGGAGCTGTACGGTGACGCCGGAGGCTGGAAGCTTTCCTTCTGCCCGGCTGCAGGGTGAAGGTTGGGCTTAAATTCGCGGAATCCGGTGACAAACGCTCACAATTCAGGGTTATTTTTTTTGCTGGCGTTGGAAGTTTGGTACCGCGGGGTTGCGGTGCCGCCGGTACCCCTGGCTTTGCAGTTCCCGGTGTGTCGGGGCACAGAAAGGATGCGGGGCGTGTGGCTGGATAAGCGCGGGGCGTTATTAGGAAGCCCTTTGATGAGTTTCTAACAGCTCTTACCCTCCCCTCCGCGTTCTGAGGATTTCTGACACACTTACTGAAAGCCGTCCTGACCCGGCTCATTGATTATTCATTTCAGTAAGGGGCGGGGAGGGAAGTGTCTGGATTAAAAATTAAGCTGATATTCTAGTTGTGGTTTTTTTTTTTTTTTTTTTTTTCCCCTATGCTGTTCAGTTTACTGACTAGAAATTTGGGAGATTTTACCCTAACTGTGTTGGAAGTCAAGTTTTGATAGCGTACACCAGCTGTACTTGTTTCAGCTGTTCAAACTCTTGTGGACCATCTGTTGTTCGCAGAAAGCCGTGCGTTTCAGATACCGTTCTGCGCGGAGAAGGTTGCTGAGTTATACTGGAGTCTCTCTTCAAACACCGACTGCTCTGTTGTAGCTTCTTTTCCGATATCCCGATTGCAGCCGAATGCTTGCACTGCAATGTTCTCAATGTTAGTCTGCTGTCGGCGATCGGGTTGCTTAAATGTTTGTCAAATATTTTTCGAAGGTAAGTATTTAAAAAGAGGAAAGCGAAATCGGTTCAGCTGGTGTCTCTTATCACTTGGACTATTTATAAAAAAAAAAAATGCAAAACTTAGTGAAGGGTAAAAATACCTCAGCTCTTTCCAGCCTGTGACTGCGAGTCCGTTATTTACTGGGTGAGACTGGTGTTTGAAGCCTCAGAATGCTGGAAAGGTAGAAAGAATAAGGCCAGGCTGGATGGGGCTTGGAGCAACCTGGTCTGGTGGGAGGTGTCCCTGCCCAGGGCAGGGGGTTGGGACTCGATGGTCTTTAAGGTCCCTTCCAACCCGAACCATTCCGTGATCCTATGGAGCATGGTCCATGCTTTGTACAGCTGATAATGAGGATGTTCTCTGGAGCAATGCTGTGTGTCCCCACGCACGTGTTGGGGACAGTCACTCTGCTTCTTGGAAGAACCTCCAGGTCTTTGGGAGCTGCCCCCGCACTGGGTGGAAGCACAAGTGCTCCCTGGAAAAAGGGGGAACTGTCAGCAAATCAAAGGAAGGGAGGTCAAGAGAGCGGGAAGGGAGTGGGACAGCGTGTGTTAAGCGATTGCGTTAGCAGGAAAATGTCCTACTGGTGAGTAGTGGGGAGAGAGAGAGAGAGAGGATGACTCTGGATCCAAGAAGACTTAGTCATGTTGGAAGCCTTCAGTTGTGAGTGTGTTGCTTTTGCTGGAGCTGTTGGAGTGAGTGCTCTGTGGATGAGAGAATGCTGAGAGGAGCGTCTGAAGCAATTATGAAAGGATTAAATAAGTAAACTGTAAGTAATTGTTTCAAGGAAAATATGATTATATTGTCAGGAAAAAAAAAAAGAAAAAAGTCATCTGCTTGAACTTTCTTAACTTCACTGAAAAATGCGTGATCGCTCGAGCATGTGTTCAGAGATGTTATGTTTCCTCTGTTTTTCCTTGCCACCCCCCTCCTGCATATCACACTGATGCCAAAGTGCGGGTCATACGGCCTTTTGGGTCAAATTACGCAATATTTTTGTTTTTCTTCGCTCCTATTTTAAGAAACATTTTAAAAAGCGTGGCTGAAGCTGCGGATCCTCCAGCGCAGGAGGAGAAGCCGGGCGGGCCAGGAGGGTGTCGTGGTTTCGTGCAGGTGCCTAAGTGCCGGGCGCTGATCTCGCCCTGGAGATCTGCAGCAGCCTGGAAGCGGTACGGATATAAATAGCAGTAATTCTTCATACCCCGCTCCTGCAAGGGCATGTCCCGCAGCAAGCGGGCACTGATAAGCTTGTGCAACGCTGCCTCCCCCCCTCGCCCCCGCTTTTTTTTTTTCCAGCCTAGGCGTAGAGTTCATTATTTAACAAGCTTACGGGGCCCGGATTAATGCATTGCACCTGAACTGGCTGCTCGGTGGGGCGGGAAGGAATCCTGCCCTACGTCACCTCTTCGGGGTTTCCTGCAGCACAGGGGGTTCCCCCGATGAGGTGACACCCCCTGCAGCCACGCTGGGCTCCCTCTCCCCATCTGGGGAAGGCAACTGGGAATTTTTGTTCTCCAGAATTCATCCTGCTTAAGGTGGGAGCGGGGAATCGACCCACCTGCCCCTGGAGCTCCCGGAGCTCGGGTGGGAGCAGGGATGCTTGGAGCAGCCCAGCAAGGAGAGGGTGAGCAGCTGGGCAGCACCGGGGGCTCGAAACTTCAGCTCCTCGTACCGTCTGTGAACATTTTAGTAACTCTTATAACGTGTTTAGTCTTTAGCTCTTGTTCCTTATGTACTTTTGAATTGGGACCATGCAATGAGTATGTGCTCTCTACCCAGGAGGACAAAGTATTTTTAATAAACAAATAAATAAATAGATAAATAAATTCCTTATTGTTTCTTTGTTGAAAGTTGTAAAATGAACCATAGGGGAAATCTATGCACAAATTAAACTTATTAGATTCTGACAGTAGCATGTGCCTGGGCTGCATGAATGGTCATAGGGTTGGCAACAGGAGGAGCAGGTTATTTATGGTGACAGTACTGGTAATGGTAACGCTAACTGGGAAGCAGCCCCGCAGCTGGGAGGGTTTGCTGTGGCTGCACCTTCCTTTTGTTGTGTGGTCCAGCCTTTGGGGTTATGTGACTCCACAAAAGCGACGCTGCTCTCGTGTCCTATGTGGCTTTAGGAGGTTTAAAGCTGTATTTTTGCAAGGCTTCCAACCAAAGCCGTTCCGTGATTCCTAGTTTTATATTGGAATGGGAATAACGAATGGAAAAGTATCTGCCTGTTCTAAAGTGCATCCCTGGCAGCGGCACTGGGGCCTCGTTAGACAGACAGCAATTAAGTACAGGACAGTCTTTGTGCTGTGATTTGCTTTTTGCAATGAAAATAGGTGTGCTTACTTGAGTTCCATTTATCTCGGGTGCTACCTCAGCTGAGAGACACCTTTTAATTACTATTATTTTAAATCTGACCCAATAATAAATGGCTAAGGGAGTTTAAATACAACATGTTCTTGTGGGAGGGGGAGGAGAAGCAGCGAGTTAATTTCTGGGGTTTCCTCCTGTCGCTGTATCTGGGTGGCGTAACCTCAAAGCCATGGGGTTTCTGGCCAGCTCCCGGTCACTGACGTGTGGGACACTCCGTGCCCTGCTGAGAGACCAGGCTGGGGGGTTTTCCCCTCCGAAACCAAGCATAAAGCTCCCTCCCGGTACTCCACCAGCGCTAAACCGAGCGGGCAGGGAGGATGTTATTTTTTCTTCTCTTACTGTTTTGTCTGCTGTGACTTTTCCTTTTCACGAGTGTGTGTAGCCACTCTCTTTTTTTAGACACAAATATCTCCTTTTGTTTTAGAAGCACGATTTGCATCGGATACAACGGGGTGAACATAAGTAACGTAATAGGACCTCTTATGAAGCCCAAGCGATGCTTCTGCAAACATAATTATTAAACCCTTTGTGCGAGCAGAGGGCAGTACTAAGCCCCCAGAGCTCATGCTTCGTGGCGTAGGTATGTGCATTCCTGGGTCTCTTGTGCGAGGGATTTCAGGGGATTGCTGCTGACAAATCACCGTGCTTCTGAAGGGTCTCCAGAAGCTTTGGGGATCACTTTAACCACCTGCAGCGTGTGGAGGCTTTACAGAAACATCCCCTCAAATATAGTATTTTTACGCTCACTTAGGCTCAGTGTGTGTTTAAACTCTTGCTTGTTCTTCAAGGGTGTGTGTCTGCTTGTTTTAGTAAAAAAACCTTGCTCTTCAGGCTGTTGTAGGTGAGGGTGATGGAAATAACCCTCTCCCATTGATACCCCTCATCCAGGGTAGGACATCTGTCTCAGAACCTCTTGTTCAGCTGCTTGAGTGTGGTCAGTGATTCATTAAAACAAAATGCTTGGAACAAAAGAGAATCCAACTGGAGTCAGCCTGGTATCCTATCAAGTTATAATATCCTCGTTTAATGTAAAAAATGTGCTACAGCTGTTTGTAGAATGAATTATAAGAAATTCCAAGCAAGATTGAGAGAGCTCACATCTTCCAAGTAACAAAGTCTGAGTTGCTTCTTAGGAGTTTTACGTTTGGGAAGGTGTTGAAATTTGTTTAGTGAGTAGGATAAGTGTGATGGTTTCCATTATCTACTATAAACTTTCAATACCTTTTTTTTTTTTTTTATCCCCCTAATTCCACCTTGCTTCTACCCTGAGTGACACGTAGTACCAAGTTCCCCTCCGTGTATACACGAATCTGTTTCAAAGGCACTGATAGCTGCATAAATTGCACCAGAATTTTAATTTAAAACTTGGCTAGCTTGGGGGGACTGTGGGGGATTGCTTGTTTGAATTCCTATTGTATATGAATTTGTCAACTTGTTTTCCTTGGTTTCTGTTTATCTGTCACCAGAAGTTTTTCTGATGACTTAATATTTATGCGTTACTGTATTTTTTCCCCTCTTTGTTGCATTTCATTTAGTTAGGAAATAGCTAAACTGTAAGTCACTTATTCTTCTACTCTTCCATTGTAACCAGTGTAACTCAATCCCGCAAGCTCTTTAGTAATTTGGTTTCTCTTTTGACATTTCCTGACGTGTGTAAGATGGCTATAACTCCTTCCGAATACAAAAGTGGAGAAGGCACAGCACAAACACCTTCTGATAACTGAAGGGGAAAAAAAAATAGTAGTAGTTGGTATATTTTGGCTACACTGTAGTTTTTGCTGAATTCTGTTCAGGATGAACACATTATCCTCCTTGAGGCAATACAGCTTCTGCAGAAAATTCTTGGGGTCGGGATTGTGGTTAACGTCAGTGAAAACTGATTGCTTGGGGAAGTTGATGACATTAATTTTCAGGGTGACATTATCAGTGCCGTCACCCTGAACCCTGTGGCGTTCCATACCGTTCACATAATGGCTTCGTCCACTCGGTGACACTTTTCAAACAGCCTGACCTTGAGGATGCAGCTTAAAACCCGTTGGAGCTGTTTTGCATCCTGTTCCTCACTGAGGAGAGCAGGACGTTTTATCCTGGAAAAGGGGAAATACTGGCAAAGAATGGGACAGTTCTTGGAAGGCACCAGACGGCTACTGTGGAGCAGGGGACACGGTGTTCCTCTCTGGTATCCCAGGTGTGGAATCCCCTGTGTTACTCCTACCTGCTTGTGGCAGCGTTGAGAAATAAGTCGTTTCAGGAATCAGATGTCATCTGGAGCAAAATCCTTTACACCATAAAATGGCTTAACTCTTTGACTTTTCTTACCCAAGAATTGTGCTCCGTTGACAGAGAGAAGAGAGGAATTCAGCCGATGGGATTTCTTCTGAGAACGCCACAGTGTTTGGCTATTTCCTCTTTTTTTTTTCCCAAAGGACATCTGTAGCAACCACCCCATGCATGTGTCAAAATTTCAGTAGATACCCTACTGAAGATCTTTCAGAAGAAGCAAAACTACTCTCGCTGTCCTTCGACTTCATCTGCCTGCGGAATTCAGCAGACCAAAGGTATTTGTGGTGGACTGCTCCAGCTGTCCAGAACGTGCTGGCTGCATCAGTCACAATATTAAGAGCCAGGAGAAAAACTGGCCAAGTGGAGATGGACACCTTAGCTCCTCTCTGCTTACTCATGTTTCTGTAGACAATGAAATGTAATTTGAAACGTAAATGAAAATGTGACTCAAGTTTGATCTGTTCACCCCTTTCCAAATAGGGCACTAATGCTCATTGCCCTGCAAGTATGGGATCCATACTTAAAGATCATGAGAAGATCAGTCAAGTTGCCCAGGAGCCAGCAATGTGCCCTTGTGGTCAAAAAGGCCAATGGTCTCCTGAGGGGCATTGACAAGAGAGTGGCCAACAGGTGGAGGGAGGTCATCCTCCCCCTCTGCTCTGCCCTGGTGAGGCCACATCTGGAGCACTGGGTCCAGTTCTGGGCTCCCCAGTTAGAGATGAACAGGGAACTACTGGAGAGAGTCTGGCGGAGGCTACAAAGATGATCAAGGAACTGGAGCATCTCTCTGCTGGGGAAAGTCTGAGGGACCTGGGGCTGTTCAGCCTGGAGAAGAGCAGACTGAGAGGGGACCTCATCAATGCTGAGCAATATCTAAAGGGCAGGTGGCAAGAGGATGGGGCCAGACTCTTCTCAATGGTGCCCAGTGACAGGACAAGGGGCAGCAGGCACAAACTGAAAAATGGGAAATTCTGTCTGAACATGTGGAAAAACCTCTTTCCTGTGAAGGTGGCAGAGCCCTGGAACAGGCTGCCCAGAGAGGGTGTTGAGGCTCCTTCTCTGGAGATCTTCAAAACCCGCTTGGACACGTTCCCGTCCAACCTGTTCTGGGTGACCCTGCCCTGGCAGGGGGTTGGACTCGATGATCTCCAGAGATCCCCTCCAACTGCTACCATTCTGTGCTTCTCTGAAGTAAAGCTGGTGGTTGGTTGAGGTGTACTGTCCAGAGATGGTGGGATCCATGTTCCTGCTCTGCCAACTGGAATCCCAATCCTATGGGATTCTTGCTGAGGAAGAAGCGCAAGGATGGTGTGCACGAGGTCCCCCTTGTGACCCAGGGTGAACCCAAAGGGACACTGCTGGGAACCTGCTCTCCTGCTCATGGAGCTCCTGAGCACCAAGACTGGGATCTGTGGGCTGGAATTCACACTTGAATGTGCTTGAACAAAGTTGAGCTGCAGGAATTGTCCGTGTAGGTGGTCTTACTTTGTGGTATATGCACATTAAAGAAACTTAACATGGAGAAAGGAAAAAAAAAAAAGATCTGAAGAGTTTAAAATATGAGGAAAGCCTGAGAAGTGAAAAAAACAAGCTGTAAGGAAAAACTGTGCTTGAGCAGCTTTGGTTTTATTAGTTCCTTAAGAAAAAAAGGGAGAGCATTTTTTGTCACAAGTCTTGAACGTCGTTTTGAGATGGTTAAAAAAAAAAAAACAACGCAACCACAAACCTATTTTCTTTGAAAATGTTGCCTTTGGAGTTTTGAGAATTCACCGCAGTCTTGACCTGTCATTCTTCTTGACTAACAACTGCTAAGTACTGCAAAGTCTGCTTTGCAGCCGCTGTGAACTGGAGATTAGGAGATACCACAAAAGTACGTTTCACTGGAAGTCAAAGGAAGTGCGTGTATTTTGTACCTCTGAAAGGCTTGTTCGCTCTTTGGTGTACTGCCGAGGAGTAAATCTCTGCTTGTTTGCACGCTCAGCGTTACTTATTATCACCACTCCTGCTATTTCTTCTTAGAAATAATGCAGAAAAGGAAAATTACATAACTTAATTCCATTTATATGGATTTGTAACTGGCTGCAGATAGATAGACTTGACAGAAATGTAAATGTAAGAGTACTAGGACTTTTGATGGAGACATGGAATTGCTATTTATCGTGAGATTAGCAGTGTAATTAGCTGCCTAAGGGAACCAAGAGCTAAACTTGTGAGGTAGGGCCTGCTTGACGTTTGTCCCTCGCCCAGGGACAGATGTTTCCCAGTTAAAGCAGAGCCGACGACTTCCTCTTCGCCCCACGCGCTCCCCAGAAAATCTTGCGTAACAAAGTCCTGCTGGTACAAACGTGACCATTCACTTCATTTCCTTTTATTCATGGATGTCAGGGCAGTCATGCTAAGATTTCAATGTCTCTTCACCATAAAGATTTTTAAAATTTTATTTCCTTTATATCCTTACATAGAAATATTCTGTGATTTGGAGGAAATGGGACAATCTTGTTAATAATCAGCAGGCTCACACTGTTGAATCACTGTAGCTTCAGTAAACATGGAGAAATATTTTTTCCTGGAAGGAAGATAGCGATGGACAATTATTTTGTCTCTCCAGTCGGGTGTTTCTGGCTGGTAGAGAAGAGCAAAATGTTGGTTCAGTTGAAAATACCGAGAACCCTGTTGTACAGGGCACAGCTTTCAGGAGAACGTTAACAGCCACTAAACATTCCGCTGACATGACTAAACGTGGCAGGTATTGGCCTGTCTCCTTTCTAAAGTTTCATGGTCTTGCATGGAGGTTTCATCAAAACTACCAGGCAGCAGAAGCCAAGAGGTTAGGCCCAAAATCAAATTGCCTGAGGGTCTCCTTGCTCGATAGCTGGAGCGTTAGTAGTACTTAGAGTTTGTTACTTCTGCCTGGTGTTCCCAGGTGCACCTCAAGACATAGAATCAAAGAATCATAGGATGGTTTGGGTTGGAAGGGACCTTTAAAGATCATCCAGTCCCAACCCCTGCCCTGGGCAGGGACACCTCCCACCAGACCAGGTTGCTCAAAGCCCCCTCCAACCTGGCCTTGAACCCCTCCAGGGATGGGGCAGCCACAGCTTCTCTGGGCAACCTGGGCCAGGCTCTCACCACCCTCACAGGAGAGAATCTCTTCTCCAGATCTCATTCCATCTCCCCTCTTTCAGTGTCAAACCCTTCCCCCTCCTCCTATGGCCCCCCTCCCTGATCAAGAGTCCCTCCCCATCTCTGCTGTAGTAGAGATGTTTTTCTTACCCCAGAAGACCTGCCTATTTCTCTCTGATCATCAGCTGTGAAAATGATGAGGATCCTTAAGATTAAGGAAAACCCCGCTTCTTTTTTTGTCTTTTTTTTCTCCAGGCTGGGCCAGCAGGTGATCAAATCGCTAAAAACAAATGAAAGGAGTAAAGAGCTTTAGAGGCTTCTGAGTACTTTCTTTTCTGAAATATCTGTGGATGGGCTGATTTTGGAGACATGATGATTTTGGAGCAGGAAGTAGGAGAAGGAGCGGTGAGGGATTTTCAGAGGGCAGGGTCATGCTTCAAAGGAAGGAAGAATTAGGTTGTTCTGTTGCATCAGGTAGAACTAAAGAATTAGGCAAACTCTAAACTGAGCAGTCATTACTAATCTGGATTAATAACATAAAAAGGCTCTTTGTAGTAATGAAAGTCTTTAAATATCTTACCTAATGGTTTCAGAAAATTAATGAAATTTTCAAATCCTCATCTCTTACGACAAACATGATCGAGTTGATGCTTCACTCTGTGTTTAGTTGGCTTGTGGCATTTATTTTGAGTATTGAAGTCACATAAGAGTAGAAGAATGGCTGTAGCTGGTCAGAGAAAATCCCAGGTTAGCCCTACGTGCCATTTTCCACAGTATCTAACACGGGCAACCTTGTTGGATGGCCCCGGCTGCACAGCGTGCCCCGCTGATGTGGCAGAGGATGGCTTGGAGACTGACGTTGTTGTTGGGAACCTCATGGATACGATCTGTCACACCTTCCCTCCCACACCCTCTTCTCCCCAGTTCCTTCCAGCTGAAGGCTGCCCATTGGCCATGGGCATGTCTCTTCCTGCAGGAAGACAGTGCCCACTGAGTCCTTGGTTCCCAAAAGTTTCTTTCTTATCCTCTGTCCTGTGAGCTGTCCTGCTTGATTCTCCTGTGGGGGTCTTGTTGTGTGACATCCAGCTGATTTGTCCCCAAACCTTCACACGGAAACAGCTTGGGACACTTATACTCTGCTTGTTCTGTTTCTTCACCCTTGTGTCTCACAGACCATGTTCAGGAGAGGCCTCCAAATCCTGGTGTGCAATCGTATACCTGCTGCTCATTCCTTGGCCGTCTGGGGACTTCAGTTGGAAAACCCAACAGCAGGCATCAGATGCTCACAGGATCCACAGGCTCATCACATTTTTTGTAGTGTGAGGGCAACCATGGCAATGTGCACCTGGCTACAGTGGCTCTTCTGACTCTTCCAGTACCTCTTAGTGAGGTTTTTTGGCCAGACATCTTCCCTTTTTATTTATGCCCTCGCCACCCATGGCCCTGCCAAGTTACAGGACCTACTTGACAACCTCCTTCGGAGCGTAAGAAATGGAGAGCATCACTACGTGCTTACAGACTGCTGGCAGCAGGGCAGCTTGGGGACTTCCTTGCCTTAAATGACGAGGGGCGTGCGGGGGGATTATTTTGTTTCCTTTTATTTAATTTAATTCAGCTGACTTTTCTCCTAAGCATTACCCAGGTGGTTATTGAGCCCACGGAAGCTTTTGACACCACCACCTTTCTCTATCAAGAGGTTTGGCTTTGAGTGGATGTTCTGTTTAATAGTTATAATAGTAAATTAAAAAAAAACAAACCACCAAACAAGCCCAAAAAATGAAAGAACCATTCCTTTTGTTCGTCTTGATCCTGGCACCTGGCATAATTATGTATGAAACTTCCCCGGTCCTTGTCCTGGGTGAGGCAGGGAACAATTCTGTCTGTGCCACCTGTGGCTTCATCAAGTCTTCCTCTCCATTGTTCTTTTTCAGACTAAAGATCCTCCACTGGTGTAACCTGTTTTTTGTAATGAGCTGTTCCTTACCTTTGATCAGCCGACTTCAGATCTTTCTTAATTCTCTTTAAGGCTGCAGAACAAGGAGAGGGGAGAGCCAGGAGCGCAGCCAGGATTCCGGATGTGGGACACCCTGGATAGGTGTAGGGACACAATGATGGTTTTGTTCTCTTTCCTCATAATTCCACTTATATATTTATTTTAAAAGCGTGTCTTGATTGGAGAGTATTTTGTAACAAGTCAGATGAGACTGTGCTTAAAATGCCTCCTTTAAAGAACTGCCTGTATTTATGCTGAAGAACTGGATGGGGGAAGGCATTTCGTAGTTCTTAATACTTCCTCAAAATTCACATTCAAGCTGTTCTTAGGGGTCTGTTTCAAGATGATGTATGATTATTTAACCTATGTGTTCCTTATGCTTTGAATGTGTTTTTCTCCCTGCCAGTGTGCACAGCGAGAGAGTTAATGGGACTAGCTATCTTCCGAGTTATAAACCATGCGCTGTATATTTAATGTCCTTAATGATTTTTTTTTTTTTTTAAAGAAATGAGATGTGCTTTCAAAGTAATCTGTGCAACACGGCAGCAGAGGTTGTTTATGCCTGTTAACAATAAGATGTTACTGTCAGGCAAGATCTGTGAGAGGTTGGTTGTGTGCATTAACGAGGTGCGTATGACTAAGGAAATTCATCAGGAACCAACCCACGCTTGCAAATTTTTTAGATACGTGTCAAGCCTAGCCTAAAGCATAAGAATATAAAAAATATCCCATTAGCAGACTAATGGTCTGCCAGGACAAGTGTTTGGCCTCCATCAGTCTCAGCAGAGGCATGCTCTTTGAGGAGAACATCTGGGCTTAGCTGGGTTCTGCAGTTCACTCCCCTCGTACCCTCCTGACACCCACAGTTGTTGGACTGAGGGTGTAGGAGGCACGTCCCTGCCTCTTCCCTTCGTTCTCTGTTTGTGGACATCTTGTCCATGGATTTGTCTAGTTTCATACCGAAGACTCCAGGAGAACCTGAACTATGGTGCCAGCGTGGGTGCAGTGGAGCTGCTTTGATTTTCGGCAACCTGCAATATCTGTAAAGACTTATTCTACTGTTAATATTCTTTACTTCTCTATTCTTTGAATCTTGGGTGTTACACAGGCAAAAAATGTTCCTTTCAGCACTTAGAAAATAAAATTTGCTCTTTATTTTGGGATCTGGGGTATATGTCCTGAAATTCTCAAAGACCAGACTAAAGATAAAACATAGATGTGCCATTTAATTCTTTCATACTATATTTCAATCAAATACAAATGTGTTTTTTATATTTTGACCCGCCACAGGGACTGGGTCCAATGTCATGTTTCCCCTGCCCCATTCATTAAGAGGCTGATTTTTATTTCCATCTTTAGACCTTTATTCCGTGTGGTGTCTCTTTGCTTGCTGTCTGCCCATGGTTTTGCCAGCTTTAGGCAGTATTTTCCCTATAGGTCAGCATCCAAATCTGTAGCTCTTCTGAGATGTTTCTGGCAGCTGGAACCCTTATTATGGATTTGTTTGTGGGAAATTCCGTCTTCCAAATGCCACTTGGTGAGCAGAAGCTCACTGCTGAGTAAAGGGGTAAACCAGGAGATCTAGTCTTGCTCCTGATGCCCTACTCCATAAGAAAACATGGGAGGAGTTACAGGAATATTTAGAGGAAGGTGGTGGAGTTGGGTCCTAAACAATTGGGTCCCAAATTTCCCTTAATTCACATTCCTCCTCTTCCAGAAGGAGGGAGAAGATAAGGGAATTAAGGGAAACTTCAGATAAGGATTATATACTGTGAGCTGCAGTTCCAGCGTTAGTCCCTTAGAAACTTCCATCTTCTCCTGAAGAAAATTAAGTCATCGAGGGTTTGGATTTTCTTTTTCTCCTTTTGTTCATTGTTCCTTCTTCTTCATGGTGTTGGGCCAGCTCTCCTCTGCCTCACTAGAGAAGTGCCATGTGCTGCTCTGTCTGAGCAATCTGTGCCTCTTGCTAAGGGTCCCACCGAGGCATATATGTTTAAATCCCTATTATTATCTTAGAGGTATTATCTAACAAGTGATGTGTTGAATAAAATTGAAGTTCTTCTGGATATTCATCTGGTTTTTTTCTTCTAAGTATTTGTTCCGTGTTTGTGCCAACCTATTGAATTCTGCTTTTATTCTGCACGTTCTTTATTACAACTGTGAAAACTATATTTAGCTTTGATTTTATTCTCTTTCCTTCCATAAATAACATGCACAATGAATTCCTGAAAATCCCTGTTGTGGGCATTGTCATACAGCCCTGAACTTACAGCCTGTTTCACACGTGCTCTTTTAAAGACTTACATTTTTATCATCCCATTTTTTAACTTTTCAACTGCCTAATGAGGAAGTTATTCAAAGGAAAGCTTATCCTGAGCCAGAGCAGAGTGTGCTCGTTAGCTAACTGGCTCCATTAGAGTGGGAATTTCCCTCTCACTTTATGAGTTAGTGCAGTGTTGAGGAATTTAAAGTAAGTGCAAAGTCTAAGATGTGCAATTAATTGCTTATCTTATAAAGCTTGCACTGATAGCTGAGTAGCAATCTTGAATGAAAAATAAAATTAATAAGCATTCACTTTGGTAATCATTAAAGTGGCTGAATTTCAGACACAACTACTCTCATCCACTGCTTGCCGATTATTTTCGGGTGTCCTTCCAGAAAATCGGAATTATTTTGCAACCAGCGTCCTGATGCTCTGAAATGGAAATGCTTTAGCTGGATTATAATATGGGCAAAAAACAAACAAAGAAGAAACACTCCCCCCTACTCAGTGATGATCACAACAGTGTGAGAAATTTCTTCCACCTCTTTGAGGGCACTATATTTCATTCCAAACTCTGCCAGAGCTGTACCTGGGAAGGACAAGTGATTATTTTTTTTTTTAATTGTTTTTGTTACTGAAATCGCAGTGTTTTTACTTAAGAGTTGGCTGCAATAAATTAATTTGCTTGAATGTTGCCAGGGATGGGACATTTACCATTTCTCTGGCCAAGCTGGGCCAGCGTTTCACCACCCTCAACGTAAAAAATGTCTTCCTTAGAGTTTGTCTAAACCTTCCCTCTTTTAGTTTAAAACCATTACCTCTTGTCCCATCGCAACAGGTCCCACTAAAAAGTCTCTCTTCATCTTTCTGATAAGCCTCCTGTGTTTTAAATCTCTCTCCAGTTCCTTGCTGCTTTCTCTACTCCTTGCTTCTCTCCTTCATCAAACTGTGAAATTCATAAGCTGTAATGCTTATTTGCTGGGCAAACTTTGCCGAAGATGATAAAGTACACTCCTGGGGCACCTTCTGTTTTTTCTTTCTCGTCTCATCACTCCAGCTCATACTTCCCTGTCGGTTTAAGATGCTACAAATCTTCGTGGAGGGGGCTGCGCTGTTTTAATGTGGACAAGAAACAGGCATTGGGATAGCTCCTCAGTGGAAAAATCAAGCTTCAGGTTAAAGTCTGTCAAAACCTTTGAATAAACCGCTGGAAACAAGGTCTTACAAGTGGGGAAAATTGGAGCAGTTCCAGCTGAAGTTAACCGCATAAACCCACGTAGTTTGGTGCCCAAACAGCCTTCCCATTGCCCACTCGCTTGTTTGTCCCCTGCCGGGAGGAGGATGTGGGGATCTGCACGGGGAACCGAGTCGGGAACGTGCCCTGAAGGACAACTCGTGTAGGAAAGGTGGGAGCCTTGGGGAGGGCTCGGTCGGACCACGTGTTCTGTCTGGTTTACCTCTTGGCTTCACGTGTCCTTGTGTCCGCACCGGAGACGAGGGCTGGTGGGAGGGCAGGAATGAGCAGCCGGGAGTAGGAGTAGTAGAGGTGGGAGGATTTTTGGTGGCAGTCTAGGACATTTGTTGATCAACAACTTCAGATCCCAGCGGTGCTGGTCACTCAGATGCAAGGGGCTGTTTTCTTTTCACTTTGTGATCTCCTGTGGAAAACCAGCAGCAGAGCAGAAAATGCCTTGAAGGAGGCAGTAATTCCTTGGAAAACACCGGTGGTTATTGGTTGGCCTTATCTCACGTTATCTGCTTAAAGGTTAAGCAACTGAGTCGCGCTGTCTGGGCTCCTGTAGCTAAAAGACAGAGAAAGGCACCTATGAGGAACACACAACACGACCTCATCAGCCACAGCTTCAAGGTTTCTTCAGATTTTTCAAGTATCAGAAGTTACTTTTAAGTGAGGATACTGATTGCGGGGGCGGGGGGGGATAAATGAAATAAGTGCCTGCTCATTTATCTTGTGTAACTACAGCAACTCTTTTCAGTCACTTTCAGTATTTTGCGTTTCTTTTTCGCTGAAATTGTTGAGGGTTTTTTTCTGAAGTATATGAAGCTTTTTGTCCTCAGACTGAGCTTGAAAGGTTGCTGAGGGACTGAAGCTTTGCTTACTGTGTAAATCCCGTCGGTTGGTGCCGAGTTATAAATAGCAAGTGGTTGGAGAAGGTGAAAGGGATAAAGAAAAGCAGGAGCAGCAGGGAAGAGGTGGGAATTGTTGTCCAATTATTCCTACAGCTCCAACAGCATGGACCCAGAAACTAAGCTTAACAGGAACACTATAGAACATATTTCATGCTGAAAGAGTCTAAAGCATGTATATTTTTTCTTTTTCTTTTAAATCAACTGTGTATTAGATCAACACATCTGATACCCAACAACAACTGTTGTCCCGATTCCCACTTGGTGTTAATACAGTGGAATTAAAGGAGAGACAATTTTAGTATGGAATTTCCTGAGGTCATATACTTTTATTTTAATGTATTGTTCTGCATCCGGATGCTGTTGCTGAATTTAGGTGTAACTATAGAATATAGTGATGCTGTTTCCACCCTTATACGTATGGGCACACACACACACTCAAAATCTGTGTGTGTATACATATACACATAGATCCTTTTAAATATGTATTATTATTTTCAAGATATTTAATGTGTACTTAGAACTCAGCAAACAGTTTTATAGCTGAAGTAAAATTACTGACATTTTTTCCATGAAATAATCTCTTCTAATTTTGTGGTTTGGTCAGTTATGATGTAGAAAATTAAGAATCATAGGGAAAACAAATTAAAAATGCAAAGCCAGTCTTAAAATTGGAAACATACACCTATTTTTTATTTTTTTTTTTTGGTTAACTGCCTATTTTTACACAATGCCTAAAGCTTATCAGCTCTGATAAATGTGGAGGAGGGACTGTAGCTGCAGACTGAGAAGCTGTTTTTCAGGAACTGGCTATTAGTTTGTTACAGTCTTGATAAGAATATAATACCCAGGTGTATGTTAAGACTCCAGGATATTCAGTTCCTATGTTTATTAATGTTTTATTGAAGTCAAGTTTTTCAGTCTGTATACTCATATTTAAGTTTAATATTGAAATCTACTATACTGAAGTGCAGCAAATGTGCGTTGTCAGGAGAAGTGTGTTTATTTGGAACAAACATATTTTCAAGCCAGAATTGTGTCTTTGTTTAGAGAAGCTTTTCTAATTGTTAGCTGCCTGACCCACCATACTGTCAAAACACGGTGTCTGCTCTGTCTGAAGAGGATTTTCTGCCCCTCTGCTCCACTCTGGGGAGACATCCCCCCAGTGCTGCCTCCAGCTTGGGGGGCCACCAACATCAGAAGGACATGGACCTGTTGGAGCGGGGCCAGAGGAGGCCACGGAGATGCTGGGAGGGCTGGAGTCCCTCTGCTGTGAGGACAGGCTGAGAGAGTTGGGGGGGTTCAGCCTGGAGAAGAGAAGGCTCCAGGGAGACCTTAGAGCCCCTTCTAGTCCCTAAAGGGGCTCCAGGAAAGCTGGGGAGGGACTCTGGATCAGGGAGGGGAGCCATAGGAGGAGGAGGAAGGGTTTGACATTGAAAGAGGGGAGACTGAGATGAAATCTCAGGAAGAAATTTTTCACTCTGAGGGTGGTGAGAGCCTGGCCCAGGTTGCCCAGAGAAGCTGTGGCTGCCCCATCCCTGGAGGGGTTCAAGGCCAGGTTGGAGGGGGCTTGGAGCAACCTGGTCTGGTGGGAGGTGTCCCTGCCCAGGAAGGCTGAACTAGGTGACCTTTAAAGGTCCCTTCCAACCAAAACCTTTCTGTGATTCTACGATTCTAAGTTGTTGTTTTTTTCCTGAGTGAAGTAGAACCTGAGCCACCTCTCTCAGACTTAGTCATTTCATCTGAGTCAGAAGCGTTTCACAGTTATCTTATTCTTTTCTTATTTGCCCCAAACTGTAACTTCATCTCTCTGCTTTAAACAACAACAAAAAAAAGATGTTTTCAGTAGACCATGATTACAAAAAAAAAGCCCAGGTGATTTGTACTTGAAGTGAAGTTCTCTGCCCCAGTGCTCCATGTGGCAGCTTCACAGGAGGTACAACAAATGAGGAACACTGAATGTAACTCCCTGTGTTCCCCATTCATGCTTTTATGGCAAAAGGCTTGTCAGCTTTGTTAGAAAGGAAAATGGAAACGCATCAATCGAAACCCTTACTTCAAATCCAGTGGAGTGCCCTGATTTTTCAGCATGATACTCCTGACCTCATATTTCTGCATGATGCTCGGGTCTCATATTTAGGATTGGTAATGAGCAGTAGCAGAAACAAAACATTAGGGAAAATGTCTTCTTGATACCCTGGCAATTTTAACTTAAGGAATCATTTAAATGCCATGCTATGCTAGTCTGAATGGCCTCAGTAATAAATTGCAATAGTGTTTTATATGGCCTATAAAATGACAACCTATAAAGATAGGGAGAGCAATAAAAAAATATATATTACTGCTGCAGAAGTGCTTCCTGTGTCACTCCTATCTGCTCCATCACGTACAAAGAGTTCCCTTTCAGTTTTTAGTATAAATCCAAGGTAAATGAACAGGAATATCAGTTTGAAAGGGTCTCTAACAACTGGTTTGGGTTTTCTCACCCTGCTGGAGTAAAATGCTGGCAGTCCTAAATGTGAAAAATCAAGAGTCCAACAAAGTAAAGAGACTGTAAACTCATAAAAAACCTTTAAACTTGAAACATAACTGTGATTTAGGTTATGTGTTTTTTGCCTCCTACTATTTAAAATTGAGTATACTTTTTACATAGATAGAAGACTATATTGTGAGATATCGTACTAGAATAAAGACTTAAGAGCCATAATAAATATATTTCTATGTAATCCTTGACTAGAGTATTGTCACTGAGAAAGGATCGTAAGAATCTCATACGTGTAGAAGGGAACATCAGTGGGTTGTAGCGGAGACGTATCCTCCTTCCCTCTTCTGGCACGAGTAGGACAGCAAGACAGCTACCGGGCTTCCATCTCCAGTTTTGATGTCTACAGATCTGCCCTGAAAAAAATGGATTGGGCGAAAGAGAAGCTCAACAATAAAAAGAGAGAGAGGAAAATAACTTCTAGTGAGAGTCTTAAAGAGTTGCAGATCCAAAGATGGCTGGGGAAAGCATGTGGAAATCTTTGGAAAAGAGAAAATGTAACATGGCAAAAGGCATAGGAGAAATTAATAACTGAAGTCAGAGACATTGGTTGGTTGGGTTTTTTCTTCTGAACTGTGAGTGACTAATCTTTGGAATAAACTGTCAAGGGAAATGGTGACTTTAGCATCTATTCTGATCATCAAGTCTAAAGGCTCTTACTTGAGAGCATCTGTGTTTCCAAGACGTTGGGTTCCGTGCTGAGATACAGAGATGAGAATGGCTGTTGCGTGCAGGAGGTTGGAGCAGATGATCTTCCCTTGGTGTACCTGACCCTCCAGGCAGCATACCTTCGTACAGGCACATATATGACATGCCAAAGTCCTCTTTGGTCTGGCTACAAGTACAAAAAAGCATAAGGACTACCACGCTGAGGTCCATACGGGTTAGTATTTCATCTGGTTGAGTCATGAATGCTGAAGGACTGCATTTGAAGTGGAGAGATGCTTTTTTTTTCCAGTTTTATCCTTTCGCTTCCATTAGGCAGCAGATGAGGGCTGAGTCAGGGTAATTCCAGTCCACCCAGTTCATTATCCAGTTACATACTCACCCACGCCGAGTTTGCTGAATTCCTTTGTTATGGCTGTTTATAGCTCTGGCCTCCCCAGTCTTCCATGGCAATGAATTTGAGTTGCACCGTGTAAATGAGTCTTGGTGGGGAGGCGGTTGCTCCTTTTTTCCTCTTGCCCTTTTCTTTATTTTAAACCTGGTATTTGATTGTTTCCTTAGATTTCAAGCAGTCCTTGTTTTGTGAGAAACAGTATATAATAATTTGGGTTTTGCCATTCATAACTTTACAGTTATTTTACAGTTCTCCTACAGAAACAGTTTGGCATTGTGGGTTGTTGTTCTTGTCTTCGAGTGTCTGCTTTGCAGGATCCTCTCTTGATTTTGAGATGGGCTGATCTGATTAGTGCGTGATGTGAGACAACCCTGAGGTTTAATGAGGTATAATTCTACGAGACCAAAATGTAGTTATTTCCTATCAAATCAGCTGATAATAGAAGTCAATATTATTCAAGTGATGTAACCCAACAACTTCATCCCAAGACATGCTTATCAGTGACTGCCATACGGGTGTCTCCCTTCATTGTGATGGCTACACATCTCATCACGGGGTCAGAGATTGTGTGCTGCCTCTTACATGTCCTTCATGCCCTCACTTGTCCTCTTCCAAGCACACATGCTGCTTTTATGTGAGCGGACATGCATCCATCATCCACCAGTAAACCGGAGCAGGTATCATCATGGCGTCCCCATTTCTAGCTAAGTGAAGAGAGAAGAGCTGTGGTCTTTCTGTAAACGTTATGGACAACAGGCTCACTTTAAGTGAAGAGTGAGCTGCTGCGGCAAAGAAAGCCAACAGGATGCTGGGTTGCATCTACAAGGGCATCACCAGCAGAAGTCATCATTATTTCACTCTATCCAGTGCTGGTCAGGCCACACCTGGAATCCCGTGCTCAGTTTTGGTCCCCGTTGTACACAAAAGATGTGGACAGGCTGGAGAGGGTCCAGAGAAAGGCCACCAAGATGATCCAAGGACTGGGAAGTCTGTCATAAGAGGACAGGCTGAGAGAACTGGGTTTGTTCAGCTTTGAGAAAAGAAGGCTTAGGGGAGACCTTGTCACCACGCTCCGGTATTTAAAGGGTGGCTACAAAGAAGATAGAGACTTCCTTTTTACAAGGAGTTACATGGAAAGGACAAGGGGTGATGGGTACAAGTTAATCCTGGGGAGATTCCAACTGGACACAAGAGGGAAATTTTTCACACTGAGAACAATCAGCCACTGGAATCATCTCCCCAGGGAACTGGTGGATTCCCCAGCATTGCTGGACTTGTCCAGATTGGCTTTTGCCAAGAAAGGTTGGATCAGATGATCATTGAGGTTCCTTCTAACCTGGTATGCTATGAATTTATGATTCTATGATTATGACAGGGAACAAGTTATGTGAATAATTCCTGCAGCCCCAGCTTGCCCTTATTTCTATCTAGAGGTATCCGAAAAGGAGGACAGGAGGGAGGGTGTTGTAGCTACGTGCAGAAGGAATTGTTCTAGTGAGCCAAATCCAGTCAGTAATTTTGGGCACCTCAGTCCAAACGACCTTTCTGCCTTTGGAAGAAGTATTACATTTTTTAGAGTTTTTTGTCATTGCAGTGTTTTGCATAGAAGCATATGTGAAAGTCTGAACTGTGATTGCCTCCAGGAGTTTTAAGTAAAACAGTAAAAGCTCTGTTTGAAGATGAAAATCAGATTTGGCAATATTGCTAACAAAATGAATTAATCTTTCAAGCAGTGTATTTAGGCAATAAGGATAATTTATTTTATACTTAAATATAAATGCACCATTTTTCCTAAACTGAGCATGCTAAACAACATGGAATACACTTTGCATATCAAAAATATATGACTGTTCTGATTTTTTTCAGGAGTTTAAAAATCATAAACTAAAGAAGCTAAACCTATAAATCTAAGAGTTATTTTGGCTTATATTCTTTCAGTTATGCAGTTGTTTATCCCAAATAAATGTAGTACGTCAGTAGTTATTCTGGGCTTGCGCTAATGTGAAAATAGAACCTGATTCATATTTTTGTCCCAACCTGCAGACTTACGTGCAGACCCACATGCAGAAGGAAACAAAGCATGTAGCCAACAATCCCAGTACAAATCTCAAGCCTTTACTCTTGGTTATATTTTTGGGTAAAAGATCAAAGGTCTGATCTTTCAGCAGCAACAAAGGGGGAGAAAAAAAAAAGAGCAGGAAGCTGCCATGGTCCAGATCCCGTGAGTGGCTACGACCACACTTGGGATATCATAGAATCACAGAATATGATATATCCGTCCCTAACCTCTGGGCACCGAGACCCTGGGCAGCAGCCTCGTGCCAGGCAAAACAACGTGCTGAATCGGGCACCTGGTGAGACTCACATGGTGGTTTTGAACTTCTGGTAGAAACCGTGCATTGTGGTTTCAGCTGAGATGGAGTTGACTTTCTTACTAATAGCTTGTACAGTTCTGTGTTTTGGGTTTGGGACGGGAATAGTGTGATAGGGCCCTGGTGGTTTCGGTTGTTGCAGAACTCTCAAGGGATTTTCTGCTCCTCACACTGCCCCACCAGCAATGGGCCGGGGGAAACAAGGATCTGGGAGGGGACATAGCCAGGAGAGATGACCCCAACTGACCACAGGAATATTCCATCCCATGGAATGTCATGCTCAGTGTATAAAGCGGGGGAAGAAGAAGGAAGTGTGGGACATTGGGACTGATGGCTTTTGTCTTCCCGAGTCACCGTTACACGTAATGGAGCCCAGCGTTCCTGGGGATAGCTGAACTCCCACCTGCGATGGGGAGCAAGGAATGAATTCCTTGTTTTGCTTTTGCTTGTGTGGCCAGCTTTTGCTTTACTTATTAAGCTCTCTTTATCTCAACCTATGAGTTTTCTCACTTTTATTCTTCTGATTCTGTCCCCAATCCTACCTGGTGGGCTGTGAGTGGCTGCGTTGTTCAACTGCCAGCTGGGGTTAAAACATGACACTTACTGGAATAATTGATCCAAATTTCTTAGGCAAGCATTCAGGTCACTAAACCATACATAAAAGTGATTGCTGACCCCCTCCACTAAGTGTGTTTTTTAGCTGGAAGATCCTGTTGCACCTCACACAGAACTCAAGCTCGGCAGGCTGCGTGAGATGCCTTCAGAGAGTGCCAATGGGCATTCTGGAGAGATTCCCCTTGGGGACACTCCTTTAGGAGTCCCAAAGAACTGTATGGGTGCAACGGGTGCCAGGATACGCTACTCTTTCAAACTGGTAAGCAGAGCAGAGTTAAGTACGGTGAAACATCGTGGTTGGGTTCTGAGCACGGTTAGACAGAACACGCAACTCCAGCTTGTTTTGTCAGAATTATAAAGTCATAGAATCCTTTAGATTGGAAAAGACCTTTAAGATCATCGAGTCCAACAATCAACCCAACGCTGCCAAGATCAACGCTAACGCATGTCCCTCAGCACCACGTCTGCCCGGCTTTTAAATGCCTCCAGGGATGGTGACTCCACCACTGCCCTGGGCAGCCTCTTCCAAGGCTTGACAACCCTTTCAGGGAAGAATTTTTTCTGTATGTCCACTCTAAACCTCTCCTAAGTAAATCATCACTGTACATCAGATGTTTCCTACATAAGTCAGCAAAAAATCCTATTAAAATAGACATTTTGTCTGTTGTGAAGCACAAAGCGGGTGTAGGTGGGAGCAGGGCAGGGGTCCTCATGAGCCACTGTAAGGTGAGTGCTGTGGAGCAGCCGCTGAGTAAATCAGAGCTGCTTGGAAATCTCAGGCCACAATAGCCGTGGCATGGAAGTTCTGCTGTGGGCATTTGTCCTCTTCCTTTCATTCCCTTGCTAAGAGGCTCTACTTGAACAACCTGTAGCACTTCACGTAAAACACTTCGGCTCAAGAAAATGCTCCTTTCAGCCAAGTCCCCCTTCCCAGCCTGTGAATGCAGCTGAAGTGTCATGTCCAGAGGGCAGACCAGGTCAGAGTAATTCCCCGGCTGGAAAGCAGTGGGGACCAGCCAGGGACTTGAAGTACATAAGAAGCTCCTCCTGGAGGAGAAGTCATGGGCAGGGCAGTGAGGGTGGCTCTTATTCTCTCCATGTTTAGGAAAAAAACCAGAAACCGCAAAACTGGTTCTGCATTTTTTTAGTGTGCAAGTTTACATGTGTGTATGTAAAACCATATTAATTGCTACAGAAAGCGAAGACACAAAAAAACCTATTTTTTATTTTGCTTCTGTAATTTTCAACAACCAGCTCTTTGTTTAAGGGAAAAAGGAGTTAGAAAGCAGTTCCAGTCTTGAATTTGTCAGAAGGCACCCGTGCTTGAACCCCTGTTTAAGGCTAGGGTGTTTCTCGGCACTAGCTGGGGCAGGATGGAGCCATGGGAGAGCCTGCGGGAAGCTTCTTGGAAAGGTGGGTTTCGTCCGTGCTTGATTCGGTGCTGCAGCAGGCACTTCACAGTCAGTGCACTGGGGAGCTGATTTGCCATTAACTCATGCGTCGTCACAAACTACCTCCACGTTTTTTGTTTGGATTGGAAATAAATGCCATGATTAAATGCATCGTGCAACGTAGGTAGAGCAAAAACGATGCCAGGCTTTCTTAATTCAGGTGTCTCGCTGCTGGTTTGAAAGCCTGCTTTGAATATTCAGGCTTTGAATCACAGTTGTGATACACACTTGGGCTTCTAGTTCCAAAAAAAAAAAAAAAAGCATAAATATGCAGCATGTGGCGTATATTTCTGATCTCTGAGTGTGTGGTGTTGGATACAGAAACTGCAAACAGGTAATTTCAACCCTTTGCTGCTGGCAGCTGTCATTTCGGGTTACGTATCCCTACTTTGAGTTTACTGGCTGCACTTCTGTCGTTGAATTTCCTCGAGGTGATGACCCTGTACATGAAGATCATGAGCTCTCTGTTGGTAGTTATGAGATCAAAGATCTGATTCAGAGTTTCTGAAGTTAGTGAAAGACCTAACAATGGTCTTAGTAGGCTTTGGATTAGTCCCAGCGTGTGTATAAATAATTATTTTGTTGGGGCTGAAGTGTGCACTTCAAGATCATATAAAAATTAAAAATTACTGGCAAGAAATGCTTTTGCCATGAGTTTTAAGAGTCAATTAAAGTTTGAAGTACATTAACATTATTGGGCAATTATATAGGGATATGTGAAAATACAAGAAACTATTTGATTTCTTTTTAATATCTGTTAATTATAAAAGGCAGTGTAAGTCTAAAGGTCAAGTTTTTTTCCTTTATTGTTTCTATTGAAGGCAGCTTTAAAAACATTGGCCTTTTCGGTTCATGACTTGGATCTGGTTTTTGTTTGTTTGGGTTTGTGGGGGTTTGGCGTTTGTTTGTTTTTTTGTTTAGGACTCCACTGCTCTTGGGTCTGCTGTGCTTGGATCTCACTATGATGAATCTGCATGGGCTTCTCTTAATTAGGACAGGCTGGAACACTACACCTTGCCTCCACGTACCTCTCGCCTCTGAGAGCAGGACTTTCAGACACCCCCGGCATCCAGTAGCTTAAACATCTGCTCTCATAAACTCCAACTGCACGGTTTCTTCACTTCAACTATCAGAGACAGTTGAGTTGATGAGCAGCTTGAGATTTTGTGAAGGTTTCTAAGGTCTTTGGGTTCCGGAAAAGATTAGGAGTTGTGGACACTATTACAGAGCCTCTCCATGCTCTTGTCTGCTTCAGTCCTTCAGCGCTACCATTTAGACAGCTTTGGAGGACAACCAAGATCTCCCTGCTTCTAAATGGCTGCTGAGATGGAAGTTCCTTCTCCCTCAGCTGGAGCTGTAGTGGTCCAAAATACTCTTTTGCTATAAACCCATGTTCCTTTACTCTTCTCTCTTGTTCCAGATTTCATTCCCTCCCAAAACCTCTTACCAAAAGCCTTTGTTTCCCTCAGTACTTTATGAATGTAGGAAGTCGAGGTGTTTTCCACCTCTCACTGAAAATGAGTTATTTGGATTTCCAATCTTTGTGGTTTGTTCTATTGCATCTCCAAAGAGTAGTCCAAACAGAAAAATCTAGATGAAATCCTGAGAACTGGGTACACTAGGCTGCAACTGGGAGCTGTATGGGCTTATCAAACTGTATCTAATGCAGTCTTTCATTTAGCCTTAGTGTTCTGTGAAGCCACTTTTAGTTAATATATTTAGATTTTTGTCCATATATTTGTTTTTGTCATTTTGATAGCTATTATTTTTGGATATAGATTTTTTTTTTTTGTAGATAGCTGACTGATCCAACTGCATTTTATGTTCTTAAAAATTTTTGATATCTCTAAAGTGAAAAAAAAAATGTCACAACCTGTCACAATTGTCACAAAACAATTAAAAAAATTGTCTTTAAAAGCTTAAGTCGCCCGAGAGCTGACGGCCGCTGCAATCTCAGTAATACCATATTGTGACTTATGTAACAATTTCCCAGCTATTCCAAAATCAAAACAATCATATCAGGAAGAAGTTTAAAAATTAGTATGTGTGCAAAGCAAACATCCACAAACAGGTGATACGGATCGCACATTTTATTGACTCAAATTTGTTTTCTTACTAACAAAGCTTTCTTTTCTGCTTAGTCAAAACTTCCTGAGTGAGTCTTTTATGAGTGCGATGAACAGAAAGGAAAATACCTGTTGCTCGGCTGTTGGAGTGTACACCTTGAAAGGAAAAATAGTTTGAACGTGTAAACGCTGGGGCCTGGCAAATCTTAAAGCTTTTTACTGTTGAAGATTTCTGTTTGTGTATTTTTTCTTGTCACCACGTCATGTCTGGCACGGTTGAAAAACTATGCAGGTTAGTGACTTTTTTAAAAATGTGGTAAGTGTGTAGTTTTATTTGATGCGTTAGTGCTGGCTTAGCAATAATTCTTACGTTATTGCCGCTGTGTTGACGTTGTTAGGAATTATTTAGGCCTTTCAATGTGATTCATCTTCTGTTGTTCTACATCTTGTGGTAGCAAGAACAGGGCCCTGCCTCAAAGGGCTTTGAGTCCAAACAGAAGAAGGAACAAAAATCCAGATTTGCTCTTTGTGTCATAGAATCATAGAATGGTTAGAGTTGGAACGGACCTTGAAGACCATCCAGTTCCAACCCCCCTGCCCTGGGCAGGGACACCTCCCACCAGACCAGGTTCAACCGATCCCCATCCACTTCACCATTACCTCGTTTACTCAAACAATTTGTGCTCTATCAAGAATGAAGTATGGCCATTGATATACAGGTTTAAAACTTATTTACTTATTTTTTTGACCAAAGCCAGAAGGCGAGGAATACTTTTTTGCAGTGGCATTTCTCACATGTAGAAAATGAGGTTAGTCCTTGGAGCTTTACCTTTTAATTTATCTAGAAATTAGCTAGAGTTAAGATTCAATATGGAGCTGTTTCAGAGAGCTATGTGCTTAAGAGTTTTATTTTGTTGGGGTTGTTTTTTGTTTGTTTGTTTGTTTTGTTTTTTATTATTTTTTAGCAAATGCTTTCAATTAAACTTGAATCGTATTAAAAGTGGGACCAACAGTAATTTTCAGTTTTTATTCTCCCTAAAATGAAGTAGCTTCAAACAGCAAAACATTTGAGCTCAGTTATATAACTGTAACCTCAGCCAGAGCTGCAGTGTTAGTGTTGTTATTGTAGGGGAGAATTCTTTCTGAAAAGTCAAATATTTCAGGTTTTTTATGACATAATTATTGTGAAAGATGCTTACTCTAACTTCAAATTGTCATGCAACTTAAATAGCCTGATGATTTGATTTCAGTAATTCTCCTTCAGATTAAAACCATAATGGGATACTCGGTATGTTTTGATGGGATTAATTCATACCCGTATCATTTTTAGAACTTTAGAACGCTTTTGCTGATTAGAAAATCATAGTTTTTAAAAAAGCATCTTATTTAAATGCAACATTCAGTTTTCTGTCTGATTCACTTTTCAACTCTTGGAATACAACTGCATTGTTTCTGATATTATGGTTTAAACCACTAACGTAGTTAAATATTAAATTGCTTTAAAGCATTATCTGGAAAGTGAAAGAAAGCTTTAGAGTTCTTACTGATGTCTTCCTGATTGTTAGCAGTCTAAAATTAGATTAATTAAATGTTTTAAAATTACTAATCGGTCATTTTTAAGAATTCTCATCACTCTTACTCATGGCAGTTAATTTGGTTTTGCTTACATTTTTTTTTTCTTACTGTGATGATATGTAGGAAAGATAAATTGTAGCCACGCACAAATACTAAGTGTGAATACCAATTATCGCTACATTATGGGCTTATTTAAACAAAGAAGCTCCAGGGCAAAGACTCCTTTAAGTGCTCCTATAAAGCTCCCCTGAGGAGATGACTAACTGTGGACTTGGCCGTATGAGTTATCATGAGCGGCAGCAAAGCTGGATGAGTTTGGTTAATAACCCTCCTGTTATTTCCTCTTCTTACATCTTCCACTTCAGATCCCTTTCTCTGTCATCAACAGGCAGAAGATTTTTGGAGGATGATAAGTCACCAAGGCAGTACTTGTGCTTACCGCGTCTCAAATCTAGTTCTATAGCTCCAGGCACCCCTTGTATATGTTTGGCTCACCGTCCACCAAAACTGGTAGATATATCGTTATTGGTTTTGGTGGGGGTTGGACCCAGATTCTGCATTTGCATAGCAATCTCTTTTTCATTGAAAATGGGTCTCTTTTTAATTAGAAGCTTTACTTGTCCGAGTATGGTTTGTGGACTTCTGCATGGTTTAGTGACATACAAGATTTTTGGGTTTTGTTTTAAAGAGGAGGAGGTAAAATTTCTGGTTTTCTGTGTCGTAAACTACCTTACTTTATGTGAAAGGTTGGCTTAGGTTGATGGTTGGACTAGATGATCTGAAAGGTCCCTTCCAACCTAGGCAATTCTATGATTATATATTATAATTTACTTCATATTTCACCAAATTAATGAAATTCCAGGTTTTCCATTACTTCAGAATAAGGCTACCTCATTGTCATAAAATATTTTATTAAACAAAATAGCAAAATAATTTCTTAAATCACACCATAATTTCTTTTTAGCTGTTTAGCAAGCTGTCATCACTCTAAATGCAAAGCTTTGACTTAAGACTGATCCCCAGCATTATGTGTATGAGACTTAGAAATGTTGGTGTTGAGGTCCATGTATTATGAATTTATCGCTTCAAGACTACATTTTCTTCTCCTTCTAAAGGACTTAAAGATTCTTGTAGTGGGTCAGTAAATCAAGCAACTATGCAAGTGTTTCTCACACAAAGAGCTGGTCATTCCGTGGCTAAGCCATAGATCTGTTTTTATGTAGAGCCAGTGAGGGGATGGGTGGCTTCTCTCTGAATTCACGAAAGCAGAAAGTAGCTGGACAACAATGTAAGTCTTCTGCTGGCTGAAAAATTACATTTCAAGGCTGTGGTTCCCCTTGTATTTCAGCCTCTTAAAGCCTAAGTACATTTTTGTCTGTTCAATTTTATATATGTGGTGTTACATGGTTGGAGTGGATTTTGTAGTCTGAGAGTCATCATAAATTTTACACAACTACCAAAAAAAAGAAAAAAGAGCTCCTACATTTTACATGGTATTTATATTCCTTGTGAGAGTGATACCACACCTTAAACAAGCACTTGGGATTGATTCATTAGTCACAAGAAGATCTGTTTCCCTTTTATTCTCTTTCCTCTCCCCCTCCCTCTTAAAATACCGGGTGGCAATATGGTAGAGAGAGCCCTGAGCTGGGAACAGGTATTCAAACAGTATCTGTGCCGCTGTTTTGCAACTGCAGCACAAAATAATAGTTTAACAGTAATATATTCGCAGAAAGGGATTTTGTTGCTGGCTATATCCACCACATTTAAGGAAAAGTCAATCTATTGGATTAGTTCTCATGCAACTGGAATTTAATGTGCTTTAATTTCTCAAAGGAACTGTACACTCCTAATACATATAATTACTTACACACAAGGACACTTTTTCATGGAATCAAACCCCCATATAGAGCTGTTCACATGAATTTTGAAGCAGTATTTGCTCCACTGAATCAAGCTGAAGCCTCAGAACAAAAGAAATTTTGAATCAACACGTCCTTATTTTGTTACATATACTTTGGGATATTTGTAACGCTTTTTAATAGGATATGATCATCTATTTCCATTAGAGAAATTTGTCTTGATTGCTTCCTGTGGCTTCATGTGCGGTGGTACAGTTTTACCACAAGACTGGCAGAAAAACAAGATACTGTCTAGATTAAAAGCAAACAAAAAAGCCATGGTAGGTCTTTGCATGGGACAGTCAAGGGAACAACATTATGGGACAAATGGGGAATGTTGCTTATGTACCTTCTGCATGTACCTTCCCACACAGATCTCTAGAAAAGGAGATTATTCAACACAACTCTTCCCTAACATCCAATGTAAATATTCTGTGCTGTAAATTTAAGATTGTTACTATTTGTCCTGGATAATATGGATATGGAGGATGGCTTATTTCCTCCTCCTTTGTATTTAGCCCTTTACTCCCCTCAGGCTCCTCTTCTTTAGACTAAACAATGGTCCCTTCAGTTTGTTCCTTGTAGATGTTAACTTGTGTTCAGCTTGTGACTCATAGAAGGCTTTTCTGAAGAACTGCTAGAAAGCTGGACCTTCTTCAATTTGTGTCTGTCCGGTTGAGTATTCCTTCTTGAAGGCCAGAACTGAAAAGATGCTGAAGAGAGGAAGCCTACTAACAAAATCTCATCATCTTTCTTTGTCTTTGAGTATTTATCTTATTGGCCAAGGTCCTTTTGAATTCTGATCCGGTCCTCCGAAGCTTTTACAGCCTATGGCAAAGTAGGCAGCTTCATATTATGTAAACATTTCCCTCTTCCACCACCCAAATCCGTAATGGATATGTTGAATAGCACAGCCCCAAACGTACAGCTGTGTTCTCTTTGACAGTGAACCATTGATAAACGCTGTAGGGTAAAGTTTTCCAAGTTTTGCTTCCCTCTTTGTTGTAGCTTCCTCTAGACCATGTTTCCTGCATCTTAGAATATCAAGGAAAAAAGTCTTACTAAAGTCAAAATAAATTACAGAGTAGACAACATGAGGCTTGTAATTCACACTGAGGTCACAAGCTTTCCAAGAAAACAAGGGTCAGGCATCTGAGCTGGCAGAAAAAAGGACACAGATTTTTTTTTTTTTTTTCTCAAGAATAACCATAAGAGGAAGCGCAGCTCCATGACAACTGTTTCTGTTTCTTGTAGCCTTTAAGCAGTGCAACACGTTGGAGAAAGGGTCAAGTTTGCTTATCAGTAGCCTTTAGTGGCTCCCTTAGGTCACAGGATCTCACAAAATCATGCATGGGGTAGGCTCATGGGGAAAAAAAAAACCACAAAAAAAGCTTTTGTACAAATGTTTGATGTGCAGCTCTAGCAGGTTTGGGCTGCAAACCTTTATCGTGCTGCCGAAATACTGAGTTTGAAAGTATGTGTGATCCACTCAGCAGCAGAGACTCTCTGGGTCTGGCCAGTGGCTGCAACGGTGTCCAGGGATGGTCCAAGGTTGGGAGAAGGGTGGTGGGAGCAGTGAGCCTGGGCTGCAGGCTCACAGGGAGAAAGTGTGGCTCTTCCCCATGTGAAATGTTAGAATGCTGCTTGCTACCATCCAGAGGGTGAGGGTGGTGGCCCAGGTTGCCCAGAGAAGCTGTGGCTGCCCCTTCCCTGGAGGAGTTCAAGGCCAGGTTGGACGGGGCTTTGAGCAACCTGGTCTGGTGGGAGGTGTCTCTGCTCATTCTTTTCCAGTCTCCTGTAATCACCCATCCTCCAGCTCAGTGATCCTTCTCAAAGATAGCAACTGACAGCTCTGTTGTTCCTTCTCTCAAAATTACAATTACTTTAGGGAAAACTAGACAAAGTCATTTGATTTTTAAAGAGTCCAGATTAAAATGCAGGAGAATGCTTTCCCCATTTTAGTTGAAGCTCTTTGTCGCTGTGTGAACCATGTCAGCTGCCTGACTGCAATTCACCTTGTTTAAAAAAGAAAAGAGAGACTAAAAAAATGTAATTCTGTCTTCTCAGTGTAATCAATAAGATCAATCAGTGTAATCAATAAGGTCAATAAGATGCTCCTCTCTGTTAGGTAGAAGATCAACTTTCTTTTGAAGGTTAATGGACTCTCAATCAAAAACTCTTTATTTCCTTCTTCTCATCCTAGACTAAGTCCTCTCATGTTGTTTGAGTCAAATTCAGAAATGTTTGCTCTCTCGTGGTTTTCTCTATCCTCTGTACTCAAAATTGTGATAAGCCTGTAACAGAAACTTGCTGGACAATCTGTTCTGCTTCATTCTTTCCTCAGCAGATTGGAAAGTTAAAGCACGGTGTGTTCCCCGATGCTAATGCCCCATACATTGGGTGGTTGGATGTTGAGAGGCCGTGTCCTGCTCATCTTTCTGTGGTTAATTAACGTCCTTACCACCAACTTTCCTCTTGTCACTCTCCAGTTGCAGTAGATTGTCTGTCTATAAACAGCACGTGCTGTAGTAGGTCTATTGGAATTACAACTTTGACCAAAACCAGCTGATGTACCAGTGCTGTTTATCCTCTAAGAGTGTTCTGAGCAGAGCTCAATCACTTGAGGATAATAATAATAATAATCATCATCATCATCATCTAAAAATCTGTAAAAAGCTAAACTAGATAAATTTGTGCCTGGTAAATCATTTGTACTGATTAGACAATAGAGGGCTGGATTTAGAGCTGCACCACTTTTATATAAGCTAACAATCTGGTCTAGGAGAGGAAAAACAGCTTTGTATTCAGGGGGACATAAGGTAGATTTATCAGAGTTTATGTGTTGCTGGTGATTGATGGAGTACATAGACATAATAAGTGCCAGCTGTTCCTCCCACATAAATCAGAAACAATAATATTTCCTCTTATTTCAGTGGGAACTATCTGACTCGCTTGAATTCCTTTTTGAATTCAAAGGACTTTTTATTTACAGTTACAAATTAGAAATATATCTACACAAACAAATTAGAAACAATGTGATGTAAGCTATAAGGCAGCCTGAAAGCAGCATCAAAAATACCTGTATTTTACCAGAGCTTGCTGTCTTCTGTGAGCTGTCAAATGCATTTTTTCCATTTCTGCCCATATTTCAGAAATATGTATTTCTGTCTTTCTCCATTAAAGTTGATGCGCTTGTGGCTGCCCACATCACTTGATATTCTAGCCGTATATGGCAGCATCATGTTTTTCTATTGTTAACTGCACTCAAGCAGATTTGACTATTTTATTCCTTTTGATCTCATCTTTCAAAGTTCCTGCTTTGTCAGCAACCGCAAAAAAAGGGATTTACATATTTAGCATGAAAAAATCCAGAGATCTGATGTACTGACATATAAATCTAGCGAACTACATGCCGCTAGTAGTTGTCTTAAAATCAGGATTTATCTGTCCTTTTTAGACCCCAAGGAGGTTGCATTTCCTTACTATTTCTTTGCAGTTTTCTGTAACTAACAGGTGTGTTCAAAAATGTCATGTGTGATGTAACAGGATCTTAAAAAAAACCAACCCTGTTACGTGTTTGCATAGTGTAGATGGTTCTGGACTATGTAAACTGGAAGAAAGTAGAGTTGAAATAAAACACTTGTTCAATATGCACAGTCATGTAATGCAGCAAGCACATTCCTGCAGCTTGTTAATAAATTCAATAAATGAGAGTTATCAACGGCT
Organism: Numenius arquata; assembly: GCF_964106895.1. Classification (NCBI taxonomy): domain Eukaryota; kingdom Metazoa; phylum Chordata; class Aves; order Charadriiformes; family Scolopacidae; genus Numenius; species Numenius arquata. Next base: position 54,517,957 of record NC_133585.1, read on the forward strand.
GCTATCTGCCTTTATAGTTATCCAAATGAACAACGAGTGCATGGTGACCTTTGATAATTTATTTTAATTATATTTTAGTGGCTCTTTCGGGTTCTCAGACAGGTTTAGTTAATAAAAAAGGAATTCTCCTCTCTGGCATTCTCGTAGATAATGCATGTCTGACGCTGTTTCTTGACCTTCAAGTTACATAATTTTTGTCTTGTTAAAATGAAACCATGCTGCTGCTTGTGAAAGAAGACAGGGCTGACCTCTTCAAGTGTGTGACTAGTGGCATCATCTTCCTAAAAACAGTTACCCTGTTTCCCTGGCATTTCATTTCTAGGCCCCGATCCTGCTAATTGGTATGGGCTTCGTACAATGCAACTTTTACTGAGTTTTCAACTCCAAACCAGGACAGGTTACAGATAGTACAAAATGGACAATACTTACTATTTGTTTGCATTTGAATTCTTTTTCCTAGTTTAGAATGTATGAAAAAAAGTCTTCCTTTTGTGGTGATGTTATTTGTTGCTTTCTCCCGTTCTGAAGTTTAAACAGAAATTAACTAAAGTAATTTTATTTGTGAAAACCCACAGAACTACCATTTGCCTTTTAATACGATATTCCACAGTTTCAGATGTATTTTGTCCTATCGTTTTAATCCATTTACTTTTGAAAAAGATTATTAGAAGTCATAAGGCAGACGTTCTACCACCTCAAAATGCAAGCTGAAGCTTTATTATTTCAGGACTTTTGCTTTTCAGAAATACATTTCCCTAATTTGACCCGCAGTAACCCTTGAGAGACCTAAGCACAAGTTACAAGCTAATTACATGAATTGCTTTACTGGAACTTGTTAGGCATTTTCTGTTTATACATTAATGTAATATAAATATAGCTTAGGCAACAAAAGCCCTTGGGGCAAATTTATGTCCTGTGTAACCCTGTTCTGGTGACCTCAACAGAATTACTCAAAGTCAAGACAGAATTTAAATTGGAAGACCAGATCTTCAGCTGCTGTGAATAGTCTGAACTCTGCTAAAATCAGTGTAGTTGTGGTCACAACAGCTGTAAAGACAGAATCGCTTCTTCAAGTATGTTTTGACTGGTTTTTTTCATTTGTTTCTAGCAAAGGGGTTGGGTTGCCTTTTTTTTCTAGAGTTTAAAACCAAGCAGAAATAATTCTGATTTTATCCTAGAGCTGTTATAATGTTATACAACCTGCTTTGCTCTCAATTTTGAAAAAAAAAAAGGCTTCATGGAATGATGGGGAACATCCCTCTATTGCTCCTGCATCTTTGGTTTTTCCATGCCTTTTTCTATGGTGTGATCTAGCTTCTAAAAAACTTTCTCTAACCAAGCAATATATAGGAAATTATACTCGACAGTTATACAGTCTTGCCTGAGAGTCTGTAAATACAGGAGCAGCCACCAGGCAATGTTTGTTTGTGTTTCATAACAGCTTTGTTTCAAACACAAATGTTAAAATAATGGCTAATCTGTACTCCAGCCCACAGATGTGTATATCTCTTTGTTTTAACCTTGGGGATTATCTCCATGGTTTAATTGGAAAAAAAAAAAAATGTGCTCAGTTTTAAGGATGAAAGTAGTTTCACTTGAAAATTCACAAATTCAAAATTTGGATTGAGAGTATTTTGTTTACGAGGAGCCAGGAGTGATCTGCAATTTTTACAATATTATAGCAATAGCTCACCAATGGCAGTTGTCTGATATGTTTTTCAAATTCAGTAGCCAACATTAACACTGGTTTTTTTCAGCACATGGAGATGTGGGTCTATTCCTCCTCTCAGACTCTCTGAGCTTACTAGAGGGGTCAACGACACCTCGGGTTTTTAGTGACCTCCACTCACTAAGGAGATATTAGGTTACCATCAGCCAGTTGACTGGTTGGAAGAGAAACAACATACATTTCTTCTAAATAGTAGCCCCCCCATGAGACCCTCTTCTCATCATTCTCCAAAGCTTTCCTGCAGCCTTGGCCGAGGAAGTGGAATTCCCGTTCAAGATGTGAGGCTGGTGATCCTCACTGCTGCTCAGTGTTTCCATGTCCTGCTGGGAAATATCCCCGGTAGAACCGGGGCCCTGCTGATTTTTCTGGTTTAGGACACGTTTTGGGCTCTGTTACTTTGTATTCGATATATCTAAACCCTGAACCATGGTAGTATAAGTGTTGCAAGCGGTTTTGTGCCTTTTTTTCAGAGTTAAAGCTCTCGCAGAGTTAAAGGGCTCCCGCCCTTTCTGCTTTTCCCTTTCCTGAGAACCTCTTCCTTGGAGCGTGGTTTCAGACTTGCCTTTCCGTGTGCAGTTCAGCTTCAAAGGGATAACATCAATGACCTCCAGATACTAGAACAGAATAGGATATTTCAGTTGGAAGGGGCCTACGACGATCATCTAGTCCAACTGCTTGACCAGTTTGGGCCTGACCAAAAGTTAAAGCGAATTATTAAGGGCATTGTCCAAATGCCTCTTAAACTCTGACAGGCTTGGGGCATCAGCCAGCTCTCTAGGAAGCCTGTTCCAGGGTTTGACCACCCTCTCGGTAAAGAGATGCTTGCTGATGTCCAGTGTAAACCTCCTCTGGTGCAGCTTTGAACCATTCCCACACATCCATTCCCTGGATCCCAGGTAGAAGAGCTCAGCACCTCCCTCTCCACATGCCCTCCTCAGGAAGCTGTAGAGAGCCAGGAGACCACCCCTTAGCCTCCTTTCCTCAAAACTAGACAAACCCAGAGTCCTCAGCCACTCCTCACAGGACATTCCGTCCAGCCCTGTCACCAGCTTTATTGCCCTCCTCTGGACACGTTCAAGGACCTTCACATCCTTGTTGAATTGCAGTGCCCAGAACTGCACACAATACTCAAGGGAGACCTTATCGCTCTCCACAGTTCCCTGAAAGGAGGGTGTACCCAGGGGGAGCAGTCTCTTCCCCCAAGGAACGAGCAATAGGACAAGAGGAAACGGCCTCAAGTTGCGCCAGGGGAGGTTTAGGATGGATATTAGGAAAAATTTCTTCATGGAAAGGGTTGTCAAGCCTTGGAAGAGGCTGTCCAGGGCAGTGGTGGAGTCACCATCCCTGGAGGTATTTAAAAGCCGGGCAGAGGTGGTGCTGAGGGACATGGGTTAGTGGTGGTTTTGTCAGTGTTAGGTTGATGGTTGGACTCAATGATCTGACAGGTCCCTTCCAACCTGGACAATTCTGTGATTCTGTGATTCAGTGCTGCTGACCAGCACCCCCAGGTCCCTTTCTGCAGGGCTGCTCTCCAGCCACTCCGCTCTTAATTTATACCTGTGCCCGGCACTACTCCATCCTAGGTGCAGAATACGGCTTTTGGACTTGTTAAGTTTCATCCCATTAATCATTGTTCAATGCTCCAATCTATCTAGATCCCTCTGCAAGGCCTTTTGTCCTTCAAGAGGAGTAAGGGAGCCCAGTCCGGCTCCTGAGGGTATCCCAGGTAAACAATGACATTGGGCAATCTCAGCACTGCACTCTGCCGGTGGCCCTCAGCTAACTTTCAAATGAGGTGGCTGAAGTTCCAGTGCAGGACAGCTGCGCCCATATGGCTATTCACTCAGTCCTAGATATTATTTTCAGTCTTTAAAATCACTGTGTTGGAAGAGATTTTAGCCTCGTTTGGCTAATAGCCTTTCCTTCCATTGCCTGTATGTGTGATGCTGGTTGAACATGCTACTGTATAGACTTCTACAGCTTTTTAATTATTTTAATTTACCACATTATGGCTTTGCCAGAAGCAGCAATGCTAATTTGAAGTGTGATAGCTGACAGAAAAACTGCTACTTTGTCAGATTGTCTGTACACACTTTTTTTTTTTTTTTTTTTCATTTTCTTACTGGAACAGAGAGAGATAGAAACAGATTTTAGAGAGAAGGAAAAAATTTGTTGGGAGAAAAGAATCCAAAATTTGGATGACGGACAGAAAAGTACAATCAGCAGATGGTCAAATCCGAGGCAGAACTCCAAAGCAAAACATAAATCTTCTGGTTTATAGAGTGTCAGGGAAGGATTGCCGGCACAGAGACACACACAACGGAGGGATCAGTCAGGAGGAGGCAGAGCTCTGTGTGCAGACACCTCACTACGGCATCGTTGGAGCAGCTGTGATGGATGGATGTAGGAAGGTGGACAGGGAACACAGGGATGGGGGTTTTCCTTTCCATGGAGAAGCATTTGCAGTAGACAGGTTGCTTGTGGATTAGGATCAGAGGAGGGGCTGGTGTGGGGGAGATTATGGTGAGCGTATGTCACAGATCATTTGATCAGTATGAGGACAAAGTTATTTAAGCAACTCAGAGACCCTTGTTCTTTGGGGAGGCTTTAGCTTCCCTGACATCTGCTGGAAGGACAATACATATAAGCAACTTGGAAGGTTTCTGGAGACCATCAAGGGACTCTAATGTAGATGCAATATACCAGGGTGACCCTGTTCTCACAAAGAAAGAACTGGCCAAGGAGGTAATCATCAATGGCCACTTTGGCTTGTGGCAACCATGAATTACTGGAGCTCAGCGTCCTGAGGGGAGTGAAGAAGGCAGGTAGCGGAGTATTCATCCTGGCCTTCAACAGAATATGCTTTGGTTTATTCAGGTAAATGGTAAATTAGGGAGGTCATTCTCCCCCTCTGCTCTGCACTGGTGAAGCCACAACTGGAATACTGCGTCCAGTTCTGGGCTCCCCAGTTCAAGAGAGACAGGGAACTACTGGAGAGAGTCCAACGTAGGGCAACTAAGATGATTAAGGGATTGGAGCATCTCCCTTATGAGGAAAGACTCAAAGAGCTGGGGCTCTTTAGCCTGGAGAAGAGGAGGCTGAGAGGAGACCTTATCTATGTTTACAAGTACCTAAAGGGTGGGTTGAAGGATGATGGAGTTGGACTCTTTTCAGTGGTTTCCAGTGACAGGATGAGGGGCAATGGGCACAAGCTGGAACAGAGGAAGTTCCATTTAAATACGAGGTGAAACTTCTTTCCGGTGAGGGTGACAGAGCCCTGGAACAGGCTGCCCGGGGAGGGTGTGGAATCCCCTTCTCTGGAGATTTTCAAGACCCGCCTTGATGCAGCCCTGAGTGATGTGCTCTGGGCAACCCTGCTTTAGCAGGGGAGTTGGACTAGATGATCTCTAGAGGTCCCTTCCAACTCTGAAAATTCTGTGATTCCGTGATCCTTTTGGAGGCAGCTTGGCTAATCTGATCCCCATCTATGATGAAATGACTAGATCTGTGGATGAGGGCAGAGAAGTGGACTTCATCTACTTTGACTTCAGCAAGGTTTTTGATGCTGTCTCCCACGGTATTCTTATATTCATGTTAGGATGTTATGGTCTGGTTGGATGGAAGCTTGGGTTCCAGAGTGTAGTTAACGGTTCATCCTCTGTTTGGAGGCCAGTTACAAGTACCTTTCCTCAGGGTCCTCTCCTGGTATCCATCCCGTTTTACATCTTTGTCAGTAACAGAATGAGGAGAAGGTACATTGTGGTGAGATAGAGCGCACCCTCATAAGATTTCTAGATGACACCAAACTGGAGGCATGGAGGCAGCTGATAGATGTCAGGGCAGCGTTGCCATTCGAGGAATGCACTTTGCACTGGAAGAATGGACTGTCAGGAATCTGACGAAATTCAGTGAAGACAAATGCAGAGCCTTTAACCTGGGATGGAGGGTGATAGAGTCTGGGGCTGACTGATTGGGGAGCAGCTCTGCAGAGAAGGACGTGAGGGTCCTGGTAGACCGTAAGCTGAACGTGAGCCAGTGTTGTCCAGGCTGACAGCATCCTGGGCTCTACCAAGAGGAGCACGGCCAGTAAATTGAACAAAGTGGTTGTCCTCCTCTATTTGACGCTTGTTAATCCACATGTGGAACACTGTGTCTGGTTTTGGGGGGAAAAAAGTAAAAAGAGTACAAGAAAGATGTCAGTAAACTTGACTGAGTCTAGCAGCGGGCCACCAAGCTGGAACATGTGCCCTTTGAGAAGAGTCTGAGAGGACTGGACTTAGTGGTGGTCTTCCAAAACTTGAGATTACTAAAAAGATGGAGCCAGGCTGTACACTGAGGTGCACAGGGTTAGAACAAGAGACGCTGGTCAGAAGTTGAAACAGGAGAGACTCCAAAAGGATATAAGGGTGGGGGGAGGGAAGGTCTTCTGTGAGGATAATTGAGCATCAGAACAAGTTTTCCAGAAAGGTTGTAGATTTTTTTTGTCTCTGGAGGTTTGATCAGGAGGTTGGACTAGATGGCCGTTGGAGAACCTTCCCAACTCGAGTAATTCTGTCATTCTAGGAGGAATAGAAAGTAACCAAAACCCCCAAACAAAACAAAAACACAAAAGGAAAAAACTCAACCCCCAAACCTGCTTCTGTTCAGACCTTTTTGCCAAACTCCAATAATAATTTAGTGGAATTTGCTGTATGTTTATAGCATAAAAATACAACGTGCTTTTACAACTTAAATGTTTTGTTAAAGGTAGCATTACTAGTGGTTTATTATTTGGTAATGGAGGTGGGGAGGCACATAGAGAGAAACACACCCATTCCCACTTTCAGAAGCCATCAAGTTAATTCCCCACATCCCAGTCAGGAGCGTGCAGATGTCAAAAATGTCAAAAAATTTAAAACCTTGAATGTTGCTGTAAAATTGAGTTATTAGTGTTCAGTTTCCAGTTTTTGTATTTAGCCTCGATAAGGAGACTACTATTCTACTGCTCTGAGTCCCTTCAGTATTGTTATAGAAGTTCTGGTTTCCCTGATGGTATCCAAGGGGATGAGATCAGAGGTGAAACACGACTCTTGAGTCAATATTGAAGGAAAGAAGGTGAAATCCCAGAGAAACAGATGTTTTAAAATTGAGGATCATAGGGAAAGATAGGGAGGAGTAGGAGGGGGGGTTTCTTGGAAGCAGTCCCATAACACACGCTCAAAAATGATGTGAGAGACAGAATGGGAGGTTTCTCCAGTTTTTGTCTTTTCTTTAGAAACGAAGTGTAAATCAGTGTTATTTTTTCATTCGTTGACAAATAATAATTTGTCTGTGCAAATTGTGTCTGTGGTAAAGTTCACTTCTCTTTCAAGATAAAGTTACTCCTTTGTGGGATGAAATTTTCCTGACATTAACTTTCTCAATCTGTTCTTAACACCTGTCCTTCAAATGCAGACAACTTAACTCAATATAATTAATAACTTGCATTATATTCTGTATGTTCATTTTTTATAAGCAGATACATATCAGGAGAAAGAACGTATTCCTGAAATAAACTTTACCAATTCTTATTCTTTAAAAGAACGAAAGTTAATGAAAAAATTTCCCCTTACAGAGGTTGCGGTTTTCAATATTCAGTTCAATTACTCGTGTTAAGGGGCGTCTGTTCTCTAGACTTTCATTTGGAGTATTGATTTCTGGATGCTTAGAGTGTTACTGCTGTGTTGAAATAGCTAGAAATTGGGAGTCAGGTATAAAATAGAAGATGCAAAAATTTAATTAATTTTCTATTTTTCTGTGTGGTTCTGTTCCTTTAAGGTTTGGTTTTTAAACGTTATCAGGAGATGTTAAGTTTATTTTAAAGACATGATTTTTCGGTAACTGCATCAGTCACAGATTCTGGACTTTAGGTATAAAGTACAGACATTGGCAATGTTGTAAAAGTTTGGCTGCTAAATCCATGTGATTTTGCCATTTTTTTTTTTTTTTCAGAGGAGCTAAATACTTTCTTGTATCTGCAAAATATTTCCTTTTGTAAGGCAGTCAAGTACATGAATAAAAATAAGCAATAGCCACTCAAATCTCAAGGTTTAGGCTGCGTTTACCTATTTTAGCTGCATTTGGGAGACATTTTTAATAAAAATTATATTTCGCAGTTCGTTAAGTCTTCCCACACTTGTCTATCCTTTATACGTCAAAAATGTTTCTGTGTGACCCACTAATATATCTGAAATCATAAAAATGTGACTCATTGGTATCTGTGATGAATCTGAAATTATGAAAGAGCACATACATAACTGCATATTCCTTTGTGCCATTTATACTATTGCTGGATTTGACTATACTTCATTGTCTATGTAATATTCCTTTGAAAAAAAAAAATCATAAGCAAACAATTTATTTAGAATAATGTGCCATATTTTCGGTCTGGATGTACACTTTCTGACGTCTAGTTCTATCTAGGATAGCTCCTGCTTTTTGAAGACCAGATTAAGTATGAATCCTGAGGCAACCACTTTATATTTAAAGGCAAATCTCTGTAATATGCTATAACTCCTGATTCGGGATTTGATAACAAACGTAACTTGTACCTTACTTTTATTAGCAGATGTAAAGTGTTTTATCAGTAATATTGGTATAGTCAGGGACAGGGTGCTTTTAGGTTTTTTCACTTAGAAATTCTGTTGCTTCAAGTATGAATAAATGGGTATGGGTATATTAATAAATAGGTATAATTGGTATAATAAGTATAATTGTGCCTGCCAGTGATGTTTGCCTGACACGGCTATCTTAAAGAATTTAGGTGGGATTTTAAGGAGTGTGGTCTTACATGTTACCACTGAGCAAAGCTGTAGGAACTGAAGACTTAGAGTATTGTTCCCTTTCCCATGTATTTCCTGTGGTCAATATTTGAACACTAATTTTGTAAACAGAAAGTATCATAGAATGGTTTGGGTTGGAAGGGACCTTGCAGATCATCCAGTTCCACCCCCTGTCCTGGGCAGGGACACATCCCACCAGGCCAGGTTGCTCAAAGCCCCGTCCAACCTGGCCTTGAACCCCTCCAGGGATGGGGCAAATGAAATGAGATGTTGCCATTCATACAAGGAATGTCTGTGCACTCTCCAGAACTCCCTCCAAGAGTATTTAGCCCCAGGAAGGTACTGAGTTTGACAGCACTGGAGTCTGTGGCACAAATAGCATCATTGGGCAGTCACTGCCGAGAGACAGATTTTAATGCATGTGTTGTCTGGTCTTAAAGACTGTTGAGAGGGGTTTTAGGCATCTCATGTAAGAAATGCTCTGAGGGAATGTTGGAATTAAGCTCAGGAAGGCAACCACATGTGGTTGCAGAGAACAGGGATCTGTTCTTAAATGACAGGTATTGGTTAAAAATCTGAAAAAGGCTGAGAATGGAAAAGATCTGTCTGGACACTTCAGAGGGAAAGTGTGTTCTGTTCTGTCTGCAGGCTACAAACTAGCATGGCTTAGTGCAGGCTTTACTGAAAGGAGCTCAAAATGAGCCACACAAGAATTTCAATTCACAGAAAAGATACAGGTTTAAGTTCAGTTTAAAAATGTGGACTTACTTGGCAGGGCTCGTTACCTTCCAAACACTGGATTGTCCCGTTCTGAGTCACACCCTCCATGTGTGTGCTCCGTGTTGCTTACAGGCAGAATAGCAAAATAATACTTCTTTCATTTAAATTTCAGCAGTCTGGCCTTTGGACTGGATCGATCTGACGGTTCTTGCTATCCAGCCTCCCCTTTTGATGGGACCGAGTGCCATGAGACTGAAAGAGAATTACATGTTATTTATCAGTAGGAGTTAAGTGCTCTTTTGTGTTTAAAGTAAATAGCTGATAAAATCTCCTGACTGGCATGTGCTTTTCGAGCATGAAAAATACCGGTGCGTAGGTCAATTGTCAGCAACACTTTCACACTGTGTTGGATCATAATGTAACCTTGAAAGTGGACCCCATCAAAGAATATTCTGATTGCTCCCATAGTGGTATCAGAGAAACTACAAAACCTGAGCAGTGATTACACATCTTCTGATGCTTGCAACTAACTGGTGGGTTTTGAGCTAAATGAATATACTTTACCCAGTGCTTCACTTTAGTTAATGTTTCTGATTCTCATATAACCAATTCTTCATCTTTCATCTGCTGCTCAAAAAATCTTGTTCGAAGGACAATAAAACTATACTGAAATGCATGTACACCAGAGGATGAAAAATGACTATAGTTATATGTTTAACTGTAAAAACCAACCATAGATAAGGGAATATGATATTTTTTCTACTCTTTTAAAATGCTATAATTCACAGCTGTAGAGAAAAGAGGCTTTGCTAATAAAAACATGTTAGAGCATTGGCATTTCATAAGACAAAAATCAGTCTGTTAAGTCACAGCTTCTCAGTCTGTGATGCGCCATTAATGTGTTGCTCACAAATCAGAAACGAAAACTGAGGCCGACAGAAACATTTGATGCTGCCCAAAAACCAGCAGAAGCTGAAGACCACTGGCTTGTGTAGAAACAAAGTCTACAGGAAATGTTATCGGTCATAATTTTTTAAAGCATTTAAGAATCAGAAAAAAAAAATTGTTAAATTTGTTGCAATCTAGATGTTTTACATAACAATCAAAATGTTCATTGCTCACCAGTGCATATTTCTAATTGATAGAGCAAATGGTTAAATTTTTTCTTGACAATGCATTATGGAGCCCGTGTATTTCTCAAACACAGAGTTTATTTTTATACATTTATATCAAAGTGTTCTGCTACAATAGTGGAGACATCACTGAGAACATCAGCATAGACAGTATGGACCTGAGACAGGATGAGAAACGTGAGGGAGTTCAGAGGGTGTGACAGACCGGTAACGTATCCCTATGGAAAAAACAGCAAGTGCTTGGCTTTCCACCTGGACAACTCTGGTTGGATTATTTTTGGTATTTTGCTTGAAACACTTGCAGTAGCAGAGGCTGAGTCCATGATGTGTAAAGTCTTTCAGCATTAACGCTTTTCTGTTTAATCCAGCAGAACGTTTAGAATACGGCTGGTCAGGGAGCTTGAGGTAGCCCTTGCCTGGGAGGGAGTATTGAGCAAAAGCCCATTTCTGCAAAATTTATCTGGTAAATACCTTGAGATACACAACAGAAAATTAATATGGATCAATAAAATTATTAGACTAAACTGTAGTACCCAGAAGCTGCTTGGCTTCCCTGTGATACAACCTGCATGGGGAGTTACCATGTTGTGAATCATAGATGTTGTCTCCTCATGTCGTTGGTCTGTTTTCACTTTCCAGGGGATCCATGTGCCAGGTATTACTTTGGGAGGCATTAGAAGTTAATTAAGATTTTAAAAGCCTTTGTGCCACACATATCACAGGTACTTGATATTTCTTAAGGAAAAGCCTATATTTAGGCAGTCTTTGTGTACTGTAGTAGAGAGCAAACTCTGGCCCCCTGGCCACTGGGATATAGAATCATAGAATGGTTTGAGTTGGAAGTAACCTTTAAAGACCATCTAGTCCAACCCCTTGCCATGAACAGGGACATCTTCAACTAGATCAGGTTGTTCAGAGCCTCATCCAACCCAGCCTTGAATGTTTTCAGGGATGGGGCATCCACAGCTCCTCTGGGCAACCTGGGCCACCAGCCTCACCACCAGCCAAAGTGTCCCACCAGCCAAAGGAAAAAAATTTCTTCCTTATAGCTCATCTAAATCTCCCCTCTTTTAGTTTAAAGCCATTCCCCTTTGTCCTATCACAACAGGTCCCATAAAGAGTCCCTCCCCATCTCTCCTGGAGGCCCTTTAGGGACTGGAAGGGGCTCTAAGGTCTCCCCGGAGCCTTCTCTTCTCCAGGCTGAACCCCCCCAACTCTCTCAGCCTGTCCTCACAGCAGAGGGGCTCCAGCCCTCACAGCATCTCCGTGGCCTCCTCTGGCCCCGCTCCAACAGGTCCATGTCCTTCTGATGTTGGTGGCCCCAGAGCTGGAGGCAGCACTGGGGGGTGTCTCCCCAGAGCGGAGCAGAGGGGCAGAATCCCCCCCCTCGCCCTGCTGGCCACGCTGCTGGGGATGCAGCCCAGTGTGTGTGGGGCTTTCTGGGCTGTGAGTGCCCGTGGCCGGCTCATGTCCAGCTTCTCACCCACCAGTACCCCCAAGTCCTTCTCCTCGGGGCTGCTCTCCATCCTTTTATCCCCCAGCCTGTATGGGTACCAGGGGTTGCCCCGACCCTGCTCTTGGACTTGTTGAACCTCATGAGGTTCACGTGGGCCCACTTCTCAGGCCTGTCCAGGCCCCTCTGGATGGCATTCTGTCCCTCAGGTATGTCAGCCACACTACTCAGCTTGATGTGATCCGCAGAGCTGCTGAGGGTGCCCTTGGTCCCAGCGTCCCTGTCATTGATGAAGACATTGAAAAGTGCTGGATGCTGCTCAGAGCAGGCTGAACACGCGCACTTGCCGTGGCAGTTCCTGCGGGTCCCTCTGGTTCCCATAAAACCTCTCTGAGGCATTATTACTTTTTTTCTTGTTTTGGAGGGTCCTTCAGTTCAGAGGGGTTTTTGTAGGTGATGGGTTTGGAGTGTATTTTGGTTTTCAAATAGTCAAAGGGTCTGTTTCAGCCCCCCCGGAAACGTGTTTGTGGGGCGCAGTGCAGCATTGGGTGCTTGGAGGAGGTGGCAGGAGGTCTTCATCGGTGCCACCCAGCTGGGATACGCCGGGGATGAACTTGGGGTGGTTTGTGTTTGCGCCGTGAGAAGCAGGCCCTTGAGTGACCTGTCTGGTCAGCTGCGTCTGGGTTTCCTCACGCGTCCGCTTTGGATGGGGAAGAGCCCAACAGGCCCGGACTGACGGCACAAAAACACCCTTGGCCTTTGAGTCGTGCAGCTGGTCTGATAAAAAATGATAGCATGCGCTTTGTCTAGATTGGAGTGTTTGCATAACGATGAAAAAATGCTTTATGAACATATGCTGTGGGGTAAACTAAGGAAGGACTGCAGGCGACCTGATGTAAACATCTAAAAAAAAAAAATAAAAAATTGGAGTTGAGAATGAATCGTGCCAACAAGCTGTGACAGGCAAAAATGTGCAGAGAAGTCAACAAAAGCTATTATGGGCATTGGTCAGATCATCTAAAAATCACCAGACAGCTTTAATAAGGAGCTGAAATGTAACCAAGAATTTAAGAAAAAGACTTCGGGGTAGGAAAAATACTGTCTTTGTGTTTTAGCAGAATGACTAATACGGTAGTGAGGTCAATAGGTTTTGAAAGCAAATTAGCATGTTTGAAATGAAAAATATAGCAGCAGTGGGACAAACACTGGCTGCCAGGTAACTAATTTTCCAAGTCCAATAATGTTGACCGTAGAAGAGCGAAAGAAAGTCAAGTATAACAAAAGGAAACGGAGTTTTAAGGCATTGGGAGGGTGAAAGACTTCAAAAGCTCGACGTGATATTTAGGGTTAGTAAAACCACAGATAGTGTGAGCGTAGGGACTGAAACATAGGGCGCAGAGCGATGTATAGATGCAGTGCTTAAAGCAGGAGGCGAAATCCTGTAATCCTCCCCGAAACAAAAATCCCATTGAAGTCGGTAGAAGATTTGGGGGCACAAGGAATGTATAACTGGGCAATTAGAGACAAACTCGCAGCCTGACCTTGACTGGGCCTTTGTGCCTGTGATTAGCTGTACCCGTAGCATCTGGGCACGGGGGTTTAAAGGCACAGTCAGTTTTAATGACATCTCAGAGGAAAATACAATTATGCCACAGTTAAAGTTCTAATTGATCCAAATGACAAATGTGAATAATTGCAGAGAGACCTATTAAAGCTACGCTTTTAAAATCTGAGTCATTTGGAGCAGAAAAATTCTGCATTCTTTGTTCCTTTCCTTCTCAGGGAAACCAGAATTTTAGTAGATAGTTTTGTCCCTAATAATACAGGGTGACAGTTATGTGACTTTTCAGAAATGGGAGGGAGATTATTGTGTGGGATGTCAGTATTAACCACCAAGTAAATTAATAAAAATATATAACAGCATCTGCCATAAGTGTTTATAAAGCGACATTAATAATTGCTCTCCAAATTGTTTTAAAACTATTTCAATATGAAACAAAATGTTCTTAAAGCTCATTCAGTTACATTTTTCCCCTCTTTTGCCATCCTAGTTCAAATAAAATTGAAAATAAACAAAACACTTTCTTTTCAAACAGAATTTAATTCAGCAGACCAGAAATGTCATTCTCGCTGCCAGTTGCTCTAATGGGACATGTGTTCCCTGCGTCTGAATCTGCTTTGTTTGAAAAGAGCTGCTGTCTCAAAGTGTTGAGGAAATTGCAGTTCTCAGTAAAAGAAATGCTGGAAACGTGCGCGGGAACAGACAGAAATTGTTTCATGGTCTGGTCCTGTAAATGGTAACCTCCGTGACGACAAAAGGCTCTTGGTATTAACCAGCGTATGCCCAAAATTCCAATTTTGAGGACTGCCATCCTGCAGAGATGTGTGTGTCCTTCAGGGTATACACAATGAACTGTTGCGGAAAAAAAAGTCAAAGGAAACCTACTTTATGAATTTTGTGTGTGCATAACTCCATCGTGGTTTTATATGCAAATCACTATAAATAGTCTCTGCAGATCGGCTTTGGGAAGTGGTTTCCTAGGCTTGAAAAAGCCCTTCCTGAAGGGTTGCTGGTAGTGCTAGAGAAATTGAAATTTCTCTTCTGCATAAATTCTCCTGCTTTGATCCTTTCTCCTGCTAAAATCTCAAAAACCCCTGGAACCTTCTATTTTTGTGGAAAGTGACGAATGTGATAGGATCTGTTTTATTTGGAAAGTCTAGAGCCCTTTACTTTGATTTAATTGTGACTTCCTTTTGTATTAGAGTCTGGCATCTGGAGGTGTGTAGCTTTGCTTCTGGAGAATAAACCCCACGGTTTATTAAATATTATTTATTTATATGAGCCTGGGTGTTAGTTTGCCCTATCCTGGTACCAACCAACCTTTACTCCTTTATCTCTCTCCTCCCTCACCCCCATCTCCCCCTCACAAACCCAACACCTGGATTTGTTCACTTAAGGTTCTTCTGTTCAAGGCTCTGTGACCGGGTCAATACAAAATGCAGTGATGTAAACCCATTTATTTTCATAAATAATTGTTTACTTCTAAGAGCAGATAAAATGCTTAATATGTCAGTGTAACAGTAAGATCTATGCATGTGCTTAGTGTAATTCTAAACATCTTCCTTACATCGTTCCGCAGACTTTGAATAACTAGAAGTTCTGTTCCTCTTTTCTCCGCTCTCTGTATGCCCCCCTTTTAATATATATAATCCCTATAAATCCGTTTTCTTTTTCATTAGTTTCTGGGCCCGGGTAAGAATGCAGGCAGCCCAGCAAGGTGGTGTGGGACAAGTTTCAACTCATGTCACTATTGTGGATTTCAGTATGCAGTATTATACCTTTCATCAGAGAATATACGTGTTCCTGCGATCCCGTGGAAGTTGATAGCTCAGGGCACGCTTTGTCAATCTGTTTTTGCAAAAAAAAACCCTTCATTCTGCATTCAAGCCTTCTTCAGAATGTCTTCTGAT
This sequence comes from Numenius arquata, assembly GCF_964106895.1. NCBI lineage: Eukaryota > Metazoa > Chordata > Aves > Charadriiformes > Scolopacidae > Numenius > Numenius arquata. Next base: position 54,533,263 of record NC_133585.1, read on the forward strand.
AACATAGTGTTCAGCATTGGATTACTCTGTGTCCTGTAGGTATAAATTAGGATCTTCTTTAACGCTGCTGATGTTCCCTGACCCTTTTTAAGTAACGTTACAGTGCAATACGCTATTCAGAATAATTTAAGCCAAAAATAATGGGCAACATACATTTCTCCTGATTTGGTTGCATGAAAGGGAGTTGTGACCAAGTCTCAATCTAGTTCTTGGATTTGCCGTTCTCAAGGATTCTTTTGCCTTTCCCCATCTCTTGTGCCTTGCTGACAAATCCCTTAATACCTCTGGGTTTTTACATGGTACGATAAGCTTTCTCCATCAGTGATACACGGTAATACTTCTCTTTTTGTCATCAAAAACCTCTGTTGCTTTGTATTCGTTCCTCCCCATGGCTCAGAAGGGATGTGAGAGCTCCTGATCTTTTATATGGTCGTTCGCATGCCATGCCTTTCTCAAATTGTGTTGAGAATTTCTCAAATTGATGTTTTAACTGTATTTTCTTGGCTTTAAATAATTTGTTCTTAATGGAACATTATGGCCTTGTGCGGGGATGAAGCGTTTTGTTATTGTCTTCTGGTTTTAAAACGCTTTCAATGCAGTCTTGTACTTACAGGCTTGGAAATAAATCTTCTTCTCTTTGTACTCTTCTAATCCATGTGGAATTTTGGGATTAAGATTGGATAGTGCTTTTCTCTGTTGTCAGGCTATTTTTTCCCAGCAGCATCAAAGGGCAAGGACAAATGTATTACAGGCTCAATGTCTAAACAGGTGGGTTTGTTTCTGTAGAATTTCGGGTGGAACAAATTTCAACCCCAGATTATGAGGGTGAGCACCAGCAGGCGGTGGGTGGCGGGTCCTTTGCATTGGGTGCCTCCCTCAGGCTAAGGAAATTCAGAAGATCTCTGTCTTTCACCTACATTAGCAAAGAACCTTTCCGTAAAATAGTTCAGTAATACTTTGACAGCAAAAATAAAAGTTTCTTCTGGTGTTTTGTTTATTAATGAAATTTCCCCGTTTAATACCTTAGTTACCAAAGGCTTAGCTGTGGGATGTTAGTCCAGCACGTTACTTTGAGTTACTAAATAGAGTTCTTTTATTGACTTGGGTAAATAAACAGAAGAAATGTGATGCTAAATAAAATAATCAGATAATAATGTCACTTTAATGGCATACACTTAGAAACTCTAAAATTTAATAAAATGCCCACATTTCCAAGATCCTCTGTGTTTCCTTTTTTAATTTATACAAAACTCATTTGTAATAATTAAAAAAAAAGATTTTGCAACTGGAATTGATGTGTTATAACTTCTTCATTATTCTTTAGCTCTTTGTTGAGTTTTAAATAGCGTATTGTGTTTATAGCTGGCATAGTTGTTGAAATAGGCAATGTGACAAGGTAGGTGGTCTTCTAATTAATATTTCTGTACAGATCTGTAAACTGTGCAAGGCTTGTTTAACGATACAGAAATCATGTCCTATTAGATTAAGACATTTGTTTAGGAATAAAGTTCAACTTTTTCTTTGAAATCCAATTGATCTAATTTCACAGCCTGTGAAATTATTTATTTTAAGAACTATTTTAAAAGTATAATTAATTCAAGAAATTTCTGTGACTTGTTGCTAAATATTTAGACCATGGATTAACTACATTTGCTCTGGGCTTCAAATAGTGATTGAAAAAATTGGTGAAAAGGAAAGTTACTTAACAGCAAGAGAAATTATACAACAATGATAAGAGGTGACGTGTTCCTGTAATCCTTCCGTCCTATAAACAGCCACGTTGTTAAAAATTCAAGAATAAACAAGAGAGTTGAGCTGAAAACTAAATACTCTTATCGTAGTAAAAACACCCCATATGCTGTAGCCTATGTATTCTGCATAACACTGAAATGTTCTTAAGAAAGGGCAATTTCTTATCGCAGCTTCTTAATCACAGAACCATAGAATCACAGAATGGTCTGGTTTGGAAGAGACCTTAAAGCCCATCCAGTGCCACCCCCTGCCCTGGGCAGGGACACCTCCCACCAGACCAGGTTGCTCCAAACCGCATCCAGCCTGGCCTTGAACCCCTCCAGGGATGGGGCAGCCACAGCTTCTCTGGGCAACCTGTGTGAACTATTGACCCGTAGAACAGAAAACATTACGTTAAAACTGCACCCACTGCCTTTTTGAAGCCCATCGCTTGATACACGGCCAGAACTCTTAATTGTCACTGAGTAATTAGTTTCTAGGATTAGTTTTCTCAAGCAGAATCTCAAAATGGGCTGGCAGTCGGATTAAAATACAGGGCTTGTCCCTTACCTTTGTATTTGGTAATCTCTACTCGATACCAAGAAGCTTTTTTAATTCTAACTGCCTGTGTTACGTCTGCTGAAGCCCTGACAGATAATGGCAGTGTCGCCATGTTAAGAGTTTTCTTCAAAAACTACCTCCATATTTCCTTGTTTTTACTGACAAAGCTAATGGCAGTTGCTAACAAAAGTAACGGTAACACCAATGAAAGCTCAGTAAAGAATGAAAATAAACAATCTTCTTATAAAGGCCTGGTAGTTTATTCTTGGGTACCGATTCTAATGAGATACATCTGACTGTTGGAAGGAAAACAAAAGGTTGCGGGGTATTTAAGAAAAAAAGCCAGCAATATTCAAAACATTAAAAATAATAATTGCTTAAGTGGTATTTTATCTTTTTATTGGAGAGTAAGACCTTATAACCAGAATTTATATTGGTGTTCAATTTCTAAGTAGTTAAGAAATATATCCAAGAAATCTCAGAATTGTGTGCGTCCCTTTCATAGTGTTGCCCTTTATTTTTACTTTACAAATGGGTTTTACTTACAAATGGTTCCCTCTTTCTGCTGGTCGGGCACCCAGTCACAGGGATCCCTGCGTTTGTCATCACTGCTGGCTGTATTCGAGGGTGGCCAAGAAACTAATACTCAAATCCCAGTGGGTACAGATTGCACCGTCCAGTGTCTCCAAGATTTAATCAGATGTAAGCCTTTCGGCAGCAATAATCCAAATCCTTATTGATTCCCAATCTATTTGTACTCCTACAGGGAAGCTTCCGCATCAGTCTTTGAATCAATTAAAGAATCCAGATTCAACTGCAATTAAACAGCAAATGGTTATCCCACAAATTTCCATAACGGCTGTGCAGCCCTTGACCTTTAATTTGTGGCTCATCTCGTGTGAGCTCCTGAATAGTGAATCGAGTCTATTGATAAAGGGCTCGACTTTCATCGTTTATTTTGCACTTATGACTTGCCGTATTCTTAGAAATAGTCTGCTGGGTTTTATGGCCACCAGTTGAAGACTACGGCCATGGAACAATGCAAATTTCAAAGACTGGGCTCAAGTCCATGAAAACAAAACCTTTTTTGTTACTGTAATCTAGTTGTCAAGTTGCTTCAAAGACGGTCGTAGATATTCAGGGTCTGGCTATGGTGCGACCAACTTCTTTCTCAACCCCGCTTGCCATCAGAGTCAGAAACTGTGTTCATTGACACCTTTTCCCGTTTCTGCGCACACATGTGAGGCACTGGCCCAGGTTGCCCAGAGAAGCTGTGGCTGCCCCATCCCTGGAGGGGTTCAAGGCCAGGCTGGAGGGGGCTTGGAGCAACCTGGTCTGATGGGAGGTGTCCCTGCCTAGGGCAGGGGGGTCGAACGAGATGACCTTTGAGGTCCGTTTCAACTCAAACCATGCTGTGATTCTATGTATGCATGTCTAGGTGATATGGGTTCCTCTTATGACACCATCTCTGATTGTGTCAGATACCATGTCACCTACATCAATGTCTTGATTGCCCAGGCTCATAGAGACCTGGGAGAACTGATCACTGACAATAAGCTTCTAAAGAAGCCAGGCAACAGCACAGGGAGTTGGTCTAGAAAGGGAGGAATGATTTTTTTTCTCTCTCTGCTTCCCAGGGAGATCAGACTCAGGTCAAAAAAGGGTATTTTCATAAGTAATTCCCATTGAAGGTAGGAAAGTGCTGGCAGTTTATTAGGGAACGTTGAGAACCATTCAGGAATGCAGGTACTTGAGGAACAAGCACCAGCCAAGAAATGTGTTTCAGACCCTCGGCAGCTGCTAAATATTTGACTGAAGGACCAAACATAAGTGCCCTTGTGCAAATCTATAACCTTAGATATGTTTTTCAGCATTTCATAAGAATATCTAAATAAAATATTACCTGAAAAATGCTGATTTGCATAAAAATTGGATTTCCCTTAAAATGGAAATTTTACAATGCTTACCTCGGCTTAAATACTTGTACTCATAAATAGGAGAATAATATTAAATAATATAAGCCTAGGATCATTTTCTAGCAGTTCATGCATCTTCCTCACCAAAAATGTTCCAGACAAAAAAAAGGTAGTGTCAAATATAGAAGTGAAACTTCCGCAGTCTTAAGCTTATCCTCATAGCCAATGTCTTTTTCTTCCTTTTTGACAAATTCTCTTTCAAATCCCTCCTCAAACTCATTTTTTTCCCCTTGCGGATCCACGTTGTACATTCTTCCCCCCACCCATCATTTATTTGTTTTCTTTGCCTGGTGTTATTCTTGGTATTTAAAATGCCAGAATGAATCAAGATCACTAAAAGCATAATATAATTCAGACCATTTTATTTATTTTATACTTTCATTCTTACTTGTTTTATTTGTCTGACGTCCTTTGTAAGATCTTTGGAACAGAGACTGATTCTAATCTCTGCTGTTCTCATGATGTTTTGATTTAGTACAAATTAACTGCAGTGGTCTTACTACTTATTTAAAGTAACGTGAAATAAAAAAAGCTGCTCCCTGTTACCATTTCACTTCTGTAAGGCACCCTTTTCTTGTGTTATTTAGTAGTAACTTAAGTAGTAACTTAAAAGTTTACAACTGCAGACAGTCTTTCAGTTTTATTATCTGATAAATTGGTGCATATGAGAGAAAAATGAACCCTATTCTAGCATGAATGTAGAGGTGGATAAAAAGTTGAATTTATTTATGCCTAAGATATTTAATTTATATTAGAAATTAGAGAGAAGATATTATTTATATTATATTATATTATATTAATTAGAAATTAGAGAAAGATATTTTCTTTTTCTACTAGCATCAACTTCCAAAAAAAACTAGTGCTGGAATACATGAAAATTGCAATAAAATATTATGCAAGTGAAGTGTTTATACGTAGTTTTCTTTTGCAATATTTCCATTTGCTTGCACGCTGTTTGTTTCAACATTACAATTTAACTGCTTGATTTTTAATACATTTCAGTCAGTCAATAAATTCAGTACACAAACATATTAAAATGCAAGATTTTATAGACAGCATTTTCTTATTAAGAATTGTCAACAAAATCCTTGAAAATGAAATGAGCTGACAACTATAATCGGAGCAGATGCGTAAAGTACCGTTATAGCACATTGCGCCATCAATTATGTGTCAAGCACACTGCCAAATATTAAGTGTTCTGACCTTTGTTATTAATAATAGAGGCAGACACTAGGGGCGTGCGGACGACAAATAATGTAATGCATGGAAAATCTATTATAGGTTTGATTTTGTTAATGGGTATAGAGCCTATTTGGTTTCCTGCCTCTCCTCTTGCAAGCTATAATTTTATGAAAAACTGGACATACCACGTAGTGGAAACCCACATTGTGAAAAAAAAACACTTTGACAGAATAAAATGTTCCTAAGTTAAATAAATAATAGGGAGAGAGAACTTGTCATCAAGCTTTACTACTTTATTTATATGTGTATTTGCCATTTCCCCTGTTCTCAGGAAATAATGCAGAAGTAGTGAACCGAAGCCAGCTTGCCTTTACTGTATTCTCCATTCATCCCTGTATTTTAAGTTGTTATTTTGCTCAATATCATCTATCCTCTCGTAGAGATGGGCTCGTCAAAGGTTGAGTCAGTATAGTTTCTAGGATTTTTAAGTGATCATGCAGGACAACATTTAATAATAAGCAAAACTGACAAAAACAGTAGAACGGCCAATGAAAGGACAGCAATCAATCCTTCTCCATGTAGAACATAGATCCCAGAATGCGTTTTCAGAAAAGCATTAAAGAGTTGGCCCAGGATTCCATGTGGAGCACACTGCAACTGATTCATAAGAAAATCAATACACTATTTACATTTATCAAAAAGCTTACTTTAGTATTAAAAGTTGCAGAATTTCTCTTATCAAAACATTTCTTGCATTATATTCCTTTCAAACAATAGATAATTTTTTTAGTATTCTTTTCTATTTCTTTTTTTTCCTTTTTTTTCTTAAAATTTAAGATTACATTTGGGACTAACTAGCCTGGTGACAGTAATCGTATCTACAAACAATATTTCTTTCCAAATTTCACTAATCTGGGCTTGCGTAAGATCAATGAAAAATTTGGGCTTCTCTGATTTGTAGTGCATTTTTGTTGATGTTACTTACTTTGTGTCTTGTCATAAATTTTAAATTGGTGTTGAAATCTGGATTTCCATTTCAAGATGATTTTGTGGTTTTAAATTCTTTCTCAGTGTCCTACACTAGAAGCCTATGCACATTTAAGAAAAAACAAAGAATTTGGAACAAAGAGGAGGGACCAAGTCAATATATTTTTGTGAAATTAATCAAAATTTGGACAAAACAAAAAATATTATGAGACAATTATCATATTTACAGAAGCAGTTGCTTTCCCCTCTTAAAAATTTAGAAACTCTTTTTAACAATCCTTAACAGCCTGATGCTTTCACTGTATGCTGGACACACTTTTCTAATCAAACAGGACTTAAGAGTTAGTTTGATGTTCATGTCAACAATAAAGTTTGACTGTTGTACAAAATTAAATCACTCCACAAGCTCCTTACACGTATGTTCCTTTAAATGCTTTGACACAGACAAGAGTAATTTGCTGAAGCTCAAAAATACCTGCCTTCCATAGCCGTACAGTGGATATACCAGGAAGATTTCTGTATCAAGGTAGAATTGGAAACATATTGAAAAATCAACATCTATTTTCTATTATATTTTTCCCCAACTCTGGGCACTGCATGTACTGCATTTGGTTTACATGTGTGGAATTCCTTCTCCCTTTATTGCTAAGTCAGAAAAGAGAACAAAAGCCCTCCAGTGACCGAATTGGTTTTCCACCATGTATTTATAAGTTGGAATTGAAGCCGTTTTTACAATCAAATGGCTTTATTAAGCAAAGCAGAAAATAATTCTGATGCAATAATGATGACTTCTTTTTCTAAAAAAGGTAATTTTGTGTATCTGCTCCAGAAATTGTTTTCCTTTTGCTCATATTAAGTGAGCGCTTCATGTTGCAGGCAATATTCTCTATCCTTCGCGTGGTACTCTGGCCCATGGAATATCCAGGAAGGAATTTATTTGAAAACAGTACTTGATTGAATTTGATACAATACTTTATTAAATCCACAAATTTCTTCATGCTTTGACTTACATTCATACATATTTTATATGTGTATACCAAATTTTCTGTCCAGCTGGAAAGACATGACTTGATTTCCTGATCAAAGAGGATTTCATCAACACACATAATCTCTAACAAATATAACCTCTTTCCCTCTCCATACCCTGGCTTCTTAGAAACTAAGTAATTTTGAGTTTCAATACTTATTCTTCTGATGATCTAGGCCTCTAGCTTGAATACCTGAAACAGCAATAGCCAACATCTTGTCCACAGTGGGCTGCACAGGCTCTTAAGGGATTCGTCAAAGGTTGGGGACCCTTTGGTTGGATTCTCTTCCCTTGTCACCCCCGTGATCTGCTGGGACCTCCTAGTATCGGCTACTGGGTGACTAAACATAGTTTCCATTCCCGTGTCTTACGTAATGGACTGGCATCCGGCCTTGGGACAGGATCCACGTGCCACCTCCATGCCGTGACCTCCCGTGCCATACACATTCCCATGTTGTTTGTTCCGCTTGGATTTTTGTCTGTGACCCACTGATTGAGAACCTGTGTGGTGTCCTGCAAGGAGAGCAGGGCTGGTGGGCAGCCAGGGGCCAACGTTGGCACATTTGTTGCCAACGAATTTGAAGGCAAGGTCCCAAGATACTCTTGCTGGGTGGCTTGGGGCAGAATTGATCCTTCCTACAGAGGCAAAGAAAGAGATGAAGTCCTGAATGAGTGTGTTTCTGAGACTGAGAGATTGATTTTTAAAATCTCCCAGGACGAAGTGGTCTGTCATGACACTGCAGTCAGTGAGGGTTTAGTGAAAACATATTTTTTTTCACTCTGTAACACTTGGATGTATGATATGACTTCAAAATCTGTATGAGCTTTGGCTTTTGTAGTTGCAGAAATGAGGTCTGTGACTCTGCCTTACCCAGGTGTTTCTCCTGGGTTTGGGACCTGGTGAGGATGCGAGAGCACGTCCTGTTTTATGCCCTGTGAGTTGTTTGTGAGAGAGGGAGCAGTTCTGGTTCGGGTGAACTGGTTCAGAACCAGTTGTTTTATTTGCATAGCGTTCAAATTAACTTAATTGAAAGAATGCAAATCAACTTAATTGAAAGAATTTCCTCAATTTGGAAGAATTCATTTTGTTAGTAGTGGACTTCGATAAGAAATCTTAAATTTCAGTTTGTATAGTTTCATACTTCTGGTTTCAGACACACGTTTTCCGCTGTTACAGCCTGGTGTCTCTTGGCCCAGGGCAGCAGTTCTATAGCAGAGCCTGGAGCCAGTCGCGGGACACTTTTTAAGACATGTACCTCTATATTTCATGTCTCATACTGCCATCTAAGGGCCACCTAGGCTGAGAAGGTGGCGAGAGGTTCTTTACTTTTCCTTCTCCTTCCTGCCTTTCCCTTTGGGAAGACAGCGATTGAGGGATGAGAGAGGGTGGGCAGGGAATAACAACAGCCCTTTGATGCAATATGTTGTTCCATCTAAGAAGATAGAGGAATCTTCCAGCTAATTGAGAAATTAGAGTATAAATCTGAGTCTTTTCTAGGAAAATGCAATTGCAGTGAGTTTGTGCAAAAGCCAGCAACTCAGAAAGCGCAATTACAGGATTTGGGGCTGCTCTTGAAACAAGAAGTTAAGGAGTGTGGTGCTTAGAGCCCTGAAGAGTTTCTGTTGAAACTCTTAGCAGTGAGGGAGTGGGCAGTTCAGATTCTTAAAGGTACCAAGGTCCTCGACTCCTACTGATTTAAGGATTAGTGTTTTATAATAGAATTTGCTTATTAAAATATTATCTTAAAAGGTACAAAATAACAGGAATTATTTTCTTCTTTTTTTCTAATTTTTTTTTTCCGTTTCTGGGTGTTTGATTTTTCTGGTCTAAGTGAAAATGGGCAAAAAATTCATGTTAGTTTAAGAGTATGTGATATTAAATAACATGAATATCATGTAAATATTTTGGGGTTTAAGTATTCAAATATTATCATGAGAACTTTATGGGATAAAAAGTGCCTTTTTTGTTTTTTAATATGCAAACCATATTTGTATAGGCTTAATTCTGTAGCTCCTTTCTCACACAGATGTTTTGAACTACAAGTGTGATAAAGAATTAGTGGCAGAAGCAAAACATTTCAGTAGTTATCAATATACTACCCTTGGCATTGACTGACAAAAGGAGTTTTTGTGACGAGGACCCCTTTGAGCACAGCTTCATTTTACAATGTTTGAGTTGTTTTTCGGGCTAGTTTCCAGCAAACCTTGTGTGATAGAGAAAGTAATTAATCTTGCATGTTACTTTGACAGGCTCATGCAAGCAAAGACCTGGAAGAGCAGTTGCGGTCTGTGTCCAGTGTGGATGAACTCATGACAGTACTTTACCCAGAATACTGGAAAATGTTCAAATGTCAATTGAGGAAAGGAGGTTGGCAACACAACAGGGAACACTCCACCTTTGACACGAGATCAGATGATTCCCTGAAATTTGCCGCAGCACACTATAATGCAGAGATCCTGAAAAGTAAGTACAGGACACAAACCACCGTCTCACACACGATAAATTAAAACCCGAAGGCTTCTCAATATTTTAAAAGCTAAGCATCATGAGGAAACCAACCTCAGCAGTTTGATTTGATGTCATGTCTGTAATATAAAATCGTTGACAGTCAACCTTCCATAGTGAAATAAATTGCTCCACAGTCGTATTTTTGGTACATTCATTCTAGGAAAGGTGTAGCTCAGTAGATGTAGGAAGTTATGTGTTTTTCTGCAGGTATAAGGAATTCTGCTTTGTAGAGGCTGTAACGATTTTGCAATAAAGCAAAGAGGGCACTAATGGTTGGATTCATTCAACTGTTTCTGCTCATTTTCTGCAATTACGTCACGGCTGGTAATGCTTTCCCCTCTTTTACGTTATTGCGTTAGGACACCAAATAATCCACTCATAGCTTTTTCCTGATACAAGAGGGTGGTTGTCATGATGTTATGCTCAAACCAGAAAAAAACCCAGCTTTCAAACAAATAGGTGAATATCCCTTAGTGTTCCAGATGGCCCGGATAAAAACATATTAGCTTACAGTTTCAGCAAGTGCTTGTAGACAGAGAAACACAGGATTTATAACAGGAGGTGTATTTTCTGACATTATATTGGAAATCATGTACCTTAATGGAGACTTTGCAGTAGACATTAGGTGAAATTTCCATTTTTGCTGAATAGCCTACCAAAAACTGGTGCCAAGAGATTATAAATTGGCCTCTACAGCTGCAAGTCTCATGGCTGTTGGTGTAAGATTGTATTTGGCAAAATGCTTTATACCACCATGTGAAATGTTTGCCCAAATTTGCATGGATAATCTGGGCACAAATATCACCCTCCAGATTAAATCATATGGTGCATGTAATTGCTCAGAAATAACCTTTTGCTTTAAATTATACTCTTGTAGTTAACACAGTAAACATATATTCAAATTAATTTCATGTTAAGTATGTAGGCATCAAATTTAGGTTTTTTTAGTATATAGTATCCAGGTGAAGTGCTGTGTGGGACCAGTTAAAATTACTTTGCAGAGATGTGCAGTCCTTCTTTAGACTTCACTCAAGGTGAGACTCACCCCAGGCATAGAAGAAAGAACACGTACAGCTTTAGCTGCTGGTGAGCAGAGCGAGGCGGGTGGATTCTGCCCCTCTGCTCCACTCTGGGGAAACCCCCCTGCAGTGCTGCCTCCAGCTCTGGGGCCACCAACATCAGAAGGACATGGACCTGTTGGAGTGGGGCCAGAGGAGGCCACGGAGATGCTGTGAGGGCTGGAGCCCCTCTGCTGTGAGGACAGGCTGAGAGAGTTGGGGGGGGTTCAGCCTGGAGAAGAGAAGGCTCCAGGGAGACCTTAGAGCCCCTTCCAGTCCCTAAAGGGGCTCCAGGAGAGGTGGGGAGGGACTCTTGATTAGGGAGGGGAGCCATAGGATGAGGGGGAAGGGTTTGACGCTGAAAGAGGGGAGATTTAGATGAGATCTCAGGAGGAAATTCTTTGCTGTGAGGGTGGTGAGACCCTGGCCCAGGTTGCCCAGAGAAGCTGTGGCTGCCCCATCCCTGGAGGGGTTCAAGACCAGGCTGGACGGGACTGTGAGCAACATGGTCTCATTGAGGATGTCCACACTCATGGTGGGTGAATTGGACTAGATGACCTTTAAAAGTCCCTTCTAACCCACTACTTCTGTTTCTACGTTTTAAGATCTTCCCAACCTTGTTAGGTCCCCTCTTAGCACCACTGTGACTTTTCTTCTGCTCCATGACAATATGTCACATCCCTACAAAGAAGAAAAATTAGCTAGAAGTTGACACAGAGTGATATTCACTAAATAAAGGTTGTGACTCTAGCAATGCATATTCTGGTTCTAAACTTTAAGAAAAGCCCTACTAACTTCCTGCAGGAGAGTATTGTTTTGGAACAGTTACTTTATAACAAATGAAATTCCCTATAACTTGGCAGGTATTGATACTGAATGGAGAAAAACTCAGTGCATGCCACGTGAAGTGTGTGTGGATGTGGGAAAAGAGTTTGGAGCCACTACAAACACCTTCTTTAAACCCCCATGTGTATCCATCTACAGATGTGGAGGCTGCTGCAATAGCGAAGGACTCCAGTGTATGAATATCAGCACAAATTACATCAGCAAGACAGTAAGTTCTCACTCTTATTACCATCCTAGTGCTCCTTGCAAATCAATTTATGACCATGCGTACTTTAAGCCACCTTATCGCTGCTACGGGGAAGGAAAAATTAATTCCAGAATACACAGGAAAAACAGCTGAAGAGGCTACTTCCCGGAAGAAAATGTTTGACACTCTATTCCCCCAAATATATTCTCTTTTTTTAAGTGAAAAAAAAAATAAAAATATCATGTCCAATTCTCAGGTTTGAGATTATCTATGAAACTTAATTCTATCCTTTTTTTTTTTCACATCTACCGTTTGCCTGCTGTACGAGGCAAGCACTCTGGAAAACTAGCCTGTAATTTTAGTAGCGAAGACATTTTTAGGAAATCCAAACAGGATACATGTTGCAAATAAAGCCTTATAGGAACTTTTACTGTATTAAGAGATATTAGTATTTATACCTTTTGTTGTTGTTGTTGTTGTTTTAATGCATCTTCCTCAGGTGTAGGTGTGGTTTTTATTCTTCAAGGTCAGGGCTAGTGATCGGGTAGGAGCGTGCAGAGATGATGCACTGAGCCTCCAAGCTGCCTTTAAAGGAAAAGCATACATGCATAGTCTATTTTAAGTAGCTGTAACAATTATCACGATTGTCTTACAACATTTCCCTCAAGAATCGTGTAAAAATAGCCATGCTTCAAAATATTTGCTAGGGTGTTTTGCTTTTGCTGTGGGTTTGGTAGGTCTTTCGTTGGTTGTGGGCTTTTCCTCTTTTTACCTCATCTTTCTGATACGTTGAAAAAACCTAATTTTAGTGGAAATCCTGCTTCTTTTTCAAGTAGACTTATCTCGCTGAAGGTGCAGTACGTATTTGTAAGGAAGATACACAACTTTATAGCCAACTATAAAATCGTGGCCCATGGAAATGTCATTTCTTTAACATGAAACTTCTCTGTGCTCTGAGCCATATTGAGAAGGGAGTAGGAAAAGAGGACATAAGGAAAACAGGAAAAAAACAAATCTTTTCTTTTAATACATTTTCTGTCCTCATTTCTCACTAAATCTCTCTGTCTGAAATAGTATATTCTACCAAGAATTTTCAATCCTCAGTGTAAGATAGTGATAGACAGCCACACAGCACAGGAATAATGTAACTTAAATAACTTAAACCAGGAAAATGACAACACTTGTTCAAGCCCATAGTTATTCCCACAAACAGCTGTCCTAATTCCAGTTGCTTGAAAGATGCAAATATAATTTTCATGTTATAAACCAATAAATATGACCTTTCTTTTTTTTTTTTTTTCTTGGCATGTATTTTTAAAGTTTAGCTGACTTGAATAAAGGATGGTCTTGTTACAGTTATTGTGTTTAGCAATTTGATGTCCTGGTCTTTGAGTACCTTGTCAGTTTGGGGTAAATAATGCTTTTTCTATTCATCTTTCTGTTCGTATCTATTGAGCAAAGTAATATTTTTTTGGCCTAGTAGAAAAAATTTAGACTAGTACCGAGTTTGTTTTTTAAGTTCCTGATGTTATTGGTGGTGATATGATACAGGAGTAGTTAAAGATTTGAGAGACTCTGAAAAGGAAAATGTTAAAGGATTTATCAGAAAGAAGAAAGGGGCAATAGCATTGGTTTGTTTTCTTACCTATTCTGTAAAAGCAAGCAATTTAATTTCTCAGTTTTCTATCTTGCTTCTGCTTTCCAGTTTTATCTGGTCCTTGACAGAATGCAGTTTTTAAAAAACCCTTATAAAGGAAGAGACCTATAGCTATATCTCTTCATCTGTCATCATCTCAAATCTTTTTAAAGTTCTGTGACCACAGCTTACCCTATAAGCAGATGAGAATTAGGAAGAAAAAAGTATTGGATTCAAGACCCTTCTGTGGAATAGGTCCCTACGCACCTATTTTCAGTACTGTTTTCCTTTTATTTCCTGAATGAAATGAGAACAAATGGTTAGTAACCAGGATTTGGGTTTTTTTCATAAATCACCATTTTTGTAGCTTTATTTTTGGTGCATAAACTCCATCCGATAACTTCATACCGTTCACCCTGCAGAAAAGGTTCTCAGTGGGAAATTCACCTTTCAGCTGAAGGTCTTACTATGAGGGCAAGCTCTAGAACTGGTTCCAGACATTAAAATCTAAAGAAAGTTGATATCAGCTTTCATGAAAATGAATTAAAAAGGAAAGAGCTAAGTATAGAAGTTATTTTTATGGGGAGCAAATCATTGCCTGGCAGGAGAATGGAGTAGGTCAGATGTTCCCAGATTGGCTTATGGAACACTGTGGTGGTCCAGAGAGAGGTCAATAGTTCTCTAGTTTGGGCTGTGCTTCATTTTTCTTGCTACTTAACTTTACTAGGAGAAAAATTTAAAAGTATTCTGCTTTGCTTTTAATACCCTTTTTTCCACAAAAACTGTTTCTGTAGTTGCTAAGGGGTGTTTACATAATCACAATTGGGTTGTGAGACAATTTCTTAATTAAGATGTGGTGCAAGGTCTGTGAGAACATTTGAGGACGCCCTAGGCTAATTCATAAAATGCAGTAGATCTTTTCCTTCTCCTAGACCCGCGACACTGCAACAGCCCGACTTTATAAGTGGCGGCTTGTCTAGTGCAGGTCTGTGGCGAGGGTGGTCGGTTGGGTTTTGGTTTTGTGGTGTGCTTGTGTTGGTTTTTTCTCTAATTCGTAATTAATCAAGCAGCTGCTCTCTGTTTCCATGAGTAATTCAACAACAGTTACAAAGACTGGAACTACCTGGTGGAGCAACAGCCTGTCCCTCAGCTGTAGTTTTTTATGTCCCACCTGTAGGTACTTGCTTATATGTTGAAGGGAAGCAGTGAGGAGATATTAAAGAGCCATCTCATTCCATTCTTCCTCTTTGCTGGCAAGACGGACAGTTTTTTGGCTTCTTTCAACAAATTTGATGTAAAGGTCTTAAATCTTCCTGTTTCGTGGTTACAGTAATAGTCCCTCAAGGGAAAACATCGTTCTAAGCAGTTTGAAATTAGATTTAGAGGAGCTGTTCTCACAGGAAACAAGCTAACAGCTTGAAATTGTTTCCCATATTTGAGATGTACATGGTGTTCCTTTACACAATTTGAAGATGCATATGTCACAAGAATTTTCAGTCTTTTTGAACTTTACCATTTTTGCCTTTTCCCATGCATTTTTCTGTTAGAGTGATGACTATAATGATACAGTATAGGGGGTTGGAACTGGATGGTCTTTAAGGTCCCTTCCAACCCAAGCCGTTCCATGATTCTATGATATAGTAGGTACTATTAATAGTGGGAGATACATTAGTATAAATTCCAAATGCTTTTTTTTTTTAAATTTCTGGGGAAAAAAGTGATTAAAATATAAAAAGATAGAATAAGGAATCCAAGCGTATTAAACAGATATGAAATGTGTTATATCAGATAAATTACCTGTTGTGTCACACATAAGCCTTGAAATACTCTTTATTTGAAAGAGTTAGATAGTAAAATAAATAATGATGATGTACCATGTTTCAAATAGCCTATTTTCTTTCTTTCTGGTATAGAGATGTTTAGAGTTTTGAAATCAAAAAGTCTTATATCCTTAGCTTGAAAATCTCTCTAGACACGTTGTGCTCTGTTAGACAGGTTATATTTGGCCAGTCCTACTGACACTTTAAGAATTGCAAAGATCACAAGTGATGGAAACTGAGAGTCAATCGATTTAAGGGAAACTTCTTAAAGTAACCCACAATCCACCAGAAGAATGTAGTGTAGTTACTGTAATCTGGGGAAAAAAAATCATACATAAATTCTGTATTTGAAAAGTATCTATAATGATAAGCTTCCCTCATCCTGATAGGAAAATAAGAGTTTTGATTATTTTATATTTCAAAACTCAGTGATCATAATAATAGTACTGATACAATGGATATTGGCACATATGATGACAGTGCTGAATAAATTAATTTAGCTACTGAAGCAAAGAAATACTTTCTATAAAAATCAACAGTTTTTTCTGGAAAGTATGGCATGACATCCTTCTAGTCCAAAGAAGAAGCTATCAATGCAGTGAATCAAAAATACATGGTTTCCTAAGCATCAGCGAAGAGAAATATATGGGAAATTTTTTTTATTATAGGAATTCTGGTAGTGCTTTGGGAAGATTGGAATGAAGGGGAATGGTGCACTTGGCATCACAGTAATTGCAGGTTGCGGAGAGCAATTCAGAGACACCTTTTCCCCGGTGTCCTCTTGCTGTGTTTCTCACCTGAGCATATGCACCGATCTTCAAGGATTTAAAAAATTTATGTGTAAAAGAATGAAAATCTAGGGTAAAAAAAATTGATTGTAGCTGTGCACATGATGGTAAAAGTGATCTAATTATTCACTTACCTTTATATTAGTCTGAAAAGTTATTTGATTATATACCTATCTGTACTGGGAGGCAGAAAATACAAGCATAAGAAGCTCATGTTCGGGTCTGTAGGATATGCTGCCTTTTAATTTTGGCTGGTGCAGTGGAATGAAGGTTAAGTATTAAGCCTAAAATACACCTTATTACAGATTGTGTAATCCAAATGGATGAAGAAAAATGACCTCCCTTCATTATTGAAGATGAATGTTTCGAGTTTGGCTAGGTTGAAAGGCAGATATAAAGTCCTCTTGATATAGGGCAGTGGGAACTACAGAAACTACAAATCCTTAAAAAAAAATTAAAAAATGTCCTGTAACCAAAAATTTTTTAAAAAAATCTATATAACATCAATGACTGTCGTGGTTTTAGCACAAAAATTTCTATTTTAGCCATTTACTATACAAGGGTCTTGAATTTTTTCATGACAGAAAAATGGGGAAAAAGCATTTATAGTCACACATAGTCTTGTTCAATGGTAAGCAACTCTAGTTTAAAAAGTGAAGTATTAAGATCACCCGACATACTCCGTTATAAATTCTATTGTCCTTCTCAGCCTAACTTTGCTGATCTTTAACAATAGGGGTTAAAATTTTCTCTGCCAGGTGCCTGACTCAGCTTGATGTGTTGGTTTTACTTCTTAGATTTTTGCTTTAAAAATTCTGCAAAAATTATGGTTCTGCTCTTTCTTGGACCAGAGTGAGAGAGAAGTATATAGGGCTTTATTGATAAAACAAAAACCAGGATTTTTTTTTTCTCTGAAAAGAAATTTCATGTTCCCTTATTTTAGGTAAAGGATATAACAGCTGGTTTTTTGTGTTAGAAATGTGTGGTTTGTTATCTTTGAGAGAGTCTGCGTACTCTTAAGTGTTAAAAAAGAACTCAAGGAAGCACATGGAATTGTTGGGAGACTTGGATATATTTGTCACATATTAGCTCATATGGAAGAGGTTAGGATAGAGCTTTGACTGTAATTTTTTGGCATTTTTTCTGTTTAGTTTTGTTAGATATAATACTGTTTAGCTATGCTATCAATATTGCTATGGTGGTTGTTCTCCACTGGTTTCCTGCCCTCAATGCACTGTTGGTAGTGCAGATGCACAGGACAGCATGGGCAAGTTGAGTATAACTTTAGCAATGCTCATTTAATGTACTTGAATTTGCTGTTTACGGTACTATAATTACTAATGTTTTTCTCAAAACTGCAAGCAATAAAAGCTCTTCACTGAAAAAACTGCCCTAATCCCTACTTGTGTGGGTTCTCGTGTTCTTCTGGGAACTGAAGCTTGTTCTTTGCAGTCTTTGGTCCTGAATGTCTGTCTTTAGGCTTTGGTCCTTGAACAGACATGAAGGAAATGTCATTTCCTATTGCCTGTAGCATGAATTAGTCCAATTTTTGCTGATTTGAAGTCGGGAAGGGAGAGAAGATTTGGACCTCGAGGAATACAGGGATTCCCTCCCTGAATGAGGGATCAGGGAGAAATAGAAGCCATCTGATTTCCAGGAAGAGGTAGCTGTATGAACAATGTGGGTTCCAGCAGTACCAGTTGTTCTACCACAACCAGCAACAGTGCCAGAAAAGAAGGGAGTCCAGCCCCAACCTCATACACGATGTTACGGTTCATTTTGCGTAGAAATACCCTTTCTAGATATTGACACTTGGCTGTTATGCGTTGCCAACCATGCTCTGTAGTGACAAGAGATGTTGAGTTTATTGTTCTATTGGATGAAGAAGATGAGCAATAAATAAATGAGAGATGCTAACAAAACCAGAAAGCATTTATTAAGGTGGTAATTCAAACCCAGGTTATGTATATTGAGAGTTTAATCACTTACCCTTAAATAGCTTCATTGGATTTAGAGATGCGGCTACCACAGCTGAGAGCAGAATGTAGATTTTCTGTAGAACGGATTTATTTCAAAATGCCAGAGAATATTTAAAGAGGGTTATTCTGAGCATTAAATACATTTTCTGTAACAGACTACTTTGCAATAATTTATTTCCTGTGAAATCTCTTCTTGATGTGTTTTCATTCTCATCAGAGAAGAAAAAATATCTCCTTTTTCAGTGTGCATCAGAAGATGGTATCCTAATAGCGTGTGCAGACAAATAAAAAGTGCTGGAAGAATAAATCAATAATTCCAACCACAATATTTCATTTCTGTCATTTCCGTTAAGGGAAATAATCTGGTTTATATCCATTTTCAAAATGCTGCTTCATGTATCATTTTAAGCACTTAAAGCACTTTCTAGTGAGGACTGGAAATGTAATACTTAATATAACATAATATAATATAATCTCTAACATAAATAGCTGGCTTTGGTTTTTTTACTTTATGTATAAACAGTAGCTACTAGTAAGTGATGTAAAATACATTGCTATTAAGAGAATTTAGTTGAACAAACTGAAGGTAATTCAATGAGGTCAAGGAAATGAGTCTACCTTTATGCTGTTTAACGAGGCTTTTTCTGCCCTGCACCGCTGCAGTGTTGATGGGAGCAGTTGGGCTGAAGGGGACCTCTTCCAGGGGTTTGAAATTGCAGCATCCATATATATCTTTTAACAATAATTTTTCTTACAATGTATTTAATATAGTAAAGGCTTTGACATCTGTAGACCCTTAGCTGTTCAGACTTTCAGAGGTCTCAGCAGTTGTGCTGTCTTTCTGAAAGCCCAACTTGTTCAAAAAAAGACACAAGTCTTGTGTATGTGGGGGATTTTTGTCATCTGGTTAAAGGTCAGTATTTAAAAAACAGATACCCAAAGAACTCAGCGTATATTTTCTCAAATGTGTACTGAATGCAAAAATGGAAGATATTTTTTTGTAAAAACGGTCCTTTCTGTCTCTTCCTCCTCTCCAGTTTCCTAGTTAGATATAACAAAACCTATGATGGCCTTCAAACAAGTGCATATTTTAAAAGGAAATGAATAAGTACATAAAGCTATTTTCATATAAAATATTAGTATGAAAATGATAGCTCTGTGTTACGATTGCTGCTCTTTTTGGATGAGGCATCTCGGTAAGAACGCCTTTTGTGATTAATTTAAAGGAACTTTTATAATAGATAAGGGTAAAGGAGCCAATATTGGTTTGGAAGCCAAGAAGGATTATAAGTATAATAAAAAGTTCATTATTATAAAGTCTGTTTCCAGAAGTCTGTGTTGAACTTAGTGCAAACCCTGGAGGTGCATCTGGTGATAATTACATTTGAGAGAGGCAGACACTGATTTAGATGTTCATTTTATTGATACCAAATTTTAAACTGGAAGTGGATGTGTGCCCTTATCTTATTAATGACTCAAGACCAAAATGTTAAGAAGTGTTATTTGTTTTGCAGCTGGAGCAAGAATGCAAATGTTAATATGCTTTGGCTAAAAGTCTCTTTAACAAGAGAAATTCTTTCCATAGTAGCTTCCTAGATGGATAGTTTATTTCATCAATATTTGGAAATTGCAGAAAAGTGGGGTTTTTTTGATTTTCTTTCTACGAAAGCAAACTTATACCAGTTTGCATTTTTAGATTCTAGTGGGGGGAAAAAAAAAACTATTTAAAACTGATATAAGGGATGTGGTACTTTTGCAGCAAAATAATAACATTGTAATCATCTGTAATGGAAAAAAAAAATGCAAATATAATACTTTTGCCATTTCAGTTCTTGTATGATGACGCTTCCAATGCTATACTTTTTTAAAGATCCGGTCACTAAATACTGTCAAAATTTGTTTTGCAAAATAGATAATTGCTATAAGAGTTGATGAAGCTTTATACAGTTTAGGTTTAAGTTTAGGTTTTAAGTTGTGTAGTTTAGGTATATCGATAGTATGAGCTTTTTTGCCAGCTGCACAAGTGCCCCTTTACCTCGTGCTACACCCGTGGACTTGCTGGCACCCAGATTCACTTGCCAACTTGGGTACGAGGTATGGTTTTCAGGAGATCTGTAGATGTCCTTCACATTTTGAATCATTTAATATTACAAGCATTTTCACTACATTTGCATGCTGCCTGTATGCCGTGCATTAAGTTATTGATTATAAAAAAATATTGCGAATAAATTTCAGCTAAAAATTAGCTGAATACAGTCTCATCAACTGAAACTGGAATAATAACCAATGACCATGTTTTTAGGAAAGTCCCTAGAAAATGCAGAAATATTCTTAAATATATTTGGAAAAATATATCTTTGCCTAAAAGACAACAGTGCACTATTAACCTTTTAAAAATACTACCAAAAATAGTTTTAAAAACTTTGACCTGAAGTATTCATCCCAACTTTTCAGGATACTATTGAGGTTTGAGTCTTACAGTGAAACCTTCTTAATTTGACAAAGTAGATGTCCTGAATTGAGTATCGAAATGAGTCTCCCTGTTTGTCTGCCAACACGTTGGTTTTTCAAGGTATCGCTGAAATTGTTCTCTTCCACCAAATGAACTACATTTCCCACTAAAATTAGGTTTTTATTCATTCACATACATGATTATTAATAGTGAATATTTCTTAATATCCCCCCAAAAATTTAATAGTTCAAGATGCATTCTGTTAGGCTAACCATACATTTTGCATTGATGCAAGTACTGGAAGGTCAAAGACAGAGTATGCTGCAATTCAAAACTTGTTCATCCAAAAATCTTTTGATCTAAGTCCAATATATTGCTGCTTTACACAAGCTCTTGTAGTTGTGCAACTGATGTATGAGGTTGTAGCTTACCCCTTTTTTAAGTTATTCTTGTTTTCCAACTTTTTGAAGCACTTTCCAAATGTCACTTTTTAGATTTTTTTTGTATAAGGCTGCCAATGTAAAGTCATTTCCTCTGGACAAATGAGCTCTTTGTACGTTTTCCTCTCTTAACAATGATAGTTTGAACGTTACGGTGCGCAAACAGGCATGTAACAGAGTTTAACACTAAAAACGTTCATTATTGTAGCAGAGCTATTGTGCTCATTTTGCACATAATGCTTATTTAGTGATATAATTGAATGATGGCAGAGAGCAAAACCTCAAACTTAAATTCCTTTTAGCTTTTTCTGGTTTTGGTTTTTTTGTTTTTTTTTTTTTTTTTAAGTTGTGCTGTTCCTGGCTTATAAAAAACATCTTTTCTTTCCCTGTCACAGCTGTTTGAGATCACGGTGCCTCTCTCTCACGGCCCCAAGCCCGTAACCGTCAGTTTTGCCAATCACACGTCCTGCCGCTGCATGTCGAAGCTGGATGTTTACAGACAAGTTCATTCCATCATCAGACGTTCCTTGCCAGCAACACAAACTCAGTGAGTAGAAGACTTGTCTTTCCCTTCACATTATGAGCGTGCCTATATTTAATTTTTATTTTTATTTTTTTCTTAAATATTCCTGGGAGCTTTTACAGTTACGGTGGGTGAACTTACGCACATCAGTAGTAGCAGAATGCATTTTGCAAAGGAGCTAATATTGTTTTACATGGAGAAAAATGTTAACTAAAGTAGCATTACCTTTCTACCCAGTGGATAAATTGGAACTAGACGGTCTAAAAATGAAAAAGAATGTTGTCTGTGGGGTTTGTTTCATGGAAAGAGCTACAGTGCAATTGAGGCGTAAAGGAAACATCAATAAAATCCACTTTTTGGGGGGTTGGACTAGGTGATCTCCAGAGGTCCCTTCCAACCCCGTATCATTCCGTGATTTTTTTAAAGTCATCATAAAACTATCACAAAATACTTATTTTTGCTAATAAGGGTTAGACAACGTTTCTCTCTAAAACTGTATTTTCCTATTTGAAACGCTGTTAAAAAAAAAGTCCTGGTGTTAGGGAATCCTTGGCTCCAAATCTTTTTGGACCTTTTCATATGCCAAGAGTGAAAATAAAACAAAATGGGAAGGGGAAATAGAGGGTTAATTGACAGGCTGCAGAATTAGCATATTGATTTCTTTGGTGATTTTGAATGAGAAAGTCACAGAGGGAACCTGGCACTGAAGCAGTTGTTGTTAAAACACCTGAAGAACTCCTTCCCTTTGTCCTAGACAACTGAGTGATGGTTTAATGTTGTATAAATATTTAGTAGAACAAAAATACGTAACAGACTAACAGTTGCTTTAGGAAGGAACCAATGACTCAAAGCTGAATTGGAATTAATTGTAGACATTTTTTATAAGGAATACTGCAAAATACTGAGATGGAAGCTGGGTCATCTCCTCTGTGTTTACATTCACTTAAAGTCTTGATGTTTTCTGACGTGTTCCAGCTAAAAATATATTATATTCTACTTGAATTCAAACTATTGAATTTGTTCATCAAAACACAGATCATAAACAGTGGACTAGAAAAATATTAGGAAACAAATCTATTAATAGTTTAATTAATTGTGTAATGAACAGGTTTTTAAAATTCAAAACCCAGGAGTCAATAATAAAGTGAGATTGTGCTGTCTGTTGGCAGCTTCTCATGCTTCCAGACAAAGAGCAGTTGTAATGACCATTGCAAGAGTTTATTCTAGCCAGGAAGCAGCTGCCATAATTAGAGGGAATTAAGCGTTCGGCTACCACACGCTGACTAGCACTCCCAGTAAGGGATCATGCTTCAAGAAAGGGATGACAGAGGAGTACTAGCTCAGAATATATACAGGCCTTCTCTACTCTTAGGTACTGTCTTTAAGTTTAAAATCTGTGGCTTTTTCAAGAAAATAGGGGGGGGGAAACCCAAAACACACCAAGCTGAGTGCTTCTAGATTCTAGAAAGGGAAGTAAAGATGTTCCTAGTGTGTGCCTGGGTGCTCTTCAGAATCCCACCAGCATTTGTTTGTACTAATGTTCTCAATTTCTTTTCAACTTCTGATTTTTCCTTAACATTTTTATTTAGAGGTTTGAATGCTAATAGAACTGTCATAAATTCCAAAGTTGGAAGTGTACGTTCTTGTCACAGTGGCAGATCGACGTGGGTGCATGTATTTATGTGCATGCTCATTTTAACAGAAATATAGTCTTGGCTTTCTTATGTATTACTGCAAAGAAAAGCCTAGGAGTGTAATCTCTGGGTTTAGGGTAATAACACTTGGGGTTTAGTAAGAATTCAAGGCTGGATTATGCCATGGTGCCCAGGTACATGTTAGGAAGAAGAAAGAAATGATATCTAAGATAGAATACAAATAGTTGATCTTCTTTTTGGTTTTATATAAAATATATTTTCTGAAAAATTTTATCCTGAAAATTAAGGTCTAGGTCTTTGCCTGTTCTCTCCTTCTTTTCCTTCCAAAAAGTAGTATCTACCTCAACGTACTTGCGTAGCTGAGGCATGTCAGTTCATGCTTATCTGTGTTTCAGAATACCTCTTGGATTAATGGTATCAAATTGTACTCTTTGTTTATACAGAATTCCATCAGGACGTGCAACTGAGTTAGAAAATTGACTCTCTTAATTTTAGAATTTTTTCTGTTTTGGGGTAGGGGAAGCAGAGGGGCCTTCAATATACATCTTTCAGATCCTGGTCTCTATGAGGAGCTTTTTGTCACATGGTTTGTAGGTAGGCACCTTAGAACTGATTGACAAACGTATTTTAGATGTGGTTTGGACGTATGTTGTATAGATTAAATGTTTTATTTGGTACAGCTACAAAACTCCAGCAGGTAAAGAGCATTAAATTGTTAAATTGTTTTATTGACTTTCATTTCTAAAGTGAAGAGGCATCTCTGCTGGAGTCCAAATCTTTAGATTCAAGAAAGTTGTCCAGGATTTGAGTGGCTGGTGAGAAAGAGTCAGTTAATGTCACATAACTTTCACATAAAGGGAAAAGGAATCCGATAATCTGATTTTGTTTCAGAAATTAGAGTTTGGTCTACAGCATTCATTCAGAAACTATTATCAGCCGTCTTTTGATGTCTGTATGCGTGAAAACATTTTTTGTACTGCAAAAATCAATGTAGAAAATGTTGCCTGTTAACCACCTATGTGGTATTTGGCACACAAATATTTTTAATACTGGTCTATTTTCTCTATGAGGCTTACTTTCAAGGATTAGATCTGTTTCCAAAGTACCTTAGGAAAGTAAAAATATCAGTTTCTAGAAGTTAGAGCTAAAACTTGAAATGTGGGAAGGTGTCCCCAACAAATGGTTGATGATCCCCATAGTTGGTAGAATCTTAATTAGTAACAGATTTGATAGGAGTTAAAAAGAAGATTTTCGAATGAGCTGAAGATTTTCGAAAGGGTTTTGTAATGGAGGGAAACAAAAGCAATTAGCACCTAAAATCAATTTTTTTCTTCAGATAGTCTGATAGTAAATCAACAGTGTAATTCATTCCACAGGTGTCATGTGGCAAACAAGACCTGCCCAAAAAATCATATCTGGAATAATCAAATCTGCAGATGTTTGTCACAGCATGATTTTGGTTTCTCTTCTCACCTTGGAGATTCTGGTAAGCAGTTTTGCTTAAACAGTTAAATGTAGTTCCATGTTTTCATTTAGCTAAAGGAGAAATTAAAAACATGAAAAGTAAATAGTTGAATCTTTTTCTTTACCAATGTTATTAATGGTTGTTGCCTGTCTTTGACATATGTTCGTTCTTAAAACACCTTAAAAGGTACAAATTTCATATAATTTCTTCACTTAAAAATGCAAGATGGGTAGAGGCAAAATTCTGATAACTGCAATTTCTCCACTGTGTTTCTAGACACGTCTGAAGGATTCCATATTTGCGGACCAAACAAAGAGCTGGATGAAGAGACCTGCCAGTGTGTCTGCAAGGGAGGCGTGCGGCCCTCCAGCTGTGGACCTCACAAGGAATTGGACAGATCGTCGTGTCAGTGCATGTGCAAAAACAAACTTCTTCCCGGTTCCTGTGGGCCCAACAAGGAGTTCGATGAAGATAAATGCCAGTGTGTATGTAAAAAGACCTGTCCTAAACATCAGCCACTAAATCCTGCAAAGTGCATCTGTGAATGTATAGAATCTCCCAATAAATGCTTCTTAAAAGGCAAAAGGTTCCATCACCAGACATGCAGGTAAAAACTCAGTCTTTAGCCCTTTCATTGTGTTCAAGGTGTAAAATTTTCGGTTGTGTCATTAGTTGCCTTGATGGATTGCTTTGTAGCCTAAAGTAAACACTAAAACTCTCTTCAATTCAGTTTTATCTTCTGTGGTTTTTATCACCTCTAAGAGGAAACTATGAGGCAGAAGTAGTATTTTAAAGTATGTGTAGTTTCTTGTACTCCTATTACTACTTCATGTGATTTAATTTTTTTTCTTTTAATGAAAATGAGCTGTAAGTTCAAGCTCCCCATTTTTTTTAATGCTACTCAAAATCCCACTCTATTTTTCCCCAGAACTGAATATTGCAATTGAAATAACTCAAATATTCCTTTTTTGGAATGGATTTGATGGGTTAGTTCTGGAGATATCATTATTCATTTTCACTTCCTAAATTTTTGCATATCCTTCATTTCACTCAACTGATACTAAAGATTCATGAATGCATAAAAAAGTCTTATAGCTCTGGGTGATTTCTGTGAAAAATAAACATATATAACTGTAAAACAGGCTGCCCACATTCATCTTTTAAAATGGGATTTGGTCAGGAAAAAAACTCTGCAGTTTCTTTATATATCATGGGAGCTTTTCCTTCCACAACAGCTACACCCATAGTGGTAGCAGTCTATATATAAAAATGCGAATGACTTTAGGTTCTCAGAAACAAACCATTTCATTTTTGCTTTGTGTATTTTGTGAAGAAAGTTTTCCTGTAAAGTGAATTTGTTAAAACAGAAGCAATGCCATTTGGAGCAGAAAGATCACTTATTTAGTGACATATGGGAATCCTTCTATTATATTAATGACAAATAACAATTCCAGAAATGTTCAGGCACTGGAAATGGAAAATAGAAAATTGGGACACTTAGATGTCCGTGGTCAGAAAAACTTGGACATTTAAATGTCGTGTTTATCAAAAGTAAACCTTACGTATTGCTTTAATATAACATGTAGTTAGTAATAAATATATTGCCAGATATATATTCATTAGTTCATCTTGAATAAAGAAAAAATGTCTAATATTAGGAATGAGACCTGTGTTGAAATCTCTAAAATAGAGGAAAAGATTAATAGTAACTGACATTATGTGTTTTCCTGTTTGGCCTTTTTTTTTTTTTTTGAGTGGAATAGAAGGGTTGTTAGAAACATAAGAAATAATTCTTCTCTATCATTTAGTTTTTATTTTAATTTTATGTTTGCAGAGGGAAAAAAACAATCTGATTACATGAACTTTAGCACGTTACAAATTCTTAGCGCTACTCGAGTGTGCACTTCCAGCAGTGCTACGCGTATAAACTGTGTGCATTTTAAAAGAACACTCACACCTGGAGAAGTCAGGCATTCAAAAAGCTAAGAAATGCCCTAATAGGTATCTGATGCCACCTCTATTGATTTAAAGACTTGGTATTTGAAGGAGGCGGTTGAGCTTTTCTCTGTGGTGTTGTGGTTGGATATGATAAAGAGTTTGAACCCCTTTCTCACTTGCAAGGACAATGTGATATGGGGTGCTTTTAGCTGTTTCTCTTTTCTAAGCAGTTTATCTTTGTGTAGAGAGAGAGAATTATTTGTATATAGTGTGACTCCACAGCTCTCCAACCAATAGCCCTGGAGATAGTAGCATTGTTAAGGAAAATTGAGGAGGCAACCTCTCCTCCTTCTTGAAAAGCTCTTAGCACAGGTTCCTTGCATATTTGGTGTGTCCACAAGGTTTCTGTCAAAGCAAGAAAAAACCTTGCAGAGTCCTCTTTGTCTTTTGAAAGAAAGATCCCTGGCTGCTATAAGAGCGTGTAAATGGAGGTGCCACGCTATAACTGTGGAAGATGCCTGAGACCTGGACAGGAGCAGACCCCATCGCCGTGTCCTAGTGTCTGTCCCTGTGCAGACAGACGGTCCTTGTAGGTCCTTGTAGGTTCAGGTTTTGAAGGACCTGCATTTTTATGCACTCGACCTGAAATGCCTCAGTGTCTAATGTTAGACCCTGCTCCAGAGGACAGGAATAAAAAGTCATTTACAGAGAACAGGACCGGAAGAAAAAAGAAAAGGAAAAAGCCCAACAAAACACCAATAATTCTACTGGCTTTACAGGTGATCATGCTGTCACCACCACTAAAAGTAACATTCCTACTTCAGTTTCATCCATGCAGATGTTAGACTCTCTAAAATCTCGAAGCTGAGCATTTGGTAGCAAAAAAAAAAAAGAATCACAATTTCTGACCATAAAGAGAAAGTTGCCACTGGCTCACCCAGCACTACATATATTGGCTGCACATCTACCTTAGCTCCAGCAGGCTCGGGTTGGCCTCATCAACACAGGCTTCTGTCACATGGAAGCACTCCATAAACAACATTCAGCCTTAATCTTTTGAAAGAGCTAGTCTATTGTTCAGCAGAGTTTCCTAAGGAAACCACATTTATACAGTTACAATGACTCTGCTACTATTCACCCAGTGCTATCACCTCAAAAATGTATTTTGGTCAGTTTTGGCCAGGCCAGATAACTAGGCACCTCAGCTGCAAAGCGTTTTAGAGGAGGAGAGGGGCTTTCTTGCTCTGTTGAAGTGTTCCAGATAAGGATAAAATTGCAGTGACCTGACCTTGACCGCTGCTAGACACCAAGTCCCACGGGAGGGATGCTTTGCGGCACGCTCAACTGTAAGTGAAGTTTGCAGTTCACAAATGAACTTCCCCTATTTAACGATTACCTGGCTGCTTCTCGGCTTGTGCAGCGAGTCATAAGTGGGTGGAAGAGTTGAGCTTTTTCCTTTTTTTTTCTTTTTTTATTTTTTTTCCCATATCTTTCTGTTATTTCATTCTACGGTCATTCAGTACATTAAATAGCCTAACTTTCACGGCAGGGATGGGCAAAAAGGCAAGTGAGGTCAGTGTTTCATCCACTGCATCTCTACGGAGTACCTTTTTTCCCAGAACAACCTACTGCTGGCTGCCCGTTTGCTCGGAGCACTAGGTCCTTCAGCGAAAAAGCGAGACAGTAAAGTTCTCTTGCTTTCTTTCTCAAGTGATACCGTGATTTTTGTTGCCTTTTACCACGATTTCCAAACACCATTGGGGAAAAGATGAGTAGGGCTTTGAGAGATTCCCGTGAGCTGCTACACTCATCTCAAATATCTATATTAAGTGGCACAAAATCATGTTACTCCCTTAATTACAGAGACCACACTGGTGAAATAATCTGTGATTAACGACATTGCAAACACTGAGCAAGATGTGACTAGTTAATAAATGTCATGTTTGCAGCCTTCCTCATTCCTTACAGTTTTCCTCATAGCCAGGTTCCTTGGTTGCACTCGCTGGCTTGAATTAATGTAACTGTAATCCAGATGTCATCTCATAAACAAATTATTGCCGAGTGGTAAATTGGATTCCAAAACAAGCACACACCATATTAACTTATCTGCAACAATAATAAGAGTAGCCACAAGCCCGAAAGAAGAGTTGCCTCAGGAAAAGGAGAGTGACATTGCCTTAATATAGTGTACTGTCGTGTCTTTGAACTGAAGTAAGTAGGAATTATAGTAATAGATCATAATATCAGTGTTTCACAAACAGGCACACATTATTTAAATACTATGTTGAAATTCAAAACATATACTTTTGTCTTTTGACTCCTTGCCAGTGTCTGAAAAAAAACCCCCCAGACTTGTACTTTGTCTCCATTATACACCAGAAAGTATTTAGCATTGTTATTGTAAGGTTATTTTAGGTCAACTTCTTGTTTTAATAGAAAAATAAAATAGGAAAAGGAAGAGTTCAGGGACAACCACAGATATTATCTTTGTATAACTTCTATTTTTCAGTCAAGGAATCTGCGAAGAAAAATTGTGTTGTGTTTTAGGTGGATGTGACTTGTGATTTAATGCTCTGTTAAACTTATTTTAATCAAGTAAGGACTACTTCTGTTCTTTTTCCTTTAAGATTTATCATAAATGTCATCTATTCCATAGATAGATGCAATGTGAGGCATCGATATATCCCCCCCTGGCCTCAGGGAATGGCTATAAAAGTTTGCAGCGTGAAGGACGTATGTTCTTGTTTTCCAGATCAGAGTCAGGGGGTAACAAAGGCAGAGAAATCTCTCTCGGGCTTATTGCAGCAGTGAATGAGGTGAGAAACAGTCCTGGGTGAGAAGATGGTAAATTTGATCACCACCTGGTTCTGGATTGCCACCTCAAACATGCAGTGCGTCATAACAAGCCTATTGAAGTAGAGAAAAACATCGCTGTATTTTCAATATTAAATTTTAAAAAGTACTACTGAAGATTAGAATGAAGCTACAACCAGGCAATATGTTAAAAATATTCATGAGTATCTGTTGCAATAGAATAATTTCTCTTCAATAGCATTCATTATTCATTCTTTTCTTGGCTTTTGTGAAGAATGGTCTAATTTAGGACCTTCTTATGCAAGAACGTAAATAGAAGTTAAAAGACTTGTATTTGTAGGAATTAAGTATCCTGTCGAGAAATGGCAGTCTAAATGTACACAGCTTTCTACTCCAGATTAATATGAATGATTGTGTTTCATTAATTTCATTAGGGCTACAAAGATGATCAGAGGACTAGAACATCTCTCTGATGAGGAAAGGCTGAGGGACTTGGGTCTTTTTAGTCTGGAGAAGAGAAGGCTGAGGGGGGATCTGATCAAGGCCTATAAATACTTAAAGGGTGGGTGTCAGGAGGATGGGACCAGTCTTTTTTCAGTGGTGCCCAGGGACAGGACAAGAGGAAATGGGCACAAACTTGAATGTAACAAGTTCCACCTAAACATGAGGAGGAACTTCTTTCCTGTGAGGGTGGCAGAGCCCTGGAACAGGCTGCCCAGGGAGGTGGTGGAGTCTCCACCTCTGGAGACATTCAAAACCCGCCTGGACACGCTCCTGTGCGACCTGCTCTGGGTGGACCTGCTCTGGCAGGGGTTTGGACTGGATGATCTCCAGAGGTCCCTTCCAACCCCATGTGATTCTGTGATTCTGTGATTCCGTGATTAATCCCTACTTTTTTTTGCGTTTCTTCAGTTGTTACAGACCGCCGTGCACAGTCCGAACGAAACGCTGCGATGCTGGGTTTTATTTCAGCGAAGAAGTGTGCCGCTGCGTACCCACATATTGGAAAAGACCACTCATGAATTAGCGAAGAGAGCACTACTCCCTGCTTGGGTGTACATTTTTTCTTTTTTCCATGAGAACAAAAGAACAGCAGAAACTTTGCTAATATTTGGAATTAAATGTGCACCAGGGACCCTGTGGGGCTTTCAGAGACGGACACATTGTGCTTTTCTCAAGATGTGGAAAGCAAATGTAGAAAATAACTGGGGTTCATGTTTTGTAAAGGACTCAATAAGGACTTATTTTCTGCCAATGACCAAACAGCCTAGGTTCTTCTTCTTGTGATTTTTTTTTTTTTTTTAAAAGAGATAATGACTATATAATTTATTTCCACTAAAACCATTGTGCAGCATTTCTGTTTATAGCAGTAACAATTGTTAAAGCTCACTGTGATCAATATTTTTATATCATGCAAAGTATGTTTAAAATAAAATGGAAATTGTATTATATAATGGTGAGAATGTTTAATCATCTGCCTATAGACAGGAACTACAATTCAGCTTTATTACCAGGGTCTTAAAAGGGGGGGAAAAGATGTTAAAAGAAAGCACTTTTATGAAAAGACAACTACAGAGATTTTTCTCATACCTGTTATATATGTTATTTGAAATAGAAAGAGTTATACTTGGTGTTTCCTGACCAGTGGTATTTCTGTCTCTAGAATGAAATTAGCAAAGCAAGTACAATTAATAACTAATGGAAACGCTGGAGATCCTGTACGTTGCCTGAGGAGAAGGACTACACTTAAAGGACTGCAGCAACTTCTCACATTCCAACATATTCACCTTTCATTTTATTTCCTGTTAGGATTCCTAAAGAATAATATAAAATAACGTCTGTTGAAGGTTGTTAGTATGAAAGTGAAAATGCCAGCTATGCTTTTTATTGAGTGCTACAGGCTATGTTGTAAAATTTACAATTAATAATTCAAAATGCTTTGGTGCGCTCTATGCTTTCATATAGTCAATCAGATGTCTTGATCAACAATATCTGTGTGTGCAAAAATACTTTGAAGGAAAAAAATTACCATTAATATTCCAAGGGGAACATGAAAGGACTTCCACTGGTCTGGTATGGATTGACATAAAGAAATTGTCAGGACTTCTCTTTATTAAAGAGAATGCAAAATCAAACATCTGCAACTCTAAAAAAAGGTAAGATTTTTAACTCACATGGGAAAAGAAATGTGCATAGAACCATCTATTCAAAATTAAAATATTTCAGAAGCTGGAAGGAAGTTGGTAAATTACAGAAACTTTATTGGGTGCGGAAGTGGAACAAGCAAAGCTGCAAAGCAAGATATTTGTAACAGGAGTGGGCAGATCTACAGAAATAATTTCAGATGTCATTAGCCTGAAGTGCTGGTTCTAAGCAGCTGTTCTTAAAAGAGATATTAATGAAATAGCATTATTTCCTATTATTTCCTAGAAAGTTGGGGACTGGGGGGAGGGGGTGCTTTTCTAGATTCTTGCATATTTAGGTATCAGAGTTCCTAAAACTGAATGACAGCTATTTTTAATTACTTGGTCCCCATCGTGGGTCGGGACAGTCTAACAAGTGTAGGCGGGATGAGAGGCTGTTTGGGAGTTCGCGCTTTTCGCTCTACGCCTTGTGTCTTCTGTGTCCTTCCCAAGAGGCCAGCTGTGCATTATCCAAACAGGATAACGGGATGAAGTTTAGGCACAGAAATACCGGGGAATGTCCGTATTACTATCCTGCCTCAGCAATCAAATGCAGGTAGAAATCTGGATGACAGTCTGACATTGAAACCCACCTTTACACAACTCCCATGGGCTGGATTGGTCGTTGTGCCAGTGTCTGAACTGGCAACATCAACCTCACATCAAGAGGTTAATAGTCAAAATATTCAGTATTACTAAAGATCCAGGCAGCCACTTCTATGTGTCACCTGCTTGAAGGAAGCACAAAATATCTCAAGAAATCAATTGAAGAGCAAACTTTAATGAAGAGAAAGCAATCTGTAGGTGAAGCTCCCAAAATAAGCTTTTTAATTTCTCTCCAAGCCCAATACAGAAGAGTGGCAGTGGGGGAAGGACAAAGCAAATCCAAAACCAAGAACAGAGGCTAAGTAAGCCAGTATCTAACAGATAAAATATGTACTTGTGGCTAAAAAGGAGGAGGGCACACATGAAGACAGAGCAGAACTGCACTCCAACATGTAATTCTATGTAGAGTGTAAAAAGTGCATGTTAGAATACTGCGCAAATAAAAAAACCTACTAAACCAAGCAATGCTCACTTTACTTCACTAAACTATCTGAAAGGAGTTCATGAAAGCAGAGCTAATAAAACCATTCTGGCTGAGCAGATATTTGGATTTCTACTGAGCTTGCTACACTCCAAAATCATAAAACCCATCAGGCCAGGGAAGGGAAGGCAGGGAGCTGGAAAATGGGAGCTCCAACTTTATCACAAACATGGGCACTCAATAAGAATGACTTTCTCAAATGCATTTTTTTTTTCCATTTCTTAACTTTCTCCATATTGAGACTTCTGGACATGAATTAATAAATCGCTAAGTAAAACTAAGATTTAAAGAAAGCAAAGAGCTGACTTCTGAAAGTTGCCACAAATCGGGTTTATGCCTGAGCAAAGTGACTGGTGGACTCTTCTCAAAGTTATGCAGATGAGTAGAGCAATACATTCAAGCAGTTGACAGCATTTTCTGGTAATCAGGCTCTCCAGTTCTGCTTTACATAGAACTAGTGAATCTTTTTTGAAATGCATTATACACAAGAACACAATAAATATCACAATTATCATCATTCGTATAGGCTACAGATTTCCCATTCTGTATGATAAAATGGGATTCTGTTTATCTCAGTGCCGGCACAAAACCATCTATATTTAAGCAAGAATTTATCTATGGAGAAATATAGAGTGGTGGCATAAGCTGCATAGCAGGTCTTCCTTGCATCTATTATATAAAGTAGCTGATAGATTTACACAATTTTCAGTTTCGAAGCGTTATTTGATTGTGATTTTCATCTTCATTTCAAATCTTAACTTGGTGTTCTTAAAATACCTTAAAGAGAGACTATACAGCTTAAAAGAAGATCTAAAAATAGAGGTGATGATTCTCTGTACGAGTTATTCTGCACTCACTCAGAATAAAAAGCTCATATTGTTATTTGTGTAAAACCCCTCTACTCTCTGCAAAAAATACAGGGAGCGGAGAGAGAGTGTAACTGCAGTAAATCACATTTAATAGTAAACAGACTTACGCTTGCATTTCATCAGGAATTTACAACCGTTTCTGTACTCTTTCAATATTTTCCTATATGGAGACCATAAATTACGCAGAGCAACCCCTCTCTACCTGTATTAACAGAAGGACATGCTATTTACAGCGTGAGAGTTGTCAGCCTGCTGGTGCGTTTGCTTAATTCATGCTGAACAAGAAAGTAAATCAATTTTTCTCTGTTCTATTTGAAAGACCAGCATGAATTCTCGCATATGTAGCAGATCATCTTGAACGGCTTAGCGTTAGGATTGCTTTCAATATTCTCATTTTCGGTCTTCAGATGTCAGCGACAACTCCAGATGCCCTGGAATTTTAACATCTCTCTCCCTCTCTCTGATTTCCTGGAAGTATAACGAGCTATCACACATAGGCCAAAAGCTAGGAATGGAATAATTTCCGCAGCCAGTAAGCTCATCAACAGATTATCCTGAGGAATAGAATATATTCTTTTAAATATTATTTAATTTAAGACTATATTCCTTAATGATTATTTAATTCATTAACTGTTATTTAATTTTGCATTATTTGGAGGGACACAAGGTTGCCCTCAAGTAGAAAAGTTTAAAGGTGACCAACTCAGAATTTTCAGAACTTTTGTAACTTAGACAATATACTATAGCAATTGTTAGTATTATAAGATTTTTACTTTATTGAAAGAATGAAAATAATAGTTGATAATGTATTTAATAGCTTCCTCTTTCATCTCTTTCTCTTTTCCTTTCCCATTTCAGATAAAACTTCTGGGAAAGAACACAGGACAACCTTCTGATTGAGGGATGAAACACTAAGAACAAATGGACCAGGTATTAATTTTTTTTACTGTTCTAAATATGAAGTACTAATAAGAACTAATAAAATTAGTCCAGTTCAATGAAGGTTTAAGACTCTGGATTACACTAGAGTTCTTAAAAGCTCCAGATAGATCAAACCATTTTTATGGAAGAGCACATATGGACTCATTTTATCCAGATTTTTCACATCCAAATGTTGTAATGGAATCTGAACAGTAGCAACCTGAATTAAAAGGTCACCAATTGTACAATAGCACAGTTTCTAACATGTCAGTAATGTATCATTATAAAAATGTATATTTTTATCTATAGTCTGAAGCTATGAATCAGGGGACCTTACTTCAGCTTGAGAATGTATTGAATTACAAATCACAGCACATTCTAGAAAAAAAATTTAAAAAAAAAAAATCCAAAACCAACCAGCAAACAAAAAACCCCAAACCAACTCAAACCACAATGCTTTGCTCTTTTGCATAAGCACTGCTACTTGTTGGCAAACCATTATGGATAGCTCTGCAAGTTGTGTATTACCATTTATTCTCTTTTCTTGTCAGCAAAACCTTGTCATGACAATAACATCTTGTAGATTCAGATATTTTTCCAGGGTAAGGGTACTGTATCCATTCCCAACAGACACTGACCTTTCAGATGATTTTCAGCAAACTCTTTATCCATTTGCTACATTTATAATCAGCCGTATGTAGTCATTGAACTCTTCCCCTTTGCCCCCTTTCTCAACTTAAATTACTTCTCTTCGATTTCTGGACCATATCTCAATCTCCCCACAACAATAGCTGTATTTTCCCTTCAGCCTCTCTTACACATCACTGTTAACTCTAACCCTTCCATTTCCCTTTTATATCCAATCTCTCACTAAAAATGGCATTGCTTTCCTCTCTATTACCGTTAAGTTCTCTTTCCTTCTCTACTTCAAATAGACATGGGGATTAATCTATTTATAGTTGTGTAGTGATACTCTTAACTATACATATATGAAAGAACAAGTGCTAAAAAGTCTGAAGCTTTACATTCCAAGTGTGCAAATCCCTTCTGACCAAGCAAACAA
This sequence comes from Numenius arquata, assembly GCF_964106895.1. Classification (NCBI taxonomy): domain Eukaryota; kingdom Metazoa; phylum Chordata; class Aves; order Charadriiformes; family Scolopacidae; genus Numenius; species Numenius arquata. The sequence goes on from NC_133585.1 coordinate 54,568,960, forward strand.
TAATAATAAATATTATTCCAGTTGAGAGCCTCCCAAAGCATACTTGCAAATAAAAATAGCTGATACAGAAATCGCCCTAGCAAATTGCACTTGAGACAAGAAAGACAATTTATGATATCGTGATCTCCAGTAACTGGGATGCAGGGAGCTACTCAGCCACAGAACACACAGTCTATGGGTTAACATCAAGGTAGATAGTATATTGGTTTCAGTTGCTCCAATCCGTTTTTAATAAACTATTTAAGAGCTAATTATTTTGAAATACAGCAAATAACCTGTTACTGAAGCACTAGAATATCTTGGATTTGTATTGCAGACACACTGCCTGGAAGCTTATCTGGAATTAAACTCAAGTAATATTAAGTTTTAAAAATCAAACACAGAAATATTTTCCTGAGGCTAAATCAAGGCAGTTACATCCATTAGAGGAAGATGTAGTACTAACATTTATTTTCCTGAAAAAAAAAATATATATATAATATATATAATATAAAATATTATATTATATATATTTTTATATATATTATATATAATTTATATTATATATTATAAAATATAATATATAATATAAAATATAATATATAAAAATAATATATATACAAATATATGCTTTATGTAGAGATTAAGCATTTCTCAAAGGTAATTTCCAAAATAAGAGAATGAATTTTCAAATATATTTTAAGTACATATTAGTGTCATCTGTGGGGGAACTATAGAACTGTCTGACAGCACTTTCATGTATTTATTTGCAAGAACAGGCAGGGCAGTGATGAGACGTTTTAATATTACTGCAAGTATATATATAAAAAATTACTATTTTACTCTTTTGACAGATTAATACTCAGTAATAGGTTATGCTTTAGAGAATCAAAGAGTTAAAAGTTCATCTATTCATTCAGTAAAATACTGCATTAGATTTATACTGTATTAAGTTTACAAACGTTCAGCTTTTACAAATCTTTGCAATCACAAGTCTTTAGCTATTGAAGATCTACCAGTCAACCTTTCCCTCTACTTTATTAGTTACTTGCCACTGTTGTTCAAAATGCACAGGAAATATAACTTATATTCTTTAACTGCAGTTTATTTTGAAAAATACTTCCAAAATATTTTTATTTTAGTAACTCTAGCAACGATATGACAACAGGCCATAAACAAGCATCAGGTTGAGAAAAACGTCACCTTTCACACCCCACAGCCCCAGTTCCTGCAGAACACTGGGTTCTTGACCCGCCATACTCTCCCTGGGCTGTATCAAGGTGGGGATGTGGCTGCAGCCCCCCCATGCTTCTGAGATCCTGGCTTCTTCTGTGACTTGCACATAGGGCAGCTTCTTGGACCTGCCTTTAGCGTAGCCTGATGATCATCTGTATTAGGGGGCTTCTTGAAGGTGCCAGAGCCCTGGAACAGGCTGGCTGCCCAGAGAGGTGGTGGAGTCTCATTCTCCGGAGATATTCAAACTCACCTGGACATGTTCCTGTCCAACCTGCTCCGGGTGACCCTGCTCTGGCAGGGGGTTGGACTGGATGATCTCCAGAGGTCCCTTCCAACCCCATATCATTCTGTGATTCTCAAACTCGCAGGAAGAAAAATCAATATGCAGGAAATTAAAAATAAATAAATGACCAAATAAACAAATAATTTTCTTGGCTTCCAAGAAGACCATCAAGAAGAGGTTAGCTAAAGGCAAGCCAAAACCATTATGTCTGCAGGAGACAGCTTGTTGCTGACATCACTGAGTGTTTCCTCTAATTTAAATGGTATTATTCACTTTAATGGCATCACTGTAAGACCGAGATCAGTCTTCAGAGTAGCGAGGCCTGGTAAATGTCATCCACCACTCCTGTTGGATGTTGATCATTGATTGCTCTGGGAGGGAAGTACTACATATACTCATGAATATTCTACCTGAAAACTCTTTACGTTTACCAAATAAGTAACTGTATTTCTTAGAACTCCATAGCTTGAGACAGCATCATGTGTTTTTACACAAAATGAAGTAACCGATATCTACCGGAATCCTTGTTAGCTTTTCAAGAGAGTGAGCAACACTGCCAAGCTCAAAGTGAGCCTCATGGAAGAAGACTTAAAAAAAAATAAGACAGAGAAAATTAAACATCCCACCATTAATGAAGTGTTAATTAAGATTAAGTGCATTTGAAACAACCGTCACTGACAGCAAAACTCTTTTATACAAGGTTCAGGAAGTTTTAAAACAGACAGTTTAGACTAATTTTTTCTTTAGTTAGAACTCTGATAAATCCTGTTTTGCTTTTAGATTATGCCAAATACTGCGCATTCCTAAGAGAGATTTAATCTCCCTCTCATGCTAAAATAAAACATAGAAAAGACAACGTTAAACATATTCTCTAGAGATGCTTAACTGCAAATAAGGCAGAGAACACTGCAAGGTTTTCATATTACTCAATAAAATGATGGTTCCAGTACTATTCATATATTTCATAAATCTTCAAGAAATGAAAAGAAATAAAAAAAAATTTAACGACAGGCATTCAAAAATAAAAACAATAGAAGTGGCTTTTTTTTGCTCTTGCATAAGCCTATTCAGGCCAGCATTAGGCTGATCTGTTTTCTAAACAGTAGACTAATTCCCATGACAAGATGCAAACAAGGCATATCCTCTGTTTCACTGCAAACATTGATTTATTAAAATTAAAATTGCTTGAAGTGCTGTATGACCAGGTATTAAGATCTGGTAGCCAGCACTAGTGAGACAGGCAGTCTCACTATATATCATGCATATATCACCTATTATATTCAATTTATATCTCCTCTGATCCCATACAACATTAACAATGCAGCCTCTGGCCAACTTTTCTGATCCATTTCTGTTCTTTTCCCACAGCTACTCTTTCTGTAGGAAACCAACATCTTCACAAGAGCACAGTAACGGTCTCCTTTCTGTTTCAACTTCATGCATCCTTCCAAATGGCATCTCAATCCCCCACATTGAGGCGCACCCTACGAAGAGGTAAAGTTCATCTTTTATCACAAAACTTTAGTTTTTGATGTTTACCTTCAATGCCTAACTCAAATGCCTGACTAGTTTCCTACACAATCCCAACTCGCTCCAAGAAAGTACCACATCCAACAAAACCCACACGACGGTCCAGTTCTTGGGAAAGGGGGAACAGTTGTCTTTGAAAGACAGCAAGAAAAAAAATGCATACTTTGAATTAACTATTGAGCAACAGACATCAAACTCTCAGTTCTTTTCTCTTAGTAGAGAATTTCTAAATTCATGCAGCTAGATGAGAAAAAGTGCTCTGCTGAATTTCCAGTTTCATTGTAGGCACTAGTTGCACATTAGTTACAACTGAAGACTGAAAGTTATGCCATTGGGCATAAAGTTCTCATAAAAATGGCTGAGTTATCTTGATTATACAGGACATCAATACATTGGCAAATTAATAAGTAGTTTCAGTCCCTTTCAGCAAATGGCAGACTCTACAAACATTTCTGAGCTCATTTACTTCCCAAGTACAAACTTGTACAGTGGTTGCTTATACAGGATATATAATTCCAGCGGTCTTTCCACACAATATGGTAAAACTGTACAAACGGTCGGTGAAAACAGGAAACGTGATTACTTTGGACCAAAGCCCTTGACATTTTTTTTCTGAGGGTAGGAACGTAGGAAAATTACGTGATGTTATACTCCATTCCTTAGTACAACATTTGCACAGCAGTCAAGTAACCACCTATTCCCAAATGAATGACTGTGCCAACAGCATTTTTTTTTAACATTTGAGCAGAGGAAGTCTATGTCTTAGTTTTTCAAATGCAACACACGAATCCATGAGTCACATACCCAAATCTTCACATCACCAGGAGACATAGCTCTCCAGGTTCCCAAAGGAGATGAGAGAAGGCAGAGAAGGCCTTGAAGGTGGTGCAGAAGATGGAGAGGACAACTAGTCCTCTGGTGCCCCAGAGTAGAAGGTCCAGATGTGCACCAAGGGTGACCTCAGCCTTGGTCCAACCCTGTACCAAGGGTGACCACAGCCTTCTGCAGCCTCTGCCACCACCTTCTGCTAGGGCCCTTCACACACTCTACTAAGGGCAGGGGAACTTACATTAAAACCCAAGACTCCCAAGGGTCACATATGGACCACTCCAGCAATAATTGATCCAAATGTAAATTAGGAATCAATAAGCAGAGATTACAGACTTATTTTGTTACACCTTCTAGCAGGAGTTACACTGTATGGCATGGAAAACACAGTATGCATTCTATACATGTAGAATGACTACTTCTAATCCATATAGAATATATAAAGTAATAATAATCCTTCTATGTAAGTCTAAAAAAGCAGTCTGTTAAATATTGTGTGTTTAACATACAAAATCTTTTTGTTTTCCTTAAGTATAAATTAATTACATAATTTACACTTACTTCTGCGTCACTTAAAATGCTTTCCAGAAATATTTTTAATAGTAAGTCTAGGAGTGCTAGTGCATCATTACAAAACATCTTTTCCAGTAATTACTGTGTTTAAATGTTTAATCCAGTTTTACCCTGTATTTGGAATAGGAAATAACTCTGCAATCTCATTTTCTGCTTCTTAGTATTGGCAAGCATTGACTTAAAAAAATATCTACCAATAAGATCTGATAGGGCAATAACAGTCCAACTGTCCAGACATGCACCAAGTTGGCTCCAGAGGAACCTTCTAATTGGTTAAAGCATTTAAAGAATTGATAGGAAATCCAAATCAGACATCCAAAAACTTGGGTATGTGATATTACAGAATTTATTCATTATCGCTGTTCCGCTCTAGAATACTCAATCCACTAACTCTACGGAAAATTTTTGGTTGTTAACAGTGTGACGTCTGGGTGGATGGCGATTACCAGTGACATTCCTCAGGGGTCAATAGTTCTCAGGCAAATATTCTTGAACACGTTCACCAGCAGCTTGGATGATGGAACAGAACAGACCTTTACTGATAAAGTTCAGGAATGACACCAAACCTGGAGCAGCCGTCAATGTACTGTAGCGTAGAGCTGTCCTTCAGAGGGATCTTGACAAGCTGAAGGACAAGGTTTGCCTCATAAAGTACAAATACAAAACCCCACACCTTGGGTGGAATAAGCCCATGCAACGCTACAGCCTGAGGGCAGGCAGTCCAAAAAGCAGCTTTGTACAAAAGGATCTGAAGGTCCAGGCAGGCAACAAGTTGAACATGGCCCAGAGAATTGCCCTTGCAGCAATGAAGCAGGGCCATGTGAAGAGATACAACCAGAAGGAAGAGGCAAGAGACTATTTCTCTCTGGTTGGCACCTGCAAGAGTGTATTTGATATGTTGTGCCCAGTTTTGGGCTCCCCAGTTCAATAACAACCCATGCAAACTGGAGGCAATCAAGTGGCCGACCACTGAGATGGTGGTGGTCCACAAGGCGTAGAAGGAGAGGCTGGGGTAGCTGGGCTTCCTGAAGAAGGCTAAGGGGGGGTGGGTGTCTGACCGCTCTCTTCCACTGCCTAGTGGGAGATTGCATGTATGTATCTATCTACCTACCTACTCTATCTTTAGCCACTTGAATTGAACCTTGAACTTTTGCTTTCTCAAACATTTTTAATGCTTTAGTTTCTTTTTTTTTCCAGTTGAGATATTTAATTATTCTGTTACATTCTTGACATAATTTAGATTTATGACTAAAATTTTACTATGTCCTCAATTTAAGAGCGTTTCAGTAAGTAGTTTTAATATTGTTTCATCGCCACAGTACTCATCAAGCTTCCAAATTGTGGTCTAAGCAGCCACTCTACTATTTTTATGCATATGTAAAGACCTCCCTTGTGAAAAATCCCTACTCTAAGAATATTCTCTTGTACAACGTTTCATCTCAACAACTTTCCCTGCAACTGACTCAAATCCCATTACTAACAACATTTTGAGTCAATTCCATCATTGTTTGTATCTCCTGTTACACCTGAGAAGGCATTTGATCTCATACAATATGCAGCAGTTGCTATTGTTCTAAAAATTGCCTCTATCGGCTTTTCTGTGTGAACGGTTTCTGAAAATTATGGTGGTTGAATTTGTGGGCAAGTCAGTCATTCTGAGAAAGCTCATAAAATCCCGAGAGACTTGCAAAGAACAATCAATCCCTACATCAGGAAGCAAAAAGGAAGTGCCAACCCAGTGGAAATTTATTTATTACACGTTTGAAGTCTGCTGAAATAACAAAACGTGGGACTTAACAGTCAAACAGGGCAGATACAAAGGCAGTGGAATGAAATCTTATTTTCAACGAGGGAACGGTGTTCAAATAACCATTAAAAATTGATTTTTTTAAAAAGTCACTCCTGTAAAACTTAAAAGAAAAGGTAAATGTGATCGTATAAATTACATTAGGCAACGGTGAGAAACTGTCCTTGAACCATATCCTTGCAGGAAATTGGCTAAATGTAGCCCCTTGGCGCCAAGGAGGTCATGAGCCCTGCGTCAGTGCTAATTCATTTTTTGTGACCGCATTGTGTTGGGAAATCCCGATTCCCAGTGCTGAAGTGTAAAACAAGACTTTGAACTCTATGGGATTATGCATATGATACGCCAAACATGAATGAATTTCATTTCCTTGAACCTGTAAGGAGTGTACAAACACAAAAAATGTTCCATACTTCAGTAATCATTTTGCTTTGCAAGAGTTCCAGACAATTTTCTCTTCTGAAATGAAAATTACATTTGGAATGAAAATACTTAATACAATGCAATTTTTTCTTTTTTTTTTTCTTTATTTCTGAAGATATCACCTAAACTAAATATTTCTTAAAGCAAAAATAACCTATAGCCACTTTTCAAGAATCTGTCAATGGCAAAGAGGCATTCAGAGAAAAAAATAATTCATATTTATGAGAAGACCACTAAAATAATCTACTCCAAGTGTGAGAACAATAGACACCAAAACCACCCAACCAATAGGCTTTGCCTCAAAGTCAAAACTTCCATCTAAGCCATAATTTCTCCTAAATAAAAGACAATCTTGAATGTAAGTCCTCAGATATTGAAAAATATCTAGATGAAGGTATCCCAGCAATTAAACATCATGGTTAAAAAAATCTGCAAATTGTGTTCTCCAGATAAATCAGTAGAAGAGCGAGAAAGAAATGTGACAAAGAAAGACTACGGTAACATATTCTCCAAGGTAAAGGTTCATCATGGTTTCAGCACGCGTCCCTGAAACTGCAGCACTCTCCACTAGCGTTGACTTCTGAATTTCCACCTGGTCTGGTGGGAGGTGTCCCTGCCCATGGCAGGGGGTTGGAACTAGATGATCTTAAAGATCCCTTCCAATCCAAACCATTCTATGATTCTATGTAGCATACGTTGCAAAAAACCCCTCTTTTCATCCAGTATGCAATTACCACACGTATAGACACAGGGTAGAATTCAGGACATTGTAAACCTGCTTTGCAGGTTTCAAATCTTTGCAGACCCTCCTTGAAAAGTCCCACCAGCCCTTCCACTGCTTCACCTTCTTCATGCATCAGTGGTATTTGTTTGTCAGAGCTGTGCTGAATGACTACTCTACTGTACACTACAGAAGGGACTAGGAAGGACATGCCACAAGAAGCCACTAAAAAGTCATGAAAGTCCGTTTCTCCATTGCAGGTGAAGAGCTTTGGAGAGTGACACCTGAAATGGCATCCCAGGAGACCTCCTGCATCCCCTGCCCTCCACACAGCAGCCTCCTGACATGACTCTTGCAGAATTTGGGGGAAAAGTTGGCTTAAGCAGCAGAGCAGAGAGAGGTTTAGAGGAGGTGCAAGATCTTTTCCTAGCACTGAAATGCTGTGGCAGGGTGTGTAGCAGGACACACAGGAGTTCTTAGGATTAGGAGATATAGGAATCATCAGCAATGGGGAGGGTAAATCCCTCCCAAAAAAACATATTTATTGTCCAAGTTACTTGAGGGGGACAAAGTCTAGTCACATACTACAGGTTTCTTTCCTTTATGTGGTGCTTCCTTATTGACATGCAGGTCATACCTGGATTGACATAATTTCAGGAGAGATTGAACAGAAACTCCTGCATCTCCAGGACTTTCCATGTATGAAATCACTGGAGCCAGTGTGTTTTTTTTCTATGAATGCAAACAAACCGAACTCCTCTACTGAAAACTTCATAACAATTATGTATGTAATGCAAACCTCTTTCTACCCAAAAATTTTTCTACCCAAAAAAGCAGATTTACAACAGGTTTAATATAATATCTTTCAGAGAGAAGATATATAGCCTGAATGGCAGTGAAAACGATTCAGACAATGTCTGCAAAGAAGGATCTGAGTCTTAGGCCAGATTATAGGCCAAAAAATAGGCCAAATTATCATCCAGAGTTTTCTTTTACTCATCAAGATGATGCAAGATGTTTGCAGTAGCGATGTTATATCCGTAAGGCTTTCAAGCCTTTCATCATTACTGAATGCATCTAGAGACGTATGAGTAAGGAAAGTACCCAAGTTTACAGAATTATGTGCTCTAGTAATTTTAAAATCTATCTATTTTCTATTTAATACTGCAGGACAAGTAATTTTATAACTATGTGGTAGCGTAGCCAACAGATTTTCTAGCAAAAGCATCCAGGCTAACAAAACAACGAAGGGATTGTTTTGTACCAATCAGCCTGCTTGAAAATGGCAAAATTACTTTCAGAAAAAGCAGGTTTTTCAGAAGACTCACAATATGACATGTCCTAAGCAAGGAAGAGGAAAAAGGAAAGCAAAAAAGATGGTAGGTTGCTCCATCTTGACTTCTGCCAATTCTGTTTCCTACTTTCTCTGACCTACAAGACACAGCTCTCCTTCAGGCTGCCTTTAGGGCAGGAGGGAAGAGATTCTTTCTCAGGTCACTATTCATCCAGATAAGCCTGGAGACCTTCCCTGCAAAGGTGTTGTGGGTCTTTTCTCTTTTGCATTTTGACTTGCAGGCCTTTTCTGCACATTCAAGTCCTCGACCTATTTAGTTCAAGGTAATTAAAACAGTATTTTGGAAATTAACTTGTCTTAAACCACCATTTTTCTTTTTTCATAATTCTTTTTCCTACTGCTATTTTGATTGTCTGTTTTTTCATCTGGAAATATTTTTGAAGAACACATACTTAGTAATTCTTATGATTTCTTGCTATACATTGAATATATATCTATATACGTACTGGCTTTTGTCACTCATAGACCCATTAAATATTTTCTAAATATGAACATTATTAGACGTATGAACATTATTAGACATATACACATTCACACACTGAAGAAATAACAAACACACACATTTTGTAAGGGGCATTTAAGCATGAATAACTACTGCAGTGCAGCTCTCCACAAATTCAGATTATGTTTAGATCCCCCAGACTTGCAGCAAAATGTTTATTCTCCTTTAAGTAGTATATACAGTTTGAAACCTAAGCATAATGTCCCTCTTCAAGTTAATTACTGTACTCAAGGGCTGCCACACAGGCACAGGGCAGGTCAGACCAAACGCACATTAGGTGTTGTCCCACATCCCAAGGATGTTATCTGATGTGTCAACATCACAGCTTTTCTTTTTATTAGTCCCTGGAGTTGCGCTAATTTTGTCAGCTGCTAAACTCATTTTCCTGCATTTTAACTGCTCTGAGACAATCATCATAAAGGGACAAATCCTGCTTGGCTTCACGAGGGAGAAAGGCTTTGCAACAAGCCTTTTAAGACATGATGAAAGCAAAGTGATTGTTAAGATTTTATGGTTTGTTTGGGTTTTTCTTTCCATTCAAAGCAAGGTAAACTACCCAAGCACTGATCTTTGTCCCTCTTTTCTTCCCCCTCAGGATTTAGAAGATAGCTACCTAAGCGTTGACCTTTAAAATTACATGTTCTGACAGCTGCTAAACTGTTAGGATAAGCTAATAAGCATTTGTTTAATTAAACATCTTCTGAAGACAACCACAGAACCAAATCGCTAATGTATGTATTTAAACAAATCTCTTCTGAGGCAATCCCTTAAAATTTAGTTTATATTTAAAGTGAAATTTATTCTAAAAGGGAAATAGGAGCTATGTTTTATGCTGCTGCTTCCCCAAAATGTGCATCGTCTTGCCTTTTCCACACACCTCATACATACTATGTGATAGATGTTGGAAAAGCCCCAAGAAGAACATAAAAATCCCAGCAGCAGACCTTCTGTTTTTGAAAATGAATAAAAATGAGAAGAGCAGGGAGGAAGAACTACCTCAAAAGATGCTCTCATTGCAAGAAAAGGAGCAGAACATTTGGCCAAGAGGACTTGCAATACGCATTTCAAAGGAGGAACTGAGAAGACATTCATCCTCCGGAGGAACCACCAGCTAAACCAGCAAGTAAGGAATGTGGTCTAAAATGTGGTTAATGAAATTAAGCATTCAAAAAACTATCATCAGCAAAGCTATACAATGTTTGACTTTCATTTCTTCCAGGTAAAGAACTCTTTTGAATTATTACCTAGAAGCAAGTCTAGAAGAGAGTTTCGCAGGCCAGAATCTAAAGATGTTGCATACGCCGTCAGAGTTCTTACTTCCCCTCCCATTTTCACCCCATGGAACTATTCAAAATACCGATATTCACACGTGAACTCATCCAACAGGCTGGTTCCACAGAAATTACAGTCTGGCTTATGACCAATCTCTACATGAAATGCACCTTGCAAAGCTTGCAGGGATTCTAAAAACAGTTTCCACAACTGAGTCACCTTCTTCCAGCCTCTTAATATCCAGGAATACAATTATTATTCTTGCAGGATTGGCCAAAAAGGACACAATTCCATGGACCATATTTATTTGCAGCAAGCGAAGCTTCACACGCTTCCTAAACTGTAGCAAATATGTTACATTTTCTTCCTTAGCAATCTGCTCTTTGAGGAGCAAAGAATCTCAAGCAACTAGTCAGAAAGGAGAAATTAAACTGGAAAAATATCCTAAATATTTGCTTGTACATAATCTACTGACTAAAAATGGTGAGCCCTTCATTAGCCCTGTGTCTTAAAGACAGTAACTGAGATTATTATTTTAAGCTTCCCTCCCTCACTCCTGCTTTTCTTAGAAGCCATATCAAACAAGGCTTCCATATATTTCAGTTTGCATCAGAGAGGGAAAAATCCTGTGTGCCCAACGTGGAATTTAGGGGTAAAAAGCTCTGTCTGGTGAACAGTAAAACATGTTCTCATCTATTGTAGAAAGTTTTTCATTGGAAAGAGGGTTTTTTTGCAGTTTTTTGTTTGTGCGCTTCTTTATTTCCCAGTAGAGGGGATGAAGGAGTTACAAAACCATGGTCAAAAGTTTGTACGTGGCAACACTGGTTTCATGCAGAACGATGAGAAATGCTGTCCAATTCTGATAAAAGCTGACTCATTTGGTAATTTTATTCAATCAAAGATAAATAAATTATCATTTCATGAGCAGATACTCACTACATCTGTTACTCCGTCCAGGCATATCCCTGGAGGTGTTCATGGTCAGGTTGGACGGGGCTTTGAGCAACCTGGTCTGGTGGGAGATGTCCCTGCCCAGGGCAGGGGGGGGAACTGGATGATATTTAAGGTCCCTTCCAACCCAAACCATTCTAGCATTCTACGATATTTCTCGCCCCATAGCTTACTACAACTGAAACCAAGCCTCATGGCAAATACTTGATTGTATTCCACTCTCAATGAGACACGTAGAAAAATGGACTAGAATCACCCTCTTCACCTCTATGACTTCATGAAGAAGTTATTCTGTATGCCTCCTTGTAAAATAATTGTAAATGTTCTTAGTTCACACCTTTTATCTAATGTCACCCCATTGCCTCACTGAACATTCACGTACAAAACCCCTCAACAGCACCGTAACAGCCACATCCTGAGACACCGTCGCCTTGCAGCAGAATTGAAGGCAGAGTCTAAAAGGACTTAGAGGCTATTTTAAAAGGCTTTTCTTCAACAGCTCCCTTAAAGGCATTTCCTTCTATTGTCTTTTGAAAGCTATGTCGACCCTCCATTGCTCTTCAGGGACTAGGCTGAGAGCATGATTTTAAAACGTGCCCAAATTTGAGTGTTACCTTCCATTTTCAGTGACATTTAGGTTCCAAAGCACTCAAATACATGACTTTCAACTGCAGAGTTTCAGCTTTTATGTGACTTTGAAACTGTTTTTACGGAGTGTTACACGGCTACGAAGAATAAGCCAGCGTTGAAGAACGAATGACCTGATTTCCAAGGGTCAGCAATCTAATTCAGCATTTTAGTAGGTTCAGCCCATTTTTCCCAGCTCCAGGGTATGTAACTCCATGCATGTATACTTTTCACAACAAATACCTCATCACTTCCTTCGGTATTTATATGGAGCTAGACTAGCATCTTTGCAAATTTTGATTATTCCCTCATAGTTCCTAATTAAGAAAATATACTTCAGCTCCAATGCAGGCATGCGTGTTGGCATTACAAATTTTATAAAGGACATCAAGTTATTCAAAAGAATCAAAGAGTGACTTAAACAAATCACTAACTGTGTGAAGGTTTTTTGGGCTCCTGAGGACTGCAAGCTTGGTTTTAATCAATCAAGGTTGCTTTCTCTTTAATCAATAAGTGAGATTTCGTGAGGAGTTGAACACATCACCAATTGATCCTATAATCCAAATTTCTGAAACAACACGTTCACATTTTTCTGTGATGTGGACTGAAACTATCTTAATTATTATAAACCAAAGAATTGCATGAAACACACAAAAGACACCAGTCAGGAGAATTTGAAAAGTCAACCAAAGCTCCTATATTATTTCATTTTTCAGATCCTACAGAGTTTTTCTCTTCTTTGCCTCCTCCCTCCTCTTTCTGCTCTGAGGAACGTGTACCAGCTAGTATTTTATGACTGTTTTATATCACTGGGAATGCACTTGAACTTAGCTATTTTCAGCTGGAAACCTAAGAGTAGCTGCATGTTGCTTCTTTAAATAACCAGTTCTTCTATTGTTTAGCCCTAAAAAATGCTAGTTTGATATCTGATTATAGAATTACTTTGCATACATCACCCACAATGCTGGTCTGCATGGAACTGCTTGTACATCTGAAGAGGTGTACACCATCATATTCTAGGCATGAAGGCTGATCCACAACATGAGGATACCTCTTTTTGCTTTGTCACAATTTGCCTTTCTCTTTTTAAAACTGACTACATATTTTCTTATACACAGCACCATGGCTGACTAGAGGAATTTTTTTTTTAAATACACAGAAGTGCTTTGTTTCTCACTCTTATTTGTATGCCCTACAGTATCAACCTCAAATGCTTACCCAAATACAGCAAGTTTGATCTGCAATGTAATCATGCCAGGGATGCCTTTCAAAGCATCTAGAAATATCTTTAAATAAAGCTTTGTTGCTACTGCCAGGCACTGATTTTTCAGGTTAGCTTGAAGGTCTGTCGTTCTCTCTGACATCACTTTGCACTTCAACTTTTTAGTGCTTTATTTTAAATTTACAATCCAGTGTTCATAAAAGACTCCCTGAACTGTTGGCATCGTAATATTCACAGCACCTGAGAATATCTCACAATATTCTGCTCCATTTCCAAGATAAAGTATCTTGTTTCTTTTTTTTTTTAATATCTTGTGGCTTTTTTTCTGCATACACAGAGCAAAGTATCTCCAGTTCTATCCCACTCTATTTAAATTGGCAACCTACACTTACAAAACATCATATGTAAGATGATAGACTATATATATTATGTAGGCTGAAAACACAGCCTGAAAACAGGAAAAAGGAAAGTGTAGTAGAAAGATTCTGTAAGTGCCCTCAAGATAGATTCCCATATGTTAAGGTGTGGATCACGCACACTCACATAATTCTAAATAGAAAAGTTTAAAAATATAAAGAAATGTTTAAATAAACAATGTTAGAGATTCCATAGCCCTCTAAGCAATCTGTTCATCTGCACTTACCATTGACAGTTTTCCATCTTGCCTCATTTTTCCTGATTGCGATTTGAAGCCAACTGATTTCTGCAATTTCAAATCTGAATACAAGAAAAAAATACTATTTTTAAGTAGTGTTATCCTGTATTTATTCAAACACTATTCAACCCAGTCTCCTCTTTTTTTATTCTAAAAAAACCGAAGTCCTTCCATTTTTCATCATGGAATCGTGTCTTCTAAAATCATGTTTACATCTTTCTAACTTAGTTTAAAGCAAAGAGACTGTCTGACATGTTTTATACATAACACTTCTCTTCATATTTCCCATTTTGCCAATATGAAGTTCTGCATTCCACCTACTTTATTCCACCAGCCTCATGATTTTTCTCATTTAGGCATACAACTTTTCCTTCTATCAGGTATTTCCGAAATATTTTCTTCCATTTTTAAAAACCATTCTAATCTCTCATCCTGTATACTTTATGGCTTCCTTCTGGGTCACTGTTATCTGCAAATATGCTATATATTCTTTTTATTCCATTATTCAAGCCATTAACCTATATCAAGTAGTACCAGATTTGAGATAGATGATTGAAGAATACTATTCAATAGATATCCATTGGAACAGCGAACTATTTCATCTCATAATGCTAAGAAATCCAGTTGATTTTTTATTATTATTATTATTATGTTTTATGCTCCTCCCTGCATATTTTTGATGAAATAATAACTTGCAATTCTAAGTAATTACAAGTGGTAAATCTAAGACAACCAAAACTGATTGTGAAAACAAATACTAAAATTGCATATGTCTGCAATTAATCATGACTTTATTTCTTCTTTGTATTTTAAGATTTAATTTCTCTTTTGTAGCCTGTAAGACAAGGCTATGAAAATTTGAATAATCACCACAGAAACACAGTCTGAAACAGCAAAGACTCCAAAGGAATGAGTATTATCCTTATGGATCCCTTCCAACTTGATATATTTTATGATTCTATGATAATGAGTTTGTATCTTATGAAAACAATTTGCTTTTATTTCTCAGATCCTCAGTATAAGGATAAAAAAGACCAAAATTTTTAAATGAGATTATGGATTTGTCACATTTTGTCACACATTTAAAGGTATCCCAAAATACCTACCAAGAACAGAGATGTTCCAAAATCACTTCACCCATATAGTTTTAAAACAGAACATTAAAGGACTAAAATCATCTAAACTACTGTTCTCACAACAAAAGAAGAAAAAAAAAGTTGCATACATTTATTTTATAGTTTTCACTTAATATGACTGCTAGTTTTCTTTAAATAAAATTCTTATGGATTCTAGCCTATTGTCTCCACCTCAAAGGGCCTGGTTTCCTCAGCAGGAAACGAAATGAGAGATGGAATTACAAGTAATGCAGGTGTACTTTGATTTTCACTTTATAATTTCCTTAATTAATATAAAGAATAACTTTCAGTTCAGTGAAAACAAGGAAAAAAATTCATAGTATGGAGTACATAAGAGTTAGGTATTTCCTACAATGCAATTCAGTCATTCAAAATATTTGTTGTGGAAAAGGAGTTCTCTTCCTCCCAATCCATGATCCTTCTATTTGACCCTGCAGGAGAAAGTACAGAACTTGTGTTTATGATCAAACCTGTGGGTGGAAAGGAGTGTCCTATCACAAGTAATCCTTGAGGGGTGACAATTTCCCTGCAGGAATGTACGAGACAACATATCAGGAGAAATCAGCTTTGGTGTCAAGCAACAGAGTCATGAACTGATAAATAAACTCAAGAGGAAAGAAAAAAAAGTACAGTCAAGCGAAGAACTGTTTTTAAGAATCAAAATGTTATCGTTAGACATATTTGACTATACATCTAAACAATTTAAGGAAACGACAGAAACTACTCCCACGGATTCTTATGGATCATGGGGTGAAAGTGGTCAAGAACAGTGTGATGCTGTCACCTTCCTGTTCACTGAGGACCTTCCAACAATCCTAAATCCCACTAAAAGCAAGAAGTAAAATAGAAAAAGTAAATCTAAAACACCCTCAAAGTCTTCTTTGGGATCCAAAACTAAGGTAGGTACCAATAAATCTAAAGTCTTTATATCTGCCCAGGAGAGAATTCCTCTAGAAAGAGCTCCCACTGAACTGATTCTGAACTGGGCTCTAAAGCCAGCTCAGAAGCAAAACGTGGGCCTAAATAAACTCAGAATGTTCCTCCTTTTCATGGAAGTCCAAAAAAAAAAAAAACAGAAAATCAGTCGGAAATAGGGCTCAGCTTTGTTGAAAGCAGAGCACTGCTGAGTAAACCTCTGGAGCCACTTTGTAAACAGCCAGAAACATGCAGCGGGTTTTCTGTAAACAGGCGAGTCACGCACCAGCTGAGGACGGCGGGAGCCTTGGGTTGATATTTAACAGGGTTACATTTTAAACCAGCAAAGCCTCACAGCTACTGTCACCGCAGTTCCATTGCACCAACCAGAAAACTTCAAAAAAAAAACCAAAAAAAACGAGGCACCTCTCCGGTTTGGTGACGCCGTTTGAGAGCTTGACACGACGAAATAAATCGGAGAGAAAATCAATAGATCTCCTCCTACAATAGGACAGGCCAATTTATGCAAGGTCCATCCTTAATCCTCAGGAATAAACTGAGGAATTTTAACTCACCTTGAGTTTGCAAGTCTCAACTCAGTGCAACAGACATAAATACAAATATTTATGCCTTCCTTGTTTGCTTCTTTCTACTTTACACTTACTCCATTAACATACTTTGAGAAGGAATTAAGTAGATCATGTGAGTGATTTCCCTGACCTTCAGAGCTTGGGAGATTTAAGAGTTATACTTACTCAAAGCAATATTACATGATTTATCCAAATAAAATCTCCTCTTGCGTTTGATGAGCCTTCTTATTTTCCTTTATAGAGTGATAGGAATGTATCACCATCACTCCCACAGGAATATAACTCAGTTTAATAACTCCGTCTTTAAATTCTGTCTCTCTGATTGCGCCTTAAAAGAAACTAAATTACTGTAAAAAACCCTCAAAGTGCCACAAAAAGAAATATTTGGCAAATTGACCACAGATCTAAGCTGCTCTTACAAATAGCTCTTGTGAAACTTTTAAAATTCCCGAGCTCTTTTAGGCTGGAAGGGAATGTAAAAATGAAAATTGTGAACAGAATGAGTCCTTTTGCATGTTTCCTGGACACTGCAGGTTTTCTGTAGAAACAAATTCCTTTGACCCTGTTCTTGGTTTCACTGATATAAACCAAAAGTGACATTGTAGGACTTCTATGCCAAGGGCTTCTGAATGTTCACTTTTAATTTTTGCAGATGTAAGATCAATAAATATCACATACCCTGTCTATTCATTGTTATTTTTCAGTCAAAATGACTATTTTTAACAGTTTATATAGCCCAGCCCAATGCTGAGTTTAAATAGTCCCCCAAATTCTCCTCTTTTTTAAAGAATTCAAGATGGTTCTGGTTTTCCAAAAGCTGAGAACTGCTAATGAAAATTTTAAGATATTTAAATAGAAAATCTAAAACTTAACACAATCCTGCTTTACCAGTGCAAGTTTCTCAGCAACTTCAGTAAAATATGGACCAAAAACGAGGAAGAAAAGCTTTCAAATACCTGCAAGCTAGAGGGTAAGGCTGGCTAGTGTATTTAGGGAACCTTCGTATCTGTAATTAGCATGCAAAAATGTTAGGAATTTTGTTACGGCATGGATTCTGAACGCAGTTTTCCAAACCTAAATTCAACAGATTTCTATAAAACTACAGATTTGCAATCAGAGTTAAACCTATAATTCCTTTTTTTTTTTTTTTTATCTTACCATTATCTTATATTAATTGTAAATTGAAAAGATGCAATGTCACAAGGCACTTTCACCAAAAAAACCCCAACAGATTAGGTCATTAAAGATTATTCTCAGATGGAAACAGTGTTGTCTGCATATCTGGATTGTTACTAGCCAAGTTAACAACTGGTCTGTTAAGTTATAGGTTATAAATAATAAGGTCCTGAGGTTCTTATTTGCATTAAAAGCCAGCATTAGAAGAATATAACTAATATAAGCTTATACTTATCTGAGCATTTTCAAAACATTTTGTCTTAGACTCACAAAAGCCGTCTTTATTTTTATCTCATTAATCCCGGGGAGGGGGGAGGGGGCAGGCAGGAGAGGGGGGAACCAGGCTGCACCTCGTTTCTCTGGTTTTCCTTGCTTGCACCCATGGTAGGTTTTTCTCCATCTATGCCAAGGAACTAATCAAAAGCACATTCAGTAAGTTTTACGGAAGGTTGGCAATTGCTGAACATCATCATCTTTGGCGGGCAGAATTCCATAATTTTGGTCAAACTCCTATAAGAGTTAGATCTTCCCAAAACTCATTGTATTAACTAATTAGCTAATTTTTTCCAGCAGATCATTAGCATCATGAGAGATGCACTGGAGGGGATGAAATCTGAGGGACCCTACAGATTTACCTTTTGAACTGAAGTGGTATCTGTTTATGACAATCTGTATTCAGCCTTTGTTTTGAAGAAAAAACATCAGAGGAAAACCCTGCAGTGGCCTAATTCTCGTCCTGTCTTTGGATATCCAAGGAACATGGATGTGTTTTAACTTCTTAAGCAAACAGAAAGAACTTTCACCTTGTATCAACAGAGAGAAAAGTCCATAGAGGATGGGAAGCTAAAGCTAAAAAGGTTTTGGCAAAAATTGTTATGGAACAAGGAAGGATGCAATATGAACTTTTCCAAATTACTTACAGAGATTTTTTGAACATTGCTTCATTAAGCTGCTAGCAGCGTACCAGTAGAAAGCACTATCTACAAGATCCTTTTCCATCTTTAATTATATTTATTGTATAATCATAAAATGATGAGATATGATGAACTTTTGTCTACATAAACTGATAGCATCTTTCTCATCTCAAAATAGGTGTTCATTGTTTTAATTTCCTATGGGGAAATGGCATTTCCTTACCCTGGCATGCCTTGTTACATGATGTAACAATCCAGCTCATTCAAATTATTCCAAGTTATCTAATTTTCTTCATCTACTGAAATTAGCCTGAAGATGTGATTAAAAAAAAAATCAAACTTTTATAGTTACTGAATACTACTCAGAACTGTAAAGGAATTCTTGCAGAAGCCATAGAGTGAGAAGACAAGAGGTCTCTGTTCCGGCTATTGAAATAAGAGGAAATTTGAAATTTGGGATTTATTTTTTTTAAAATCTGGAATCTTATGTTAATTCTACTTTACAAAAAGAGAAAAAAAAAGTATCACTGGCCTTTTGTGCCTTTGCCTAAGTCCCTATAATGAAGCATCTTCACCACAATCATGGTGAGCCCCAGAATTCATAGTCTAGAGAGGGACCCTGGCAAACAGACACAATGATAGTGTGAGATACACTTTCAATTCTCATGAAGCATCACAATAGCTTCAGGAAGCAGATTTTAGGCTGATTCAAAAGACATTAAGTTTTTGTGGTACACTGAAAGAAAACATTTTGTTTCAGAGATGCGTATGTAAAGATTTTAGTTTCAAGCAGAAGCAGCTTTGCAGGTAGGAGAGAGCAAGCTGGGGAAAATGTTTATTTATTAAAACAGAATTTTATTTATCCGCCCAACTCGTGGAATGGAAAAGAAATAAGACTTGGCATATTGCTGGAACTCTCACCAAAAAAGTGGAACTGAGGACACTTAGATTCCTACGGTTAAGGGTGTCCTGGTTGGATGCTCAGCTGTCTAGAGAGTTGAGGCTTTTACCCATAGATGGATCAACTCAAAAGCCCACAGGATTTCTCCAGCTTAACTGGAAATCTATTTCTTTTTTTAATATGGATTTTGAAGTAACAGAAAAGATGATGGTAAGTGATTATTTTCTGATTAGAATGGAAAAAATGAATAAAATGGAATTAATGTCTCCATTTTGGTTCAATTTTGAGTTAACTGTGTATAGTTTTGCACTTAAAACATAAGAAAAAATGAATTTTTTTTCAGAAATTAAAGAAATTATAAGGTGAAAAATACCATTAGAAAGGTGAATCAAAATGTACTCGAATAAATATGGGTAATAGGTAACACACTGGATAAAACAAGCTTTCAGATAGAGAACTGAAAAGCAAAGGTAGGAGTAAAGATTTTCCTGATATGGAGGTTGGCATTTTTTGTGTTAAAACCATCGAAGAGAATTCAAAAACAATCAATGTTGACAGAATGCTAAGTACTTTGAAAAGAAGTCTATTAATCCTTCAATATTTTTAGATTTAATTAAGCTGAGTTAATTTCTGCAATATTTGCCTACCCAAAGCAAAGTCCTTCTGACATGATAGTAAACATCTGATGAAACCTTTCCTTCTCAGTGGATGTCAACATGTAATTATAGTTTAATATGGGCCACTTGACAAGAGAAGAACTCTATTTAAATAACCTAAACAAAATCTGATACAGTAAAGTAATATATGACTTGTGTAGAACTAATAAAAGTACGTAGTTCTTTTGATTTCCCTCTAGGGTATGGGTTCAAATTGCCTAAAAATGTTAATCTAAACGTTGAACTGGAGGGCTCTCACATCTCCCCACACCATTCCCAATTCACATCATGACTAGAGAGTATTTCCAGCTGTTACTGATACATTAAAAGGACCATTGTGAATCCATACTGTTTTTTAAGCCATATATATATGTAAAGGACTATGGGTAATATTCCCAAGATAATTTCCTTCAGTGACTTTTTTTTTCCTTTGAGAGTTGTACTCAATTTTCACTCTTCTTACTGACAACGAATAGAGAAGTTGCCACACGAAGAATGCCAATGGCAGTCTACGAATGTTTGCTTAAATACATACTCTTGGATTACAGGAGAGTGAGAAAGTGCTATGGAAGAGTTATTAAACGTTACATCATCCCAAAACATACATGGCATGTCTGAAGTCTCGTTCTCTCAACCTGCCACTTCCAAATATTTTCTTTATCTCCTTGCCCCAGCTCGTGCAAGGATCCCCAAGAGGGGGAAGTAAAACGCAGTTTGTTGAGCTACAACTTGTGCTGTTTACGTGGGCCAAAGGAACACCTTACAGGTGTTTTAACCTCACAGGTTAAAAAGTACAACTTACTTCTGTAAATCTCAAATCGCAACAGTCTAATCAAGGAATTATTATTAGCCCAGATCTGATAATTACTGGGGAGGGCGGGGGGAAGAGAGAAAAATCAAAGAATACTATTACAGAAAAAAGCTTCCAAAATACTAGTTAAAATTGAGTTCACATATTTCCTAGTATCTATGTCTTATTTTGGTGTTATCTCACCCTTTGTTTGGGAGAGGACGAAGGTTTACAGTGGAACCTGATGACTGCTTTCCACTCTTCTCTAGGAGCGTGATGATGAAGTTTTCTTCCTCCCCTCTAAGGGCTGTTCATCATCTTGATGTCCTTTCTAACATGCTCTACACATCGCTTGTGTCACTGCTTTTACAGCTCCACGCTACAACCAAAATTTGCTATATATAGCGTGTTATAACATATCGGATGCTTCTCCCCTGTTCTCTTTGCAGTCCCTGACCCTGGTTTTGACCAGCCGCAAGGCTGCATTTCTGTGGTGACCAGTGACCCACCACATGGAGTGGTTTATAGCAACGGGGCCTCTACTATAATTTAAAAGGCTTCCATTGTCATCCCCCCATCTCCTCTACTCTACATTTTATTCCAGGGTCACACACAGTTCATTCTACATAGAATAACTTTATGATATTATTACCTATTATTAAAATATACTCACAACAGTAAGCACATACCACGAAATTGCACAAAGCTAAGCAAAAGATAGAACAAATCATTCCCGGTCGTCCTGTCATTAGGTAATTGCCGTAACAGCTAAACAAGCTAAAACAAACTTCCAGGAAGACTGAGACAAGGTCCAGACAGAGCCTGATAAACCCGAAGCTCAGGCTGTTAGCTCAACACAAAGATGTGTGAGCATTCCTTTTTCTAGCAATGGAAACACCCTATTTATGGGGCTACAAGACTCCATGACGGTTACACGGGTGGTAGTGGGAAGCTAAATCTGGTACGTCCTCCTGCACTTCTGATATGCCTGTTCCAGACTATGTGTGATTTACTGTCACTGATGTTGGTAAAGTGGTGGTACAGATGCAAACACAGATTATAAAGTTCATAGCGAGAAGTGTTTTGGCACAACATCTAGAGTTTTCCCGAAAATATACAACAGAAGGACAACCCATGTCCAGAACCAAAAGAGTACAAGAACCAAAACCTATTGGACTATTTCACCAGACCAAAAACCAAAACACAAAAAACAAAAGCATGCAATGTTGTTCCTACTACTTAGAAGATCAGCAACAGCATCTTTAAAT
This sequence comes from Numenius arquata, assembly GCF_964106895.1. Classification (NCBI taxonomy): domain Eukaryota; kingdom Metazoa; phylum Chordata; class Aves; order Charadriiformes; family Scolopacidae; genus Numenius; species Numenius arquata. The sequence goes on from NC_133585.1 coordinate 54,591,266, forward strand.
ATACAGGAAATATTTATATTTTCAAAAGTATTAGGAAATCTATAAAAAGCACACTGCAACAAGTTCTACCTGGACAGTAGGAAAGAGCAAATAAAGCATGTTCAGCAGTTGCTGTCGGGACTACAGCACCACCTAGTGTGTTCTGGAAGTTCTCCTAAGAGAAGCTGGTTTATTTTTCACTTGAGTTTGCCTTTAGAATTGGAATCAAGTCACTATCTTTTCATTTTTCATAATTCTTGTAAATTTTATTGTAAAACTGCAGCCTGAGTTTCATTAAATTCATGGATTTTGACTCCAGAAGAACAGGTTATGTATTGTTACACTGACTCCTGCTCTGGTGCCAAGACAGGACTTACTCCATGGGATAACAGAAGGACCTAGAAGACCTTCTTTTCCTCTGACCCTCTCTTTAAGGAAATGCACACGTTTTTCTTCAGGCGTGGAAGGAGGAGTTGGTCTGCAAGAACTAAGGACACCCAGCAGTAGGACTGTCTGCCCTATAGAAGCACCCAAACATGGGCTCTCCAGGTCTTCAGCCTTCTCAAGAAGTGAGAGGACACCCTCTTTCTATTTATCCTGAGCATTCTGAGAGACTGTGGAATAAACCCCGTGCTGAGCAATTAGGGTTGGTTTTTTTTTTTTTCCCCCTGCAGAACAGGATAATCCTAGATAACCCCAGGCACAATTTGATAATGATACTTGATAAAGATAAATTGCCTTTCATATCTTTTTCTCTGATTGCAACCCACATACAAGGGAGGACAACGGAAGGTCTGGATAGGGAAGGTATGTTATTTATTTACATACTTATCAAGAAGGAAAACCAGTGCCAGAATTAAAAAGGAAGAACAAGCACAGTGATTAAGCAAGCCTCTGAATTTTCACATATTTCTGAGGTCACCGTTCAGTTGTACCACCAAACTACCTTCACATTGGACATGGATGTATTGGTGTGGTTTTTTGCTTGCTTTCCATCCGAGAAAATGACCAGAAGGACTGGAAAACTGCAACTTTATCAAGGATTCCACGGCCTATTTGTATATGCACTATTTAAATATATATATAAAAATTTAGAAGTTGAAAAGACCCATTGAAATCCAGTATGTAAACGCTAATTTGAAGTCTAATCTAATCCATGCCATTGCAAAAGAGGAGAATAAGATTGCACAAGACTTTCTTTTCCTTGCACTCCTATCTCACACAGTGAATTTATTGCTGAACATAAAAGCTGCTCAAAAAATAACTATTTCTCCTTACAGTCCTTATGTAGAGCTTTGCTTTGTTGCTGTACGTTGTTCAAACCCAATACTGAAGACAAAAGTAATCAGGTTTGTAGATTATGGGGTTTTGCCTTGAAGAAAAGCAAAACCAGTTGCAAGTGGTAGGAACTACCCATCTTTGCACAATCACCTTCTGATTAAAGCACCTTTCCAGGAAATAAAACATATTCCTAACTGATAACCTATAATGGGCTATAGTGGACCAGTCTCCTTCCCCTCTGTGGTAAATGGGTCTCTGTGCCAAAGGGATTCACATATTTAACGCACAAGAGACAGCCTGAATGTGTGACCTCACAAGAAAGACATTTCCCATGGGAAGCTCTGAGGTCTTGGTTTTGTTCACTGTGTCACTCCTGTGCTTATTTTCAATGCTGCTAAGGAAATTGCTCCAAGGATGGCTTACAAAGGAATCCCAGATGTGGTCTCCTCTGTCCAATGGAATTTGCTTCATCACAAAGCTACAAAGCTGAAGTTCCTCAACTTTCTCAACTATAAACATCTGTCATTTACGAAACCTTGAATAAATAAAGACCAAAGACAGCCCAAATATGTAAAGGGAAAATTACAAACCTGACTGTAATTGCATTCATCACAATCAGCTTCACCTGCACTACTTTTTTCATCACCGATCATAAATTTATGGAGCAATAGTTTTCCACCGAGCTGTTAAACACTTTAATGTAATATTTTTTTATACATTTCCAAAGTTTATATTAGCAAGCTAAAACAAGCCTGAACGTCATAACCTAGCAGGAGCACAGAATGAGAATTGCAATACTGCTACTTGTAATTCAGATTTTAAGAAAGGATTCCAAGAGGTTCATGAAGAGATGCCCTTGGTTTTATTTTATTGGACAAGGAGCCCGGCAGGTCAAGAAAATGTAATAAAATATAAAACCAAAATCTAATTAAATTTGACTCTTAGCAGCAAAATAGGACGCTGTCTTATTTACGCAGAGTAGTATGTACTCACATCTGGCTTCAGTTACACCCAGTACATGTGGGTCGCTGGATGGTGACCTCTCCCGGTTCCGTAGATGGTGACACCACTGCTTGGCCACACCTGAGCCAGTCACCTCCGTGTCCCTCCAGAGCTCCAAAAGGGTGTGTTTTATCCCACTGCTTTTTGAATGAGGTTAGTCATGCCGTAGAAATGCCTGTTTCTTTCTTCTGCCTGTAAACGAAGCCAGATGACTAATTCTGATGACGGTGTCTGTATTATGGTTGTCAATATTTGGTCAGAGAAATCCCAAACCAACCATCTTTCCTCCTTGTGCCATTCTTGCAGCAGGAATAGCATTTTTTCTGGCTTGAAAACATACACGACTTAATACCTGTGACTGGGGAGCAAAATATCTTAACCATATCTTTTACCTTACACATTATTAGTGTGCCTTAGAAATATCAGTTTGAATCTGGAGCGGCAGTTGTCAATAAAAATATAATTTCTATGGCTTTTTAATTATTTTTTTTTTAAAGTATGAATCTCTGGGAACTGTGTACACCACGTTTCACTGACAATATTATTGGGATGTTACTTTGTGCTACCATGATTCATTTAAATGATCACAGGATGAAATAAAAAGCAGTACCTACTTCTCAGTAAAAGATAACTAAATTGCATAGTTCTATTTTAAAAAAAAGATATATGTAAAAGTTAAGAGATAATTGACTTCAGCAGCCCATCAGTGTTCAATCTTTGAGTCTCCAAACATTTTTTAAAATAATATGTTTTAACATGAAGAAATATTTTCCCAAGGAAAAAAAAAAACCAACAAACCAAAACAAAAAAACCCAAAGCCAACAACAAAAAGTCAACACATTTTGAGAAATGAGATGAAAAACTTCTTTAAGGTTGAAAGCTGAAAAATACAGAGGTTCAGAACAACAAAGTTGTTTCAAATATGGCAATGTTTAGGAAAAATAGTTCAGGGGATATAAATTATATGAAATATTTAAAGACATAATTATTCTTTCATCTACATTGCTATCCAAATTCTAATTAAATTAAGGATTTGGAGAAAACTGTCTGAAGCGAGTACTAAGTAGGTTAAGATGCTCAAAAGTTGATAGGCAATAATTTATACATTATCAGACATTATCTTTCCTTTAAAATGTAAAGAAGGAGTTGTTGAGGTGTAGGAGGAATAGAGCGATAAGAAAAAATACAGTTATACCCACTTGGAAATCCTAATTTAAATTAACATGTCTGCAGACTACGTGATGATATGAAAGAGTAGAAGGAGACCATATCCTAATCATATACTAGCACTTTTTTTCATAGGGGTTACAGAAATATCTGGCTTGTGGCAAGGCACCAAATAAAGAAAAGCAATGAATCAAACAAAGGAAACTGAAGTAAAGACTGAAAACGGCTGTACAACCAAAATTAAACCCAGCAGCAATTTTTATCATGCATAAATGAGACGCGTACACACAATAAGCCCTGGAGAACATATTCATCAAAAGAGACAGAAGACAAAAACAAAGAAACAGACGTGAAGTGCAAGATAACATTTAGAGTTACTCGTGATATTGTGATGATAAAATATTCTCTCAAGTTAAAAGAAAATTATATCCTCCAAGGAAACAGGCCTTCCTATTTATATGTCATCATATGGCATGAAATCAATTTTTTTTCCATGGAGCCATGAGTACAAAGACCACTTGGCAGCTCAGAAACTTGGCACTATTCAGCGGTAGTGTATCACAGTGGCATATTAAGAACAGCTAAGGCCCCAATGTTTCTTCAATTTTGTTCATTAAAGATAAATTAACCATGAAATGTAATAAAAAACCCCTTTCTGTAAGCCTTCTTCCATCAGAAGACATGCCTAGTCTTTGAATTTCAACTAAACCTTTCAAGGGGAATAAATGAAGTTTAAAGAGAGACTGTCCTTCCTTGCGTACTATTAAAAAATATTTGAATAAAAAATGAACTTCTCTGGTTAGACTATTCTTCAGTTCCTCACAGATATGAGAGCTGGGGACAGTAACCTTCTGGAACAGAAAGGGGATGGGCTGCATTGCACTGAAATACAATCACCACGGTGCAGCAGCTTTCACTACGAATATGCAAAAACTGCTTTATTTGTTCAGTCGTCACTCAATGACTTTTGCTATAATTATTAACATGATTTTTCTCAGTTCCAATAGGAAATTCAGTATGTGAAATTCATAGAGCTGTTTAATAGAGAAGTTTAATGACAAATTCCCCTGCTGGCACCCCTTTCTGCAGGAAAGTTGAATCAAGACAAACTCACCTGGTCTATGCATTTACCATCATCCAATTTACCAGCACCCCAGAAACTAGTAAAACCTTTTGAAGATGACCTGAATAAAATAAGAAGTCCAGACACTAGCACAGGTAAAGCCACTAAGCCCTTCCCCCTAATTTTTTGTTATAACAGAAAATGCTGGAGAAGTTGCCTGATGTAAAGGCCTACTATAAATGCCCAAGGTCTTCTTTTCTTTTCGTGTATGAGATAAAGTCAATAAAATAAAACTACAAGTAAAAAGTAAAGGTAAAATTCTAAATAAAATCTAATCACACGTTTATTTACACATAACAAATTGACCATTCCTCCGAGAGGCCTTAAAATGACAATACCCTTCTTGTTCATCTAAAGCCTTTTCCATTTTAGCACCAGGGTCCTGCTGATGCCTTTCAACTTTCAGATTTTTTCCAACGTAACACCATTACGTATTTTCTCTACTTGCTCCATCTTGACTGGATCTCTGGGTGATCTCCACCAAATTCTGAGAGGTTTCAGTTCCCTGGCGTAGAGGATTTTAAATGCCGACTCTGTGTCACCTCCCACCCCTTGCATACCTTTCTGTTGAATCATTTGATAAAGTCTTCTCTCATCTGACACCGGTGCATTCATCCCAGTCAGACCTACACGAACGGACCCCTATGGATAAGCAAGGAGAATCAGACAGAGGGATGGGAATGAAAAGTCTGCGGGTAGCAGTTAAATTCCTTACAGATGTCTCTTTTTCTAGCATATCCATATGTGTGTCTTATGATTTTCCCTCTTAGAAATCAAAAAAGCAAGCCCAGTTGCCTTAGAGACAGGTTAGGTACAGTATCAACTAAAATATAACACGCTACAGGGAATTTACAGGAAAAATGCACTTAATAAAAGAGTTCGGGATTACTTGTGCCAATAGCCCACCCAGTATAAATATATGCTGGCAGCCGAAGATGTTATTGTTTCTTTGCTTTTACTATAGAACCTGTTTTTTCCCCGAAGTCATTTTTTTTTTTTTAACTGTTTGGCTGCAGTGCTAAAAGATGGATCATCTGTAAAGACTTGCTAAGTACCTGCTAGAACATGTTTTCACATGCACATGGTGATCGTTATCGTGTAAAGAAGCAAAGTAGTGATCTGGAAACAAAGCCTGAAAATATATCAGTGGGAAGTGTATTTGACCTTCTGGGCATGTGAACATCGCTGTGAAAAGTTTCTCTAGAGCTTGCCAGAGTTTCATAGAAACCAAGAAAATCTAAAAATTCAATAAACCAAAAAGTACTATTGCAATCAAGTACTACATGAATAACACTTAAATCAAGCTTACTAAAAATGAAATTAATAAGGAAGCAGCAACAATCGATTAAAACAAAATAGCGATACAAACCACACATCAAAACTGGGCGGGTTCTTATGAAATGCTAACCTTCCCAAGGTCTCTTCCCAAGACCTTGAGTTAACTCCCTCAAGGAATTTGAGGGAATGAAGGGGAATTTGAGGGAATTCAGCTATTTGCTGAATGATTTTTTCAGTTCTTTCTTATTTTACCTAAATATTACACATATTTCTCAATGCCCAAGCTCGCTTTGACGGCCCATTAAGCTTCTGCTGAACTAATTTACTGTCTTCCCAAGTTGTAAAAGTATTCACCAAGACTTAGGTATAGAAACACCACAGCATTTTAACATATAGAAATAGACTTATTTTTATAAATGCAAAAGAATAATGGAAAATTGATTAGTCAACTAAGTCTGTAGGCCCTCAAACTGAGACTGTGCAGTGCAGCGATCAGATGAAGTCCTTGCTGGTCTTTGTCTTTATACCAACCACACGAGGACAGGTTTCCTTCGGTTAATATTTTTAGTCAGATAATGTAGCCTGTGAATTTTTCAGGGGTGTTTTAGTGAAGCCAGCTGTCATCATTAAATATTACACTGGGGATTAACATCTGGTTGGTGTAGCACCAGAACTTAACATGAGGAAACTTAGTAAAAAGGAATAACTCACCTACTGCCTTGCCACTGCCCGTATAGACTGCCATGATCCTTCTCCCATGAGTAAAGGTAAAAAGAACCCTTTTTTTCCTATTTTTTTTTTTTTTTTCACATTTGGAAGCCAAGATTAGGTGAGCGTTAACCCATACCTAGGCAATGCACCACCTTCTGCTCTTCTATGCAGACACGTCTCAAGCCCTTTCAAGAAAACTACAATTCCAACACACTATTTTAGGTGAGCAGAACCTGGTATCACGTACGTGGAGGGAAACTAAAAGCTTGTATTTTAGCCTTTAAGGCATTGCACAAAAATACTGAAAATCAAAGACAGTTACAGCGCTCTCTTCTCAAGAAAGGAGACTCCAGTTGCTTTTCCCACCCATCAACCGGCTTTCTTCATAGCTCCTCCAGAAAACATTTCTTTTCCCCTATTCTGAACTTGTGGTTTATTGCCTAAAGCCTTTGTTTGCAACTCCTCGGTGCCTAAAGATAAAGTGTCTTTATGAAAGTTGTCATCATCTTTAGACTGATAAAAAAAATCTGCCTCTCTGCTCCAACTTCATCATCTTCCGTCTAAAGCAAAACGAGATCAGTCTTTTTCTAGTGGTTGATTGTCCACAAAGAGCTGCCAGAGAACTCACTCAAGGCTTAAATCTCTCTTTCGGCCGCTCATTAATCAGAAGTCAAGAATCACCATAATACTAGAAAAAAAATAAAAAAAGCTGTATCTCAAGTAAGGAAAAAATAATGACACTGGAAAGGTTTAAACTACTGTAAACCCACTGTACCAGCTTGAAGGCAGTCTCAGCTGAGGGAGCAGGTACAGATTTTGACATTTGCTCAAAAGATTCTTCCTTGCCAACCTTATCTGGGTTGAAACTCAGCCAGATGGCCTTCATCCAGGGCTTGTAATCAGCCAAATGTAAAGGAAGGCAACAGTTCTAGCTGAAGAGGAAATAAACCAAAACAAAACAAACTTTAGAAATACTAACGACATCCCACGGTAACCCATACCCACCCATAGATGTGTTGTAGTAATTGAAAAGAAAAGATTAAAAAAAAAACCAAAACAAAAATAACAAATTATGTCTGTTGTTCTGGACATTTCTGATGTTGTGGCTTTTCGGAGTAGAAAAGTAACTGCCTATAAACCATCTTCTGTGATGTCTCAAAGAAGAATGAATGGAAGTACATTATAGTCTTTCCTTCTGTACCAAAACTCTCAAAATCACAGCAACAGCAGCCCTTGGCTGATAGGGTTCACATTAATGAAAAACATCTTTCAGCTCTAAAAAAGAAATGTCTAAATGGGGGATCAAGGAGAAGTGCATTTTAACCTACCTGAAATATTTAGCTTAATCTAAGATGTAACATTCCATTGCAATTTTTGTTTTGCTTAATTTAAAATTTTTCTCGTTTTATTTTTCAACTTTATTTGCCTTCTGAAGTGGAAATGGTAATTTCAAAATGAAAAAGACTACTGTTTTATCCCAAGAATAAATTAAGTGAAACACTTGCATTTTGTATTTTTCTCCCTATCTTTAAAAGAGTCATTAAATTTTCTTCAAATTCTCCCTACAAAAGGTTAAAGAACAACCCTCTTTAAATAGTACTACATAGAATCATAGAATTATCCAGGCTGGAAAGGACTTGCTACAAAGTCGAGTTACTCTGGCTGATGCCATAAGGAGACAGGAAACTGACCACTACAAATAAAATCCCAATTAAATTCATTTAATTCTGTTCTAAAATTTTAATTCTTTTTTCCATTACATAAAGTCTAGTTACTAAGTCATACCTGGTATCTAGCCATAATTGACTGGGCGTATTTAAGGAGGTTTGCTTTTTAAATTTCCCCTCAAGAAACCATATATAAACTTGACGGAAAGAAGGTCCAGCTATTTTTCATCATGTCATCAGCCACATAAGGGATGAAGCTGATTAATATTTGGTAACATCCGCTTTTACAAGGAGGATCTAGAACATTCAACAATAAAGGAAGTTTTTAGCTGTTTCCTTTTACCTTGATAAACTACCACAGGTTTCATTTCAGATGATACCTGCATATTTATCTGTCAAGCAGACTGAAACACCCTGTCATTTAAAAAAATCATCTAAAAATAGAAAAAGCTAAATATGTCTTTGATTTATACTCGTACTGCTGAACATGTAGGAATAATGCTTCCGAAAGTCTTGCAGATCACTTTTCATTAGTTCTAATCCCACAAAATGGGAATTTTCCCACAAACTTCCATTTCTTGCTGAATACTATTCTTCTGCAAGCTCAGACCTGCGTTCGTGTGTGTATCTGACATTTCGGCTACAACGAAAAAAGAAACGTGAATGGCACAGCAGGTTGTTAATGTCAGACAAGTTTTTCTAATTCAATACATGCTTTTAAAATACTTTCTGTGACTCAGAAGGAAGTAATATGCTGAAAAAACCCCACAACACCTTGTCTTTGAACAGATTTTTGTCTTTACAGCACAAAAATGTGAAAAGATTCACCCTGGCATTGACCAGCAGAAAGACAATTTCAGTATCTTCTGTTGCAGCAGATTTATTAAGAAAAAAATCCCATTACCAGATATATTCTACATCTATTTTAAACCATAGACCAAATCCTATATCCTTAGCTGAGCTAAAATATTACTTGTCAAAGTCAAATAAACTTTAATCCAGTAAGGAAGTCAATGCTTAAAATATTTCATAATTAATATATAGGTAAAAAATTTCAATGTTCAATAAAAACTTTATTTTCCATGACAATTTTCCCAAACTTTTAGGCTTATATTGTACCCCTACTTCTGATCTGTGCCTGCTCCCCCAAGATTCTCCCTGACCCCCTTGCCTTTTATCTCCTGGGCCATCATTTGCTTTCTCTCTCCTCTTCGGGTGAGTTTCGGCAACAGGTTCCCCAAACAGCCAAAGGCAGTCTCTCCATTACACATGGAGATACCAACAACATGTTCCAGGACAGAGTTGGGTAGAATTCCTTCGCTGCTGCAATAAGCGTTAATAATAGAAAGCATTGCTTTGCACCAAGTAACCCTTTATTTTCTTGATTTGTGTACTTTTCTGAAACGTAAATTATCTGGTCATGGGTGTGCCGTGAAAAGGTTAACAGAAGTTCACCTCTTTCTACGTCTGTTACACGCACAACTTTATGAGGGACTGTCCCAAATGTTCTTACCACTGATAGACATCTGCCTAGTGAAAGGCACATTACGCCTCGGAAGATCAGTATCTTTGGGGAAAATTTCCAGTCAAGCATTAAGGATTTAGCATTTCCCCATAACTACACTCAGCCAGTCAACCCACTACAAAAGCCCGAGCGTATAAAAGTCTCGGCGTACCAGCTTGGGCTTGGAATCGATCAAGGAACAACACACCCTTTCCCTTTCTTATTTATTTATTTTTGAAGCACTGAACACCCCACCCTCCAATTCCCAGAAAAAGAATTTGACAATAGACTTTCAAACACTGTAGAAGCTTTACAGATATATAGAGCCAACTGTGTGCATTTATAATTACCTATAATTTCTCAATTTATTTATGGATAGTTAGTCAACCCCCACCCTAGTGGGGATTGAGCTGCTCAATTCAAGCGTCACAATAGCCAGAGAGAGCTGCCAAGTTCCAGCACAATATTCCAGAGCCAAGATTATTTTAAAATTATTTTCTACTACAGTGCAAGCTAGTTAGATTATTATACTAAATATGTCCAATTTCAATGTCAAAACTGATACAGCATTTTCTGAACCTGAAGCTTTAAATTACTTGAGGATTTGAATGAAGTCAATATACAGAAGAGTATCCTTTGTTTCCCATTATCATTCAGTTGCCTCTGTAACTAGTGGCAGGTTTTGTCTATTAAATCAATTCTGAATCTTAAATAATCACGTGTTGACAAAATTTTCTGAAGCAACACCCCAAATTCCAGCATTATATTTTTATCAAGGGGAAAAAACTCGTAGAATAGAATAGGGAGTGCTCAATTTACTTTTCTTACTCAGCCGTGAGGATGTGCATAAGAATAGCAAGGAGGAATTTTTAAGTAAAAAAATATTCCTGCGCAACCTGCTCTGGCTGGACCTGCCTTGGCAGGGGGGCTGGACTAGACGATCTCCAGAGGTCCCTTCCAACCCCATGTGATTCTGTGATTCTGTATTAGCTTTGTTGCTTTGGCCACTCCGTTACTTTTATTGCTTCTGGCTGGACGTTTTATAAACAATAACAGGGCTTTATTAGTACTTTTTTTGTTAAGACTCAAGCAAGGACAAGAAGCTCCGAAAATGTATATCAAAAAGAAGCTTGTATTTCTGACTTTTGGAGTTGTGCTTTCACGCCGTTGATACCGAGAGGCGTGTGTCTGTGTGCTCAAGATAGGGCGAGGGAGAAACCCAACCCAATCCTCAGCCTCAGGCCGAGAGCCCCTCAAACCCCGAGAGACGTCCAGGCAGAGACTCCTTTATCGGTACATCTGGAAGCGAGGAGGAAGTGCCAGCCCATGGGGCCTCCACCTATGACTTGTTTGACAGCTGGGAGCTAATGTATGAGCGAGCAGACAATGGACAAACATGACGGGGTCATCCCTAGCGCAGATAAATGGTATCTGATAAAGCACAGGATTTTACAAGGCTGCTAACGAAGGCGCTCAGGAAGTAATGGAAGGAAGAGACGCGCTCCACAGGGTTTTTTCCCCACTTTCAAACGTCTTGCAACAGGACTTGAAATTTTAGACCAAACAATTTGCAGGTGAACTCCCTTCAAGCCTTGAGGACAAGAGAATACGACATCCCGTTTCCTTCTGCTCTCACAAGTAAAACCCACAGCTCAGTTCCTGAGGGTAGAGGTCTACAGGAATACAAAGGAAATGAAATGAGATCTCAGCCAATTTAGTTACTGAGCCTTAGTTTTCCTAATAATTATGTTTAGTACAGCCAGTGAACCAGTGCACCTTTCTGTGGGACTGTCTCGTTCAGCAATACAGCCTTAAAAAACTCAAAAAGCAAACAAAAAAAACCCAAATCTCTTACTATTTCACTCTTTGAGGTGCCTTAAAGAGACTGGACCAGCTTGGCCATCTTCATAGACTCACAGAATGGTTGGGGTTGGAAGGGACCGTAAAGACCATCCAGTTCCAACCCCCCTGCCCTGGGCAGGGACACCTCCCACCAGACCAGGTTGCTCAAAGCCCCATCCAGCCCGGCCTTGAACCCCTCCAGGGATGGGGCAAGATCTTCAGTGATCTTCAGGGATCTTCAGTGGCAATGGCTGACTTTGAGAAGCTGCTCCAATATCGCCTCGTGGGAAAAAGAAGACAAAAAAAACCCTCAGGAAAAAACTTTATCCTTCAATAAATTGCTGACAAAAAGCCAGGAAAGCAACAAAGGGCACTGAGTTATCTACAGACATACCAATCAAAGAATATTTTCTAAGCCTGGCATGGGACCTAGAGTGCTACGTACTTCAAGAAAAGAACACAAACCAGTGAAGTGTAATCAATGGCTCCATCGATACAAAAATACTCCACAGCAACAGTGGTTATTGGAATATTTTGGATTGTTTTTTTTTTTTTTTTCAATGATGAGAGGAGCGTATACAACATAAAGCAAAATTACAAAACAAGACTAAGAACTTTTATACCCTTTATATACTATATATAGAGCAGAGCAACGTAGAGTTTATCTATATTTGAGGTAGGGCAAAACAAACATTGTAGAATATATAGAATATATTTATATAAATAAATATATATTTATTAAATATTAAATTATATGTATTAGTATATACTATGCATACATACATTTATTATATGCGTGTAATTACATATATATATTCGATCGATTTTGATCATTTTAATATAATATCTGTCTGCCTTTTAAAATCAGTAAAACCAAAGAAACTGGAGAGACCAAACATTATCAACTACTTCAGTCCATTGAAGCTTTTAGGGTGAAAGATCCACATGAAATAAAAAAGACCTAGGTGAACCTCAACTGAAATTAAAAATTAGTTAGTGTAATTAACTTTTGTTTATTAGCTACTATATATCCTATGAAAACCTACAAGATAAGGAAATACTAATGGGAAAAAAGTAGAAATTTGTCAGTTATGACACTATATAAATATGTATATGCCGATAACAATACAATACTATTTGTGTTGTACATATAACACATTGTATATAGTATATATGTAATACAATAACAACTTCAGAAAGGTGCACAAACAAGGTAGAGAGAAAGCATGGATAAGGGCATGCTAAATAATAAAAAGAGTTCTACTTTTAGAACTTTTAGAGTTCCTAATAAAATTAAGTTAGGAAGACTTTAAAACATATCCAAATGCACTAATCTGAACTCACTTATTTGTTCAACAGAAATGACGTTGTAAGTGAAGACTAAATCAACACCACATCAACTCTACATATTGGTATTTCTGTCATATGTAATTTCCAGCTGATTCTTTTTTACCAAATTCACCTCCTTCCTTCTGACCTGACGTTTCAGAATTGTTTTATTGATATGCTTTGCTTTTATTTTCATTTATATACAGAAAAATCTTGAAGTCTGAGTTTTATTGTAATCTGACATTTACTTCTAAGGACACATGCACTCTAAAAGAGTATTTGATTTTTCTATACATTCACATTTGATTATATTCAAGTTTTAGCTTTCATCTATTAGTCTCTGGCTGATCAGGCCTTAGAAAACCCAGCTGGCTTTGATTAAATAATTATTTAAAAAATAAACCTGATTTATACTGAATCTCTATAGAAACTTATTGCTTTCATATTTTTATGTAATAAATTCAGCCTTGATAAATGGCAACTCACAGCTGGTTGTAAAACAGGATCATCCAGTCAGAAAACGTTTATGTTTTATAAAAAATGCAGGGGGTGGGAGTGTGGGAAGGGTGCTTTTCTTTCAAAAAAATGTGCAATGTTTCTGTGAAAGTGATAGTGTTTGTTAAATAGATACCTAAACTACCAAATAAGTAGAGTTTGATTGCTATTATAGATGACAAGTATTTGTCAGGTACATATGAAGAACTTGAATGCAGATTTTTGGGTTTAAAATTGTCTTCACAATTTTGCCTTAAAAGGTGCATCCGACAAATGTTTTCACTTCACTGCGTTTGAAAAGAAAAATTCTTTCTGCAGTCTGAGAATGCAATGTATTAACCATTATCTCCACGCGCCTTTTCAGGGCTACTCAAATCTCCCCTCAGTTTAGCTCAGCTAATTTACCTTCTTACTTTGAAAGGCCACCAGGCCAAGCGAGTACATTGTATTATCACTGTTGAACCATTCTGCTATCCCCACAGAATTATTTTTTCCAGTTTTGAAACTGTTCCAATCTCTCTTCTCCCCCAAATTTATCAGTTCTGGAGCTCCTGCGTTCAGCTCAGTCCCATCTTCGTGTGTGAGCAATTCTCTGCTCTGGTCCGCTCACAACTGAGGTTGGTCTCTCCCAGTACAGGCACTGGGCAACAGAAGATAACGCCAATCAATACAATACAATATCATCTCTCAGATACTACTGATTTTTATACAGAGGATAGCTGGAGCAACAAATAACTAAGTATTTGTGCAGACGGGCATCATTCTCTATGAGAGGAAGTCTCCACAGCTGAGGCACTGCCCAACCACATGGTGTCCAGGAAACGGGACAGAGACCCTCAGAGTGACAGCCCATGCTGATCTGGAAAATGGCATGGTCTTAATAAACTTCAAACTCTTTCAGTTCAGGGGAGATTGAGCTGAGATGTGGGGAAGAAATTCTCTCCTGTGAGGGTGGTGAGAGCCTGGCCCAGGTTGCCCAGAGAAGCTGTGGCTGCCCCATCCCTGGAGGGGTTCAAGGCCAGGTTGGACAGGGCTTTGAGTGACCTGGTCTGGTGGGAGTTGTCCCTGCCCAAGGAAGGGGGTGGCACTGGATGGTCTTTAAGGTCCCTTCCAACCCAAACCATTCTGTGATTCATAGCTATTTCTGAGCATTTTGCCATTCTATGCACTTCACAAATGAATGGAAGCTCCAGGGAATTTCAGCCAGCTTTCTCTTCTGCGATGATAAAAAGCTAGAAGGACTTCAAGACCCTGTATCCCATAAATAAGGGTTTTATGTCATGGGCAGTCAACAAGCGTGCTACACGTCTACTGTAATGTAGCTATAATGTACATTTCAGAGCAGATGGCCAAGGCCTCCAGACTTCTCTATGCAGATAAACTGATTAGAACAGGACTTGGAGAAAAACAGAAAAAGCCTTTTCCTTTCCATCATGGCTCAAATGACTAAATTTAACAAGATTGTCTATGCACGTGAATTCTGATACGCCATTTCAAGTGTTGGCACTAACCACTGTAGGATTTTGGACGGCAGAAAGAGCAGTATCAACTTCGCTGGGTGTTTGCACAAAGGAAAAGAAAAGTGCGCACCAAATGCTGATTAGGCCTCATAATTATAGGGGAAAAATTTATGATGACTAGGATATCCTGCCTCCACCCTACCACGTAACTCCGCCTGCCTACCCAAACAAATAAAGCGTTGTATGATTTACACTCCTTGATGTTAATTAGTCTTCTTTTCATGTTTCCTTTCAAACTCAAATTTAAGTGTTTTAAAACATGTTTAAAAGTTTTGGTTTGCTTTCTTGGAAATACTAAGTGAAATAACTCTTTGTAAAGTAAACTTTGACATTAGAAAAATACATCAAGGATTTAAAATGCTACAGTAGCTAGAGTATTGTTGAATATTTTAATAGTGTTTTAAGGGTATGGATTAATGCTCTATACAAACTGTGCTGCAATATCCACTAGTGACGTTTTATCCAATAAATACAATGAAAAGCATGTGTGTGGGTGCGTGTGAGAAAGAGGCAGGGAGTTAGTTATAAAAAATGCAGTTCTCAAATAAAATAACTGTATTTTAATAGATGTGAACTTGGGAACACTGAAAATGCTTATGTCAGCCTGAAAATTATTAATTGCTCTCATTTAAGACCCGAGATTCCCATACTGGATGGGCTACGGACAGTCCACCCAGAAAAAGAAAAGAATTACTTTCAGATGAAACTGTGGGGATGGGTGTTGATAAAGATGTTTCCTCGCATTATATTCATTGTGTTTCTGGCTTCATTACCCGACTGCCTCAAAAGCCAGAAAATACAGGGTGACTTCAGGAAGTAGGCTGAAGAGCCAGGTTCACTCCAACATGATTTTATGCTTCAAAAGTTTCTCAAAATTGTTTTCTTGGTAATTATTGAACCGTGTCCACCAAAATATCACACACCTTTTTCTTGATAATGGTGAGTTGAGAGCAATTTCTTTGTAAAATAGTGGTTGGCTGCTCCCCAGCATGAATAAGGTATCACCTATGCCTACGCAGCAGATGAAGAAATTCCTCAGAAACCTCATGAAATTTTCATTTTAATAAACAGATTAGTGCCCCTTATGGAAAGTAGTAATTTGGAAAAGTTAAGGTCAGAAGCCAACAAATAAAATCAAATGTTCTAACCCTGGCTAGAGATTTTACTGTTCTCATCACTGTTTCGGTGATTTTGGTACCATCAAAGGTAGACTCCACGATATCATGGTTCCCCAACTACTGTTCAGATGTAAAAGAAAGGAAGGTGTTTCCAGCGTCTATGTAAGTGTAAGATACCGACACATTTCGTTACAGGTGGATGAACATCACACGATACTCACCAGGAGCATCCTGACGTCCGGACAAAAAGGTCCTCTTTCACCCAGCGCTTCTTAGGCTGAACAGCAGCTTATTTTGATAAGTACTGCAGACAAAGATTTATATCTTTACAAGCTCCAGCTGTCAAAACCCACCCAACTGTAACTGCTGTAATGATTTCCATCACATTATTCTTGAATTGCAGTCAGAAACCCCAGCTAGCCTACAAATGCTTGTTTCAGGAATAGAGAAAGCTCCTGTGAACTCAAACACTTTTAATCCAGTAACTCACTGGCTTCATTTTTACACTTGGAGATGGTTTAAGTTGCTGTTCAGAGGCTCCTAAATTTAGATCCAGTTTCCGAAGTTAAAATTTCCAATTAAAACCTTTTATTTATCACCTAATGGAAACTGTACTTTGAACGTTCCAGTCTGGTTTTTCCCTCATTTGAAAAAACACAAATTGTCCTAGAAATCCATGCGGGTTCAGCTGTGCAAAAGGAGAGAAGATTGATCTTTCCGTGTCTCAAGAAGCAGTTCCCTTTATCATATTTCAGAACAGGACAGCAGTGACTTTCCAGGCACAATGTAAGAATCAATATTCTTACACCGTCCATGCAGTATCTCTAATGTTGTTTTATATTTTTGTGAAATACCCAAAGAGCGACAGAACACTGTGTAAAATATTTTTTTTTTTACTATTACACTAATAAGTTTTTGGTTTTTTGTCTAACGGAGAAAAAGATAACTATCTGAATATCAAAACGTAGCTACTACTTCACAGCCTGCAAAGGTGGCTGATTACAATCGTCTGGTGCACATGCCAAAACTAATTACTGGACTGAAGGTTTAAGGAAACAACTACTGTACCGCGCTCAAGCAGAAATGAGACTCAGCTGTTCCTGTGTTTTGATCTTTATTGGTACCCAAGTCGTCATGCAACCACACCACTGCCAAAGCACTCAGTGCTGCCGGCACAGCCCAATCAAAGGCAGAGTGCGAATAAAACATTGAAACAGATTGAAATTAATTAATCGGTGAAATTAAAGCTTCTTTCCCATACAGGAACGTCTAAAGGTCTGGTGATGTGATTATCTTGATTGTCTTTCTGGCCCCATTTCAACAATTTATTATCTCAGTTTCAGATGAAATAAATCTGAAGGGGAATAGACATCCGCTTTAACTTAGTTTGTTTTGGCATAGTGTTCGGTAAACGACTTCCATTTATGTACCATATGATTTGATAAAACAGGTTGCAATTACTGCACAAGATATGCCATCGTTCTCACTCATTAAATCCAGGCAATAATTTTTGCTTTTCAAAAATCCTCAGACTGTCTTCCTCCCCTGTGAATTTGCTTCCTAATCACTCATTCATTAATGAAACCACATTACTACAGAAATCACAGTTTCTGAAAACCTCTAATTTAACACATATTAAGCATTTTATTTTACAAAAAATGGGAAGAGGATTTTAACTCAGACTGGTTTTAGAGGTTAAAAATAATATACAGAATAATTGCTTTTTACAGGACTATAATATAGTTGGCTGATCATTAAAAAAAAAAAGCCTGTTTAAAAAAAAATGCAAAAACATTTAATTTAGATATAATTTTGGAGATCTAGTCAAGTAAATGTTGTTTCAAGGTGGGTGCTGAACACGACTATGATGCTTAGATTATATTTGGAACAATGCACAAAAGCAAGTGTCTGAGTGGCACGGTTTTCTGAAACTTTCCTAATAAAACAATTGCAAAGTGAAGTTACAGAAAGTCTTACTATAAACTACACAAGAAATACCTTCTCATCTGCCCGCCCCTTGATGCAAAAGGAGAATCCAGGGAAAAGAATGCTTTGTTTCATTATTCTATCCAAACAATGAATTTTGATCACTTTTTCCTCTTTGGACAAAAGGTTCTTAGCTAAGAATGCTAAGACCTTTAAGGGATCTCATCCTTAAGAAAAGTGGTTTGATTGATAGATGGCGTGTTTCCTGCTCTTCTGGTTTCATGATAATCCTTATTGCTTGTACCCAGAGATATTATTCCATCTGAAGCCTTGCACTGGCCTTAACACTCATTGCTATCATGACTCGTTAAATAACATAATGCCAGTAGACAGCAAACCACCTTCTGTTTCCACCACTACTGATATCAACAAGTGTTTGTTTGAAAAAGTTCATTTTTTTCCAGATTCTCTGCATTAATTACTGTTTTTCAAATATTTCACTTGCGTTGGACAAGTAACAGCAACAACATCTTTCTTGGTTTTACAGCGAAGCATCATTTTAGCCTGTGTTCTGCTCGTGGGCAGCAAGAATGATCAGGTGAAAACACTACGAACTAAGATTGAAATAACTTAAATTAGGGGAAACAAGCTGGAAAAAGAAGTCTTGTTTTAGCCAATGTAACATTCTTTAAATACATAAAAGCAACTGCCACTGAGATGTCTTGTAAAATTTGGATGATCCCAGGATGATCCAATAAATTGTAATATCACTCGATAGAAGGGTGTAAAGAAGACATTGGTCAACAAGACTTCAGTTTCACAAAGACGGTTTCTAGAACTCAAAACAGCGAAACATTGGCACTAATTGTCTAGGGATGTGGAGTTCTGTGCCCAGCTGGATCTTAAATATTCACTGGGGAAGACAAATATATACATGACACTGCTTTGGGGTGAGAGAATAAACTAGGCAAAGCGTTGGCATGCTTTGAAGGCCTACTTTCCATGTCTTTCTATGATTTCTCTTATAGAATAAATTCATAGAATCATAGAATGGTTAGAGTGGGAAGGGACCTTAAAGATCATCGAGTTCCAAGCCCCCTGCCCTGGGCAGGGACACCTCCCACTAGAGCAGGTTGCTCAAGCCCCATCCAGCCTGGCCTTAAACACTTCCAGGGATGGGGCATCCACCACTTCCCTGGGCAACCTGTTCCAGTGGTTCACTACCCTCACGGTAAAGAATTTCTTCCTAATATCTAATCTAAATCTCCCCTCTTCCAATTTAAAACCATTACCCCTTGTCCTGTCACTACATCTCCTGACAAAGAGTCCCCCTCCGGCTCTCCTGTAGGCTCCCTTCAGATATTGGAAGGCTGCTATGAGGTCTCCCTGGAGCCTTCTCTTCTCCAGGCTGAACAACCCCAGCTCTCTCAGCCTGTCTTCATAGGGGAGGTGCTCCTTAATTCCTTAAAAAAGAAAAAAAATTAAGAGTGTTTCTGACTCAACTGCAAAAAGCAGATAAACTTATGGTGTACTGGTCACCAAAGTAATAAATCAGCTTCACTTTTGTAGAGGTTACTTGGCTTCACCCCGGGAATGGCCATTTCTCAGGTTCTTTTTCTAGTTTTGTCTATCTTGTGCCCATTTGCACCATTTCTAACACCAAAGAGCAACCCAATTTCCTGAGAGGGGCTCTAAGTCTCTGAGCCCCTCAGAAATGATGATTTACGAATGCAATCAAACAGATTTTCACTGACCAAAATTGCAAAATTCAACCCAAATGTTTTGTTTTACTTCCATTAATTGCTGACTGCAAATTTAAACAGGATTAAACTAATACAACAACCCCCCTCTGTTATTTCAGTATTTCAACAGAGATTCTTTTCTGGAGGAATGTTAAGTTTAACAGTGTGCATCAGCAATTGTAAGAGAAAGAAAAGCGTTATATGGATGTGAAAATACTTCAAAATCTAATATTACAAAGCAAGAAAATTCAAAGTAAAATTTGCACTGAAATCTAAATACATAAAGGAAAGATACATAGTAAGGCATTAAAATAACTTCTGGATCATAATCACACAGCTATTCTATATTGCACTTGCATTACAGTGTTTTTTTACTTCAGTTTCTATTTTCTATAGTTATTTTTTCTTTTTCTTTTACTTTGTTCAAGTGTAAGATCCTAATTGTCCCTATGTTTAACAGAATGTCATAAACCAATTGAAAAAGGCATTTGAATTGCATACAAAGCTATTTCCAATAGTAGCACTAATATATTAAACTCTATAAACCCATAAATTGTGAAAAGAATAAGTCCCTTCATTTTCCAGAATAAGAACCAGATTTATACACAGGGGCAGAACACAGACAACCTCTGAGTAGAACTGGGAATGGAGCTGCTTGCATCTAGTTTACTTTCTTGTACAATTTACATAAACCAACCGATTTTGAGAATGATTATCCTCTCTTATAAGTACATCAGTTAAGCATCTTTATTATCAATAAACCATTAAGATTAATCCAACATATTATTAAAGACTATCCAAGTATTTTCACAGGTTTATATGGGATTGGAAATCCAGATTAAAACTTTGTTACACGTCATCCGTCGACTTCTATTTGTTGTATCACTCAATATCATGTTTCATAAGAAAATATTAATAATAAAAATGTATTACTTATTGAGATTAGGAAGCGTTACATCTCTTACTTAACTATGGTAGGTTAAGGAAAATTGTGTGGTTTTGGATGCCCTGATTGGAGACTCAAGGTTTCATTCAAGGCTTGTTAAACTCAGTGGCAAACCCACCAGAGGTATCAGGACTAGTTCCAAGATCCTCTTCCAAAATATAAAACGAAGGCTCTAATTTTCTGTCACCATCCTCAGCCTTTACAACGCCACAGATGGCTTTAAAAGTATCACTTACAAGACGAAACACGGAACATCTGTTGAAACCACTTCAGGGACATGAAAGAAAACAATTTCTTCAAGTATTTTGTTTTTAATATAGAACAGGTTACTTAAAAAAAAAAATCCAGGGATTTTCATAGGACCAAACTATACATTTTTCCCATGTTCAATACATGTTTTTTCCATTAAATCTGTGTTTGGTATTGTAATTTGTCTTTAAACAGTGCTTACAGAGATAACATTAAAAGTTACCGTGTAACAAATGAGATTTCCTCTTATTGTGAAGAAGAAAACACTCCCTCTTAGTCACGGCTGGTGGAGAAGAGGGGGGAACACGGTTACAGGACTGTTTCTTTATTTAGTTATGGCTGCCAATTTGGACCACGTTCGCATTCATCAAGTATTTCAAGCAAGTTCCTTTCTTAAACTGTTTCAAGTGTTTCATTTTTTTGAGTATATTTTAATTAAAATAGAGGCAGATTAATGCTGAAAGGCAATTGCAGTGTTGAGTATTCAACAGAATACTGACATTTTAAAATTAACCCAGCTTTTTCCTATGAAAATTAAAATACAGAATAATCTGACAATATGAAATTATATTAATTTAGAAATAAACTTTTAAGACTACGTATAGTCCTAAAAGCTCACCTAGAAAGGATACCATTTTAATAACTTACACTATATTTAGATATTGCAAACAGAAGCCCCCACCACAGTCTATGTTACAAACACCAGGACCAGGATGTTTCGCTGGCTGAAAGCGATTTGCAGCACAAATTGGTTTAACTCACAAAAAAACCTTCAACTTCTTTGTTCTTTTCACCATATAAGTCCAAATTTTCGTAAGGATCAAAGCAGAACGCAAAGCTCACAGGACAAATGACACTTAGCTATAAACATCCACTTAAAAATACGGTATTTGACAGAATTATGCCAACAAGGTTTGGGAAAAACAAAGCTCAGTGTTGTCTTTATGCACTTGCTGAAACTCCAAATACCAAGTTCAAGTCTAATTCGAGTAAGAAATATTGATATCTCAGTTCTGAGCATTCCCATTACCACACACAATCACCAGGGATTGCAGAGGGATAATACATTGTGTCCAATACAAATATGTCACCTCTCATTATTTCCTCGTTTTTCTAAGCATTAAACTACCTGCACCTGATTTCGGGGGTAAACGGTCTGTGCCTCCCTCCTCTTAGGAAGACTCACACATATTCAATACCATTTTATCTCAGCTTTTCTGCCTGACTACCATAACTCACACCAGGCCAATTGCTCCCAACCTGCTCTTAAACTGAAATTTCCAAACTCAGATTACAAATAGATACTTTTGTGCCAAAAAAATCTGGGAGAAAAAAAAAAACGGTAAGTTTTATCAGTTGGACTCATCAAAGCATCAGCTTCTCTAAGCTCCAATAACTCACGTGGCTGTGAAGTTTTTATAATTTAATCATATCTCTCTTTCTAAAACAATCTACCAACATTTTCTTGGTATGTTTCAGAAGCGAAGCAATGCTTTTTTGTATTAAACCAATTATCTTTCCATTCCTGTGACCAATACACTTTTTGGCTTTCATTTGGAAATTGATTGTGCTGCTTATTTTGGCCAGTAAGGGGCTGAAAGGCAGTACATAAATATATAATGGGCCACTAAAAGATGCAGAAATTACCTGTCTGATGGTCCGGCAGAGAAAGAAAAAGGGATCACATGCCACTTCTATTGGACTCTGAGACAAGCCAACACTTTCAAAGCTTCTCCATCCCTGAGTCCTGCCAGGACTCCACTTTGAAGTGTCACCTTTGACTTCTGGAGTCCCATGAAGGAAGAGACAAGCCCTGGGTAAAGGCGAGGAGGGCTCTAAACCTTACAGTGGGCCAGCCACTCCGGGAAGTGGCCACCTCTGGTCATACCATGCCACCAGGACACCAGATATCAAACAAGAAAAGGCCACGGTGAGTCCTTTTTACACCTCCTCTTCCCTGTCCTGTGGTGAAGAAGTTCATTGTCCTTCTGCTGGAGCAGCAATGGCAGGACAGAGGAGCCCAGGAATCAAATAGAGTAAAGCAGGAGTATGCTGTTATGCCCATACAACTCCTACCCAGCTACAACCTAACCTAAAGCCTCTTCAAGTTGATTAAAAGAATTTTATTTACTCTTCTGTAAGCCCCATGACTGGAAGTATGGAACCCATGCCAATTCGTGTCAATGACCTTTGTGGTTATTTTTTAAAAGTGAATAAAATACACACACAGAAGAAACAAATAGTTCCAAGTGGAAGAGCCTCACAGCATTAATAAAATCATTATCAGTGGGCTCATTAATAAATGCCAACTTATTTACAGATCTTTAAGTAACATGCTACAGGGGAATCTCATTTGGCACGGGTGGACCACTTGTGAGTTTTCCCAACACGCTTTCCCATTGTGAGCTCTCCCAGAGCCTATGGAATTCTACGCACTCTTCTTGTGAATAGTTAAACTTGAACGCGTTCCAAACTAAAAATAATGGGTTTTCCTCTTATAGAAAAGCCAGAACGCTGTTAATACCGCCAACAGTCAGAGTCAAGCCAGGCTGCTACAATCTGTTTAAATCATTTCATAGCAAATTATTATAGCTAATTAAAATGGAATCCTTTCTAAATGGCAGCGTCTAGCACATTGGCCAAACAAATTATTACATGATACACACTGAACACCAAGAAACCACAAAATGTGTTGGAATCTGCCTGGATGCCAGAATGTCGCATCAGTCATCACTTTGACAGATAGTTTGCATTCAGCTTCTTCTCATTTGGAGGTTGTTTTTTGTCATTATATGACAAAATCAAAATGATTCCTCAAGTTTGCCATGAAGACATGATGAATAGTCTGACACCTTTATCACCATATACTTTTAACCAAGTCATACAACTGTATGTGGATTTGCTTTGGCTTATGATAAATAGCTAATATTTGAAGGGCCTAGAATTTATCAAGAATATGAGGTAAATTCTGCCCATCCCTGGAGGGGTTCAAGGCCAGGTTGGACAGGGCTTGGAGCAACGTGGTCTGGTGGGAAGTGTCCCTGCCCAGGGCAGGGGGTGGGACTGGATGGTCTTTAAGGTCCCTTCCAACCCAAACCATTCTGTGATTCTAAAGATATCACAGGAAGACTGAAAATATTTGAAGAAAAGTTTCTAATTCATCCACACCTCTTGTCACCATCCGTACTTGAACGATGAATTTGACCTAAGAAGTCCAGTTGTTAAAAGACAATGCACTGGATACAAAGCTCCGAAACATAACTCATGAAAACTTTCATCCATTTTGAAAGAGGTGAAGAAAAATAACGCATTTCTGCAAGTGGAACAGTACAAGTTTCAGTGATATTTTTGAGCAGACGTATTAGTTCACTGCAGAAGAACACGATCACATCTAATCTGTCATTCCTAAGCCAGCTAAAGGGAATATTTTTCTTACAGAATGCTGGTAAAATTGTGTGAGTGAGACTCAATGATGCTAAGGTAAAACTTGACAGAGGAAAAAAAGTGTCTATTTTTATGGGTATGAACATTCAGTTCATTCGACATCACACTTTTCCACTTTTTGTAGTGTTTCACCCCGCTTATTTCACTTACTTGAGAGCCTTCAACTATGTGTTGAGGTAATTGGCCTAAATATACAAACCACAGCACTTTTCAGCGTAAGGCAAAAAAACTTTAAATTAGTTTGTCTGGCTACGGGAAACAGTCACAATAGGGGTACCAGAAACTACATGGGGTTCATGTGAGTCCAGACCGTTCTTGACTAATCTTTCCTTAACTCCCCTTCAGTCCACTGATAGTACCAAAAGAACTAAAGAAGTTGGTGGTTTCTCGTGCTCTTGTGTTCATTCTTTTTTTCCAGTGCCAGGAATGAGTCCAGAATGACCAAAAAATAAAGACCTCAGGATCAAAAGGTCGATCTAACGGCTCTAATGTAATCCCCATTAGAGAGGCTGTAGCTTCTAACCCACATATTAATGGTGCAAACAGGCTGTAAATGCAACGTGCCTCTACTTGTGTGACCAAAAATAAACCACAATAAAGCTTTCATAGCTATTTCCTTCAAACAGGTCTGAGAAATACATTCCACCTCAAGTACCATAGTGCAGAGTTGTTTTTCAGAAGGTTAGTTTTAATATTGTTAAGAGAAAATTTTTTTCTAATGAAATCAAGAGATCATATTAAGTTATTGCATACACTCCACCCAACATGTAAACTACCCCGAACACAGAAGCGTTTTATGTTTTTATGTGCCTGAGTTTTTCAGTCATCTGTTTCTAACAACCAGGAAGAGCCTCTTCAGGCTTTCATCGATTGGAAAGCCTTGTTGTTTTCTTTGGAATCAGGTTCAAGAGACGTCCCTTGGCACATAACCCCCGACAAGCACTGGCTAATCCGTCAACGTGACAACACAAGTGAAATGGAAACCCTACTGTCCTCACCGCTGCCCTACAAACCCTGCAGGCTGGAACCAGATGATGTTCCCGCACACACTTTCAGTGTACTCAGTTAAATATAATGAGAGGCTGCATCCGACCTCAAAAAAAGGATGAAAGGGGTGGGTGGAAACCAAAGCACATTTCTACACCTTGGGAAGTAACAATTTTCCTTTAATTAGATCACAAGGTTGTATGAGTACACCATAATAAAGTTTTGCTTGGGAACACCATAATAATGTTTTGTATGGTCAAGCTTTTGATGACCTAGAGCAAATCTTATTCTAAGGGAGTTTAGTAGAAAAAACATAAAGGGGATGTATGGCATTAAATCACGTACAACTGTCAGGGAACCTTGTTCTGAAATTTGTGGAAGGGATTTGCATTCTGTCACTTACAAATATCTAGCAGTTGACAACACTCTTCCAGTGACAGCTGCCTTTGCAACACCTACCAACGTTAGTAGTTGACACTTAGCTCTGTACCTTGCCACGTTTCTCTTCAATTCACTTAGTGATATACACACCACAGCTTAGAAGGTCCTGCTCTAACCTGAATTCTTTGGAGGTCTCCTCAAAGTTACAACTTTTGCTTACCTCCACAACGGCCCATTTTTCTTATTGAATTACATTTTCCTCTGAGCCCTGCAGCAGAGAGAACAGCAACCAAGAATTAATTTGGATTAGCATTTCAAACACCTCTCATTTAAGATTACATTGTTTTAAAGTTTAAAAGTTTTTGACTGACTTAATATAACGTGAAAGCCGAGGCACTATGACTAGTTTCTGTGCCCGTGTTTGTTTTACACCTAATCCAAACCAACTGACGAGTGGAATTAATCTTGGCTTACACGTACGTTCACTAATGAAGAAATAAAGCAGACCCGGTGTATATTTCAGTTGGCAAATAACAATTTTCACCTAAACACAGTGAAGTTTCTGCAGAGGTCCCCAGTTTGTTCAAAAGCTTTCATTGTTTTTGCAGCTGACACTACTTCTGCCTACCCATGTAAAGAAATTTCCCATATCAAGGGATTTCAGATTTGGCACAAGAAAAGAGAGTTCTCATTAGTTGCTAGACTTGGGCCCTTCCTCCCTCTGCACAAAGTTCATACATCCATACATTTTACACTACAATGTAACGTCAAAATTCCAACAACCTTACAAAAAAGAAACAAGCTTTTAATTGACATATGGTGGGTTGGCCCCAGCTGACACCTAAACCCCCGCCCAGTCACTTGCTTTCAGGGGAGACGGAGAAAAAAGCGACAAAAATTCGTGGGTCAAGACAAAGATGGCTTAAAAAGCGAAGAAAACCCAAGCAAACCAAAGACCAAGGGACGCGAAGTCTGTCACTCACCACCTCCCACCAGCAGAAGGGTGCCCGGCCAATCCCCCAGCAAAGGCCACCTTGGAAAAAAATCTCGGTTACCAATTTTATGGCTGAAGGTGACATTATTTGGTGTGGAATATCCCTTTGGTCAGTTGGATCCACTGTCCCACCTCTTGCCCACCCCCAACCTGCTCCCTGAGGGGACAGAGTGAGAAACAGAGAGGTGTTAATAACAAAAACATCGGTGTTATCAACACTGGTTTGGTCACAAATCGAAACCAGAGCACCATACGGGCTGCTCTGAAGAAAATTAATTCCATCCCGTGAGACCCTGTACAGATGCTAAGAATGAACAAAAGGTTTGTTTAGCCACAAGAAGAAATAACGAAGTATGAATTTAGAAAATAGACTGACAGTATGTTTGTCTTAATATTGTTAAAAATTAAATTACATACCTTCTGAAAAGACATCTCGCTATTGATACACATAGAAAAATAAGGTTATATATATACACAGCCTTTAAAGAAATACAGCCCTATTAAAGTTAACACATTTAATAGGCTCACCTCAGGCCTTTCCTACAGGCCAGCCTGGGAGCTGTCATTTGGGCTTTGTTAATAGGAAAATCAGTAAAAATGGCAGTTACAGCTGGGATACAAATGAATCAAGCCCTAACATAAAGCTACTCCAGCGGAATGTTGAATCTAACTCAGTCCTAGACTTAGTTCACTTTGTTTCAAAGGGCATTTGTATACTTCATCAGAGGAAGTGCTCATAATGTACAATCATTTTTATTTTAACATTTAATGCCTATAAAAAGTAAATGACTGGCAGCAGGAAAAGAGGACACAATACACACCTCCTGTCCCACCAGTGACCTCTGTCATGAGTTACAGCTACTGCCTCCTCCAGATGTCAGCGGGAGTTTATTATTCGTGCTCCTTCGTTGTCCCCAAATCCAGAACGAAGGGGGACACCATGACTGGCAGAACTTCAGGCACTGAAGTCTGCAAACCCCTGTGCCAGCTGAAACCAGCCACAGTCCTGCTCTATTAAGACCTAAGCTATTCTTCACTTCAACTTAAACCAAAGGTGGGGCAAGAACCTTGACTTTGTCAACGCAAGCACAGCAGAGCTGCATCACAACCAATAAAATTTAAAACAAGGTCCTCTCGAAGAGAGGAAAAGAAAAGGAATTTGGCCACATAACTCACGTTCTCTCAGAAACAAAAAGTCTTGAAAGTGAACTGATTTTGGCTACTAATGTCCTTGATGTCGCAAGCAACCATTTCTGATCAGCAGTGGGTCAGGTTTATTCCCATTTCCTAAACCAAAAAGAGAACATGTCGAGCACAGCTGGCTCCAGAGAAAAACTGAGCAGGTTCCAGGTCACACTGGGAAGGCAGACCCCAGCCCAGACGGTCACAGTCACCCAGCCAAAGCCCACGGAAAGGGCTGAGGGACACGTGGCCACCGAACATCTCCGTGGTGGCATCACAACGTTTAGCCAGAAATCTCAAATCCATGACACCTGGAGAAACACACCGAAAATATGCTTTTTAGTTTGTTTTTCCTTAGAGTTGAAAACTTTTAGAAAGCAAATAACTTTACATCAGCCTTGAAAATTCTGAGTAATGAATAGAAAATGTTATTCAAGCATTTCCCATAAATTGTTCAAGTACCTGCTAGGTTCCCATAAATTGTTCAAGTACCTGAAGATTAGACTATGCCATTCTTTTTTAGGACTAGAAGCCTCAGTTTGCTTGTCCATACAAATGGACACTTTTTCACAGGAGTGTGTTGCAGTAGATAATAAATAAGAGAGTCTTTGCAGTGTAAGAATATAGCCAAATTACAGTAAAAATGTATTCAGCCTATGTAAAACTACTGACCAAACCAGTAGTTTAACCACTGTTAATCATGTAACTACTGTAGTTAATCATTCCCCTAGTTAGGAAAAAAAAAAAAAAAAAAAAAAAGTCAATCGTCATATTTAGCTAAAGCTAAATACCTAATTTAGAAGAAAAAAAAATCAATTATTTTCTATGAGCAGGAACTGAGATGACAGAATTACATCCAAATGGAAATCAGCGATCTCAGGGCCAGAGGTGGGTATACTGTAAAACCAATTCAATTCATTTTCAAAGTGGACTGTTTATTACCCTTGGACAGGAAAATCTAAATCTCAACAGTTCTTATGGCACACTTCTATGGAGCCCTCTAAATAAACAAACCGACTGTCTAAAGAGACTGTGGCAGCAGAGTGGGTGTTTAGTTCGTCTTCAGCCAGAGGTGGCTGAGCCTCCTCTCCCTCTTCCATCTCCTCTTGCTGGAAAGGGGGATGTGGACATCTCAGCCTCTTATTTCTTATATTGGCTTTATTCCATGTTTCTCTCTTCGATTCTATGATTCTTTCATCTTGATTTACTTAATTATCACTTAGCCTATCACTTAACCTTATGAGAAACAGCTCAGTCATTCCCACGCAAGGACTGTTTATTTCGCAATTCTCTGCACAGGTATCTTCAGTGTTGAGCATGTTAATCCTGTCCAGTTTGTATCGTATTTTTTGATTTTTGGAGAAAAATTTCATCTAACAGTTAAAAAAAAAGAGAAGGAAAAAAGCATACATACATACCTATTCTGAACAAATATCTTTGGGAAAGGATTTTAGAATGCCATTGCTGTAACATGACTGATGTATAGGTTTTTATTTCATATGGGGTTGGAAGGGACCTCTGGGGATCATCCAGTCCAACCCCCTGCCAGAGCAGGGTCACCCAGAGCAGGTTGCACAGGAACGTGCCCAGGCGGGTTTTAAATGTCTCCAGACAAGGAGACTCAACCATCTCTCTGGGCAGCCTCTCTAGTATAGGTCTAGCACACGTCTAGTAGTGTTGGTCCTTGTCTTACTCATCTTCCACAATTCCTTGATAACTACTTTACCTTCGCACTTTCAGAGAACAGACAATTGCACCTAATGCCACACCACTCAAACTCTTAATTATACAGATGACAGCTTCTGGTAGTTATCAGGGTCAATACAGAGCAGGGAGTGACACAAATGAATGGTCTTAGTAGTGTTATCTCTTTGAGACACATCAGGTACCTGAACGACTCCTCAATGGCCAGGCGCTACCAGAAAGAGGTTATTATCAGGCAGGAATCACAGAATCACAGAATATTTTTGGTTGGATGGGACCTTTGAGATCATCGAGTCCAACCAACAAAAAAAAAAATAATAGTAAAAACAAACACCAAAACCAAAAAAACCCAAAAAAATCCCAGAACACCAAACACCAAAACCAAACCAAGACAAATGCCCACAACCACACACCACCCCACCCACAAACAGAAACAACCCAACAATCTCGGGCACTAGAGCATGCCCTGAAGTGCCATGTCTACACGCTTCTTAAATACCTCCAGGGATGGCGACTCCACCACCTCCCTGGGCAGGCTGTTCCAGTGCCTGACCACTCTCTCAGGAAAGTCATTCTTCCTGATATCTACTCTAAACCTCCCCTGCCCCAACTTCAGACCATTTCCTCTGGTCCTGCCATTATTCCCTTGGGAGAAGAGGCCAACACCCACCTCTCTACACCCTCCTTTCAGGGAGCTGTAGAGGGCAATGAGGTCCCCCCTCAGCCTCCTCTTCTCCAAACTAAACATGCCAGAATAACAGCAGTGAAGCGCAATAGCTGATAATTTTCACATAATAAGAGTTCTTCTGCCCCCGGTGTGTCTTGGCTGGCACCTATGGGAAAGGGAAAATATTCTTTAAGACCAGGATATCCCAAATACAAAACACAGTTGCTGCGAACGCATCCGGTGCCAAAAAGTGAAAAGGCTTTCGAAGAGTTGCTGTCAAAAACCACAGTAAGATTATTTTTTAAGAACAGGGAAATAAACCGTTCTGGTTTTCTATAGAAATGATGGTGTAATTTTGTTTAGTTTTTCCACTTTTTTTTTTTCCTGTGGCGCTGTGGTCAAGTAACCCCACTGCACCGTTCCCATCCTCCTGAATAAAATAAAAATATAAAAATAAAAGGGGGTTTGTGAGAAACAGAGAAGGGGAAAAAAAAACCCCACACCTTTACTCCAAAAAAGGTGAGAACCAGTCTATGCCAGCTGACAGCCAGCTGCTCTGACTTTGAATTATGTGTCTCTCCCAGCACTGGTTTATTAAGGGGAGATTTGTTGCAAGCAATTATTCCAGACTGTGCTGTGCCCCCCACGTACTCCAAATACGGGCCCAAACATTTACAAGAGCGCACGGTCCATCCCAACGTTTATTCCTCCACTTTTTACAACATGCCATAATAAAAGTGTTCTATTGCGGTTTCCAGAGTCGTAACATTTTCCTTCAGACTTGCACAAGCGGGCAAATTCAGAGCGTAGCCTAAAAAAACTAAACCCGGAACAACTACTTCTTGTCGATTTCCGTGACTTTTCTATCCAGGTTCTGGAGACAAAAGGGCACAGGCTCAACCGGAATCACGGAATTGTCAGAGTTGGAAGGGACCTCTAGAGACCATCCGATCCAACTCCCCTGCCAAAGCAGGGTTGCCCAGAGCACATCACTCAGGGCTGCATCCAGGCAGGGCTTGAAGGTCTCCAGAGAAGGGGACTCCAACCGAGCACCCTCTTTTTCAGAATGAGAAACAACTTGCAACTTGGATCCTTCCTGAACCAGAGGTGTCATCTTTGCCTTTGACAGGTTTTTCTCGGGTGAACTCAGCCAGCCTACCCTTCAGCCTATATAGAGATTTTTAATCCTGTAAAAAACAGTCTGCAGGCAGCTCAAAAGGCGGAGCAAAACCAACCGCAGTTTCCTACGGCTTATTTTTTGAGGTTTTTTTTCCTAAACCTCGATGCAGACACAATACAAGAATTACTAATTTTAGATAGCCCATGTTACTCGTTATTACAAGTAAGATGCCTTGTTATTGCAAAAATGTAATTTAATAGGAACCACTTATCACAGCTGCAGATATATTATCATATTAAAATATAAAATTACTGGAATGAAGATGTTGAGTTTATTTCAGTACCTTCCACTCTTACTCATCAAGCTACCTTTGGCAAGAGTTCTTGAAATGTCTTTATCCCCCTGCAAAATGGGAATGAAACCCCCTCCACGTTGAGATAAATTAATAATCCAAATAAATTCAGCAGTAAAATATATGCCTGTGCATACACCTATGAGTATTGATACAGGACACAACACACTATAAACATTTTACCCCTTTTTCTGTTGCTTATTTTCTAAAATTTTGACTGGCGCATACAACTTTGTAAGTCAATTCAGTGCCTGGAAAACATCCCTAGTAAGTGCAAAGTGTATTATTTTAAAGGGTGGTGCACAGGTGGAAGAAACTGCTGAAATCTGTAGGTTTGTGACCAGGGCTTTTAAAGCAGTTCTGTAGATGAAAAAGTCATCCCTCTGGAATTCCTCCCCCTTTCCCAGCCCCTCTCCCCAGGCAGAGGAGAGATACAACCCACCCATCTCTTCCAGTGATGGAGGAGCTTCTGAAGACAGAAATGTTGGTGTCATCGAACCCGGCCTCGCTGCTACTCTCTGGGAAAAATAACATTTTTTAATATATAATATTAAAAAAAATATATTTTTTTTATAAATAAGAGACAAGGTGTATTTCTACGAACAAAGCACAGCCGCTGTGAGGAAGAGGAAGGAAGGGGTTGCTCTCACAGTCACAGCTTTGGAAGGGGAAGCACCGCTGGCACCTCCAAGCTTGAAATATCACCTTTCCCAAGGACCGCCTGGAAGCCAAGGGTGCAAAAATAAGCCAAAACCTTGTCCGTGAGGAGGTGCAATGCTGTCATTACTCTGAGTATAATTTATTTCACCTGGGTCTTTTTTCATTTGTGGTCTGGTCTTTTTTTTAAGGATAAAACCGACATAAAAAATTCAGGGTGCTGTTGCTATCCCACCTTGTTTTGGTTCCATTCAGGCAAAAAACCCACAGACCATTAACAAAACACACAGGCAACAAAAAAGGATCCAGATTAAAGCGAGTTGTTTAGAAATTATTATAATGAAAGTACTACTGGAGGAGAGTTAAGAGGCTGAGTACAACGCAGGGAGCCCCGCTGTGCTTACGCTGTAGTCCTGCCCCCTCCACCAAGTGGCTAAATCCTGCCCTTCGCCTCAAAGCTTCTTGGCAAACCATTTGAAGTCGATAAATCGATTTAGGTTGCGGTGGTCTCTGCAGCCACAAAGGTGCGATGCAAATCGTTAGGCCTCAAAACTCTGCCTAGAGAAAGGAAAAACTTTAAAAAGTCAAGCTAGAACTAAGAAAAAAAAAAAAATAAAAAATCACAGCCGAAGCTGGCAGCATCCGTGTAAAAGTGCCTGGGGCTCCATGTTGAAGAAGCGGCTCAATTCAGAAAATACTTGGTATATTCATAAACTACTTCTGGGCAATCTAAGCTGTAGTGAAAACTCCATTCTTTCCTGGCGGGATCCTTAAGGAGAGAAATAATGCATCTGCCACCTGCCCTCCTGAAACGCGAGCCTGAGCTCTCCTACATCAGCCAAGATTAACCGAATCCCGTAGGTGTCCTGTGTTCTAGACCAATATATATAAACACAGCTGAGAGGATGCATCCGAAGCCCGGAGAGCATGAAGTTTATACCTGCTCTTGAGGCTGGTGAGTACTTTTTCACTGCAGCTGCTTTGTGGGATGCTGCATTTGGGAGGCAGGCAGCATTCTGAGCAAAGGTTTTGCCCCCTTGTCCTCCCCATGGGTGGTCCTCGTCCTCCTCGGGGGGGACACACAGAGCTGACATTCAGTGGGTTCTGTGATTTCATTCTCCCCTCCTCTCCCCCCCTCCCTGCACTTCTTTCTTTTCCTCCTTCTCCTCCTCCTTTTCTCTCCTGCCCCCAAAATCAGCTGTATCCGGCTATAAACATTTAATTCTCACAAACAGTGTACATTGGGCTGTGAGCTCCCTGTGTTCTGGCCGGCGCCTGCTCCCCAGGCAAGCCAAATAGCCTAATTTAAGAATTACAACATCTGCATTTGTATACCGAGGGACTTTTCTAAAAAGATGAAGCGGGGAGGCCAAATTCTGATCTCACTTATGTCACTGAATTATTCCACTGATGCCTAAAAAGCGCTGCCGCAGCCTTTCCTGCAGGAGGGCCGAGAGCAGGATTTGACCCGTTGCTCTTAGCCCTGCGCTGATATTTGCTTCAAACAGATCATGAGAAAAGGAAAATAATTGCCGCTGGTATTCCAAATATTTGCTCCCTGTGAATGCTCAGAGTGTGGATTCCATCCACAGCCTGCCTTAAATTCTGTGAAAAACCTGCATTTTATTGTTTCTCCATTCCCAAACCTACATCTTTACTAGATGGGAAATTGCATGGATATCTCCCTGCACTGGCCTTTTCAATTTACAAGAATAGTATTTACAATTCAAAAGAATAGCAGGAAATGTCTAATAGACTTAGCACTCGGTCTCTAGGAAACGAGAAATACCATGCTAATCACTGAAGGCTGCACCTTAACTATATTAAAAGTGTTTAAGCAAGCATGAGAAAGTTTGTTCTTGTCTGTGGGCAGCTGTGCTCTGAGCAGACAAAATACAGATATTAAAAGAAAAATAGATCTGAAATCATTAACCTTATCAGTGGTAAACACAGGAGCAAATCGTATTCTTCTGTTGTGGGCTCAAAAAGGAAAATCAGTAAACAATCTGCACAAAAATTCTGAAAATTGCCTTGGACATCTTCAAGATGTCCATATCTTTTTTTTTAAAAAAAAAAAAGTTTTCCATATCAAATATGTAGTTCACAGTTAAAATACCAAAAAAAAGTTAAACTTCAGCCCTGCGAATCTTGGTTAAATTAGTCTTACACATTATAAGTATTCAGACAAATTGTACTCCACTGCTGTATTTTCATTTTTTTTTTTAAAAGCAGTAACCTCGATTTGCGGCACAAAGATTCTGAAAATGATTTTACAAATCCCAAAATTAAGATTTTTTTAAAAAAGGTTTTTATACCAAATATATAGCTTATGAGTAAAATGGCAAAGAAAGATAAACTTCAGCCTCACAAATATCAGGTGAAAACTAAAAGGCAGGTCAGATGCTATCATTTTCATGTCCTTTCACCAACGCTAATGTGTGTTTGACCAACTTGGCCCCAGAAACGTACCTCTGCAGCCTTATTTTCTTCTGCTTGCCCTTAATGGCACATACATAACAGCCTTAGACTTCCACGGACTTAATGGATTAGTATAAACAGAAAATATAACCCTGAGCTGAATGAGAAATAAAAACATTCTTCATTTACTTACTTTGGCAAACAAGAATAAAAATAATATTTTATTACCGAGACAGAAGTCATCACTGTTGAACACGTGCCTCGAGAAGACCCACCATCTTTGCAGGGACAGGCTACTTCATCAGTGACTTTCCAGCTAAAATTAGGCACAGAATGGGAAAATAATGCAAAATTACACAGATAGCATGTTATAAAACATTTAACGCTAAAGGTAACAAAAGGGACAACTACGATCATCATTATCTCTTTTGAAAGATCTTCAGAAAAAAAAATACCAAAGCATGGCCAATGCATTTGATAATCATATCATGGACACTGATAACACAGGTATCATCGGTATGTTTGATGGTTCTACAGACCAAAACTACGTCGTCCACCCTGCACAGACTCAAGGCTGTGCGAAGTAAATTACATGGAAGAATAATATTTTGGAGTACTTTCACAAGAACCTGCTGAACGTTGATATGTTTGTATAGAACCATAGAATCATCACAGAATGGTTCAGGTTGGAAAGCACCTTAAAGACCATCTAGTTCCCACCCCCTGCCGTGGGCAGGGACACCTCCCACTAGACCAGGTTGCTCAAAGCCCCAGTATATATATATATATCAAATATCCTGATGTCATACCTTCTTTAAGTATCTAAAAGTGAAACGCAGACCATGTTGTTTCCTTCTTCTCTCTCCAACTGACACTATAGGAAGTTTCAAGCTCCTCCATAGCCCCCCTTTCAAGTTGGCTTTGGCATTGCCGTATCAGCCTCCATCCTTCGCCGTGATCACTACGACTCACCCACGTAATCATACCAACCTGTGGGAGCAGCAAAAGGGGAAAGGACTTCAAATAAGGACGTACAGGACCGACACGAGCTACAAAATAGCCCAATAGGTGGAAGAAGAGCTCTCTTGCACACAGTTCACATCACAAGTCCTCCCCCACCTCGTCAGGGGTGGCAAAGTGGCTGATATCATACGGGAAGGGATTAAGTAAGACTGTGGGATAGACATAGTCACTGATGAAATTGCTAAACCCAACCTGAAATGAAAATTCACAATATGTGCACCAACACAAGCAGGAAACAGAAATCTCTTGGAGTCCCCAGACAATTATCACCTCAGCCGCAAGAACCTTGTGCTACAAAGGAGTCTGTATCCATTATAATAAAATCTTAAATACTTAGAGTATCACAGTCCAGATTAAAGACAGCTCAACCAGTGAGGGCCAGAAGGTATTGTGCATGTGACCACTATTACTGTAATTTTAGCTTAAATGGCAAGTTTCAGTTTTCATTTCAAGAAAATCAGCCCAAATACAAACCAGCTTGAACCACACAATTTTGTAACGAGAATACTCCTGAATTTGAGATCGGGTTCTATCAACTGAGCTGTAAACCCTGTTTAACAGCTCACAGCAACACTTTATGACTTGGCAATATCTTGCCACCTTAAGATCTTCTGTTAAAAAATGTTCGTGAAGAACAGCCACTTAAGTAAGCCAATGACATGTCGATGCAGACAGGGAGTGCCACCAAGGCTGTGGAGCCTCCTTGAAAGCCCCAGAACATGGGCTAATGGGACACCCTGAACTACCTGGACCTAACATCAAAGGCAGCCCTAGTTTGAGAGGAGGGTTGGGCCTCCTGATGTCTCCTCCTCGAATTATTCAGGGACTCCATGACTTCAAGGTGACGTGTTTTATTATTGCACCAACACCAAGGAACCACAGCATCATTCCAGTTGGAAGGGATGAACCTCTTGAGATCATCTAGTCCAGCCCCGAAGAAACTTTATTTCCCGGTAGTTTTAACAATGCAGAAACTATTTACAGATGTTTTCCCATTTATAGAAAGCTTTACAAATCAAAGCACTTCAACAAAACACTTTTTTCCACCTTTCTCACAAGTACAAGGACTATTTTTAAGCAAAATCAGTGCATTTCTGGCCTTAATAGGTGCATTTAAGGCAAGTCTGTTCACAGCTACTGTACATAACTAATCCTAATTCCTAATTACACTGTAAATTACATACTCTTCAAGGGCTTATTCTATTGGTAAATAAGATTCAAGTTTGCACTCAGAAGATTAGCCCTGATTAATACATGTTACAGTAATTATGCAAACATATTTACATGTTACAGTAATTATAAAAACAATGATTTCTTAAATAAATCCATAAATCCCAAGCTGGTTATCCGCTTTACTTCTAGCTGCTTCAAAAAAAGAAGGAAATAGAAACAGGCACCAAACCTTCCCTTCAAGAAATAATGCATTACAGCACTACTAGTTTTTGTAAAATTCTGCAGGCGATGAAACATCCCATGCATTCTGGAAAGAAATTCAACTCGCACTAGACCACAACCAAAATAGATTTTTAAATTACGGCATTTACCATTTTGACTCTTGGTACCAAATTATAGTTAACTCATGGCCTTGGGATTATTTCATTACAAAGAGAAAGATCTGAGCAATTACTTCTAATAAAAATATGATATTTTTGGGTATTTCATCTTGTTTATCCTCCACAATGACAGTCTGAAGCTAATTAAGCTTAAGCAAACTGCATTATATTTCTTTGTAAGTTTTAACAAGCAACACTACTATTTTGTTCTTATACACCATTTTTCACCAAAGGATCTCAAAATACTTTAAAAAAGGAAGGAAACGTCTTTAACCCATTTTACAGGTAGACAAATTTCACAGATTTCAGTTTTTCTCTGCCTATTTCACATCCTCCTATGCAAGGAGAAACAATGGATACTATATTTAGCAGCAGCTTCCAAAGCGTGGGCTGTGAGAATTCAGTAATTCCCAGAACCATATTCAAGAGTGCTTTTAGGGTGCCCTTTAAAAAGCATGTATTGATCCAGAAGTTCTGAGATTTGATAGCTGTTAATTGGGGCCCAAAATTTTGCAAGCACTGACCGTTTATACGTGTTCCCATCTGCTGTAAACTGCCAAGATACAGAAAATGAGAAGCCCAATTCCAATGTCTACGCATCAATAATTGTTACCCAAATTATCATGAAGTTTAGCTGCAATTTTTTTCTGTCTGGGGAAATATTTCCTATCTCTAGAAGTGTTTTCCTTTTAGAAATTAAAGACAAAAATCAAAGCCACAAAAATTTGTGGAAAGAAGTATTCCAATATAATGGAATACTTTGGTTTTACTCTAACTGAAATTTTGATTTAAAAGTGGCTTTGAATTGAAAATCAGAGCTTTTAAATTGAAATTTTCAAGGAAGAACTCTATAATTTTAAAAAAATATTTTTACTAAATGAGAAATTTATCATCATTTATTTTGGGGGAGGGAATAAATCTGACAAATCTGCATTTTTGCATTGGATGGGGAGGAGATAAATTTCATTAGTAAAAATCTTTAGAATGCCCTAGTACAGTAATGCTGGATATCTCCATTTTTTCTCAGTATTCATAATCCCAAAGATCCGGGGGACGTGTCACATTCACAAAAGCCAGTTCCAGAGTCTAGTCAGCCTTATCAGCTGCCCCAGGCTACATGAAGGGCTGTAGATTTAGCAAGAATTTCAGCAACAAACATAACTAACTATGTACACAAAACCAAACTTCATTCAAGTTCCCAAACTATCTTAAAGGTAGGACTAGAAGACTAACTTAAGAAATCTTAGAAAAGAAAAGAAGAAAAGCATCTTGAATTTGTGGTGGTCTTTTTTCCTCACCTCCATCCTAAAGAGCAACAGCAGCAAATTACACCACCTTCAGGTTCTGGCCACTTCTGTTTTCTTCAATCATCAGAACAAGCAACTGATAGTTGTGGCCTGTTTGTGTGACAAGGTTCATCTTAAAAACTCAGTGCTCTGTGTCACGGGAAATCTTTGCACACCCAAGCATCTCCCAAACGCTTCCTGGCCATCATTGAGCAGGTTCCCACCGAAAGATTGAAGTCACCTCAGGAAACAAAGCGGAATTAAATGTTTCCACGTTAAGATTGGCAAGAGTTTAGATGGTTGTACAGATGGTTTTCATGACTATTTCAAAAGCCTGTGACACACATCTTCCATAGGAAAGACAGTAAGTATCCTTCCTGCAATCCACCAAAATCCAGAGATGGAAGCCTGTTCCCAGTGTCCTACAGGACTTTGTTCCCTCCAGCGAGACAGCAGAGAGGAAAACCATGTCCTGAAGAGTTGGGTTTGGAGAGCTGAAAGGTGGGCTGTCATGCTGCAAATGCCTCTGGACATCAACTCAGTCCTTACACCATGAACCCAAGAAGAAGGTGGTCTGAGATTTGCAAGCAGCTCATGGCTCCCGCTGTCTCCACCTGCAACGTTGCCGTAACTCAGTGGCAAACAGTCAAGAGCTGGATGTGGAAGACCTTCAATCCTGCTTCTGCAAGCCCTCAGAGCAGCAAGGCAACTCTAAGGGCTCCCAACAGAAGTTTCCTACTGTGCCAAGTCTGAAATAACGAAATCTGTTGTCCCTCACCATTAGGGTAATTTAGTTTTTAGTCATACAGCCTTACTGCTGATGCAAACATTGGATAATGAACATGGAAACTCTAGTTTATCAAATTTTCTGCTCAGCTGCAAACTTTTGAACATTTCAGGAGTAAGTACAACACTAGATAAATCGGATGTATTATGAAATACAGCCCTTTTAAATGATGAAGCTCTAGAGTTACAAAAGAGATGAGGGAATTCAGCCACACAACTTGTAACTAAGACATAGCTGCAAGGTTAAATCCCTAACTACAACGGAAAAAAAAAAAAAAGATATCACAGGAAACATGTAACAGGAAAGAAGTAATCGCTCAAGTACTAGCCAGTATTCTGTTCATCTACGTCAATTTTAAATATTAATACTGTTATTCAGAGGCTGTCTACACAGACGGAACCAGAGCCAGAAGAAAGACAATTTTGCTTCGTGCAAATCTTTGATATCAATCTTTTCAGGACGGAAAGGTCTCCAGGGGTCCCCTGAGCACTGAAACACGACCTGCCTTAGGATCCAAAAGAGAAAGGGAAGAACAGACAAAAATCCTTCTTCTACCACTCCCAGAAAAGCTTTGGGCCACGAAGAAGATGCCGTACAATTCCTAACATTATGGTTACTTCTGTAACTATAGTTTGCATTTTACATCTAAACTTTGGCTGGAATATCAAAGCCAGAACTATTTATTCTATAATAAGCACGCAGGAGGTGACTGTATGTATTTTTATCCCAGGATGTAATGCATGGACATAAAGATTAAAGCAGAGTTTAACCGCTTCGTCCACTATGATCTTCATTATTCCGTACGGAAGTGAAGCTCAACACATCTAACGCAGAAAAAGGACGTGGTCAATGTGAATAATGAAAAAAATAAGTCCTAAGCACGCACTTCCTGTAAATCCTACCAAATCCCAAACCCAATGCCAATACCTTAGCCGTGGAAGCCTTTAAAAGTACTTTCTAGTGATTAAGAAAAGGAGGTATTTTACTAATACACTGGCATTCTCCAGTGCTGAATGCTGCTACTTTGCACCGCTGAAGTGTTTTCCAGGGCTCAGCTGATAAATCACAACCAGATAAGGAGCTTGCAGGAAGTAAATCTGAAGTAAATCTAAGTCCTACTGACCTAAATTACTTGATGACAAAAACAAATAAAGAAGAACGTCTGTTATTTTTTTTTTTTTTTTTAAGATGCAAGTATTCTACATACCTGACATGTGATTTGAAATCCAGATGATTTTGTATGTAGTTTCGTGCTCAACTGAATGAAGGTGAATTAGAAAAGAGAACTTCAAAAATATTTAATTGCCCAAATGTCTGAGACAAATCCCAATAGCAACGACGCCCAAACTGCATTTCACACGCAGTCGCTGACCTGCAATAGGAGAAGAGTGCTCATTTCTGATTACTATCAGAAAATGCATTTGAAAATGCATATTTTTAACTAATGCCTTCATGTGGAAGAACTGGAAGTTATCTTAAAGCCATAAATCATTTTTCAAATTTTAATGAAAAGAGTGGATCGCAATAGAATTTTCACAATGAAATTCAGACTATTATAAAATATTTTCCAAGTACAAAAGCACTGGCAGGCTTTGGAACTAGATGATCTTTACGGTCCCTTCCAACCTAAACTATTCTATGATTCTATAATCTCAATATTCAATATGCATATAGAACCAATCCATTGATAGCGTTATATGTATAGTCTGTGGCAATATAAGTGCTTTAACTGAAAAACCCACGTGCTTTTTCATGCACTACATGTTGCACGTGTGCTAAACATACTGCAATACCCGTTTTCAACAAAATGCTCTCGGCAGGAAAGCAACAGCGAAGGGGCGTTATGAAAAAGCGAGCAGAGGGTTAACACCAGGGGGAGAAAGAGTGTGGAGTCATCGCAGGTGTCAAACAGAAGACACCAAATTTCGGCAGTAAAGCATTCCCTCACCAGGATTACGTACTACAAACTGATCGGCAGCTGCAGCAAGAGGAGGAGAAGAAGAGGAGAAGAAAGAGGAGAAGAAGAGAGAAGAAGAGGAGAGAAGAGGAGAAGAAGAGGAGAAGAAGA